>NW_024718049.1:45000-460186 GCF_018991925.1 Homarus americanus
TTCTTCTTTATATATATATATATATATATATATATATATATATATATATATATATATATATATATATATATATATATATATCATAAATCCACAATGAAAACGTGATTTTATATATATATATATATATATATATATATATATATATATATATATATATATATATATATATATATAAAGCACAGTCGATTAAAATCAGATGCTTATATTGCTGCCGTTTGTTAAGTTGAACGGTATTCACCTGTATAAATGTCGTGGGTTTCTTATATTATTATGACAACTATAATGTATTTATATTGTTGAGTTGATTTATTAGAGAAATCGAACTGAGGCTTACATAGGAACAACCAACCAGATATGGATAGTACACAGTAAAAAAGAATAACCTCAGTATCTTAACCTAATGTGATAAATGTATTATGAATATGGTTATTCTAACTTATAACATAATGCTTTACATGAAATAGAACGAATTTTACCTTGGGTTTGCTAATTATTTTTGATTTAAGACAATAATAAATAATGTTTCCCTATTTTGTGAGGGGTTCATTGTATGTTAAACACACAGCATTAACACACAACAAGTGTTAGCTCATTTAACTATTATTCATTACTAAAATATTTAGCATTGGGCAAACATTTTAGAGAACAAAAGGTTTCCTGTGATGGCCATAAAAATCAAGTTAAAACGGGATGTAGTTTTGTATCGAGAGGAATAACTGGAAAAAACGCGGAAAAAAAGACAGAATTTATTGAGTTCGATTCTTATCAGACAAAAATATAAAGAGGATTTGTATTACAATTGCCAGTGTTTTACTTCTCTAAAAAAGGGAACAGTTACCAATCCTTCTATCATACAAAAAGGGAACGATTATATCAGTAACTCATATTATGATGGGTGCGGTGGCTGAGTGGATAAAACGCTCATCTCGTGTTTTAAAGATAACTTGTTCGATCCCGACCACTCCTATTTTCATGCAGCAGTAAATGGGTACCTACAGTTATAAGCTGGGGCTGTGAAGGCGGTCGAGTGCAATGCCGGCCACGCTGCCCCTTGAGTACCGAAGGCTTAGTTTTCTAGTGTGCTGTATCTACATTGTTCCTAACGGGTAGTTAAGCCCATTAAGTTACTCCAAACATAAATAATTCCAATAGTCATCTTCAAGCAAGGATCTGTATTAGAATTGGACAAAAGAAACTTGTGTCACCGTCGCATTTTGTTAGTAACTCGTGGAGAGGTGTTTGCAGCCTTTGGTTGTACTGCTGATAGTAAGAATGGACGTTTTTCCAGCTCTGCGACTTGATCTTGATCTTGTTTGTGAAGTTTCTCTCCCGGGTATGGAAAAAGTTCCACAAGCGAGACATAGGATTGTATTCACGATGCAGAAGTTTGGTCGTCTTTAGAAGTGGAAGAGGTCGCTATCCGTGTTAAGCTCCTCTGTAGAACACCGCATGTCTGAACTGATAAACCCACTTTAGTGTGCGCGCGTGTGTGTGTGTTAGTTTATCTTCGTACACGCTTTTACCTTGAAATTTTGTATAAGTATTGTGTTTTACGTCAATCTCCCGCCATTTTACTTTGATATACTCGCATATTTCGTTTTAACGAGATAATTTATATTGCTTTAATATAGTCTATTTCACCTAGATATTCTGTTTTACCTGCACTGTCTGTCCGCCCGTCCATTTCTCAACGTGTATTTCCATCTATGATTTACAAGAAAGTCAAATATATTAAATTACCTTCAGTCTATGATTAAATTATTCACAAACTTGATACTTCTGTACAAATAATATTTCCCAAACATGAAATTAAGTACAATTGAAATTTCTAAATAATAATGATTAATGATAATAATAATCAAATAACCTAAGTTATACTGACAATAATAAGGATTCATTCAATACACAAACCAGACGACTATTATGCCTAGGGATGACAATGCTAAGCGCGTTCTCACTATTATTATTTTTTCGTTAACTTTACTCATTAAACCTCTTGTACATCAAATTATATCATGGTCAGATATTATTACCCCCTGAGAGAGAGAGAGAGAGAGAGAGAGAGAGAGAGAGAGAGAGAGAGGTAATATGTATTCTTGGACTAATAAACCTGTATGTCATATAAATAAATGTGAAGGAAGAGTAAACTTACCAACTTACCGAACACAGAGCCATCGTGAACCACTGAGAGCAGCGCATGTTTATAAATGGAATCTATTAGTATTATAGATAGGCTATGTACAATAAAAAAATATTCGATTTTTTATATAATTAGAGTTTGTAAAGGTCAACTGTGATAGCGGATTGAGTACATATATTGACCTGTATAGAGGATGTAAGTGAAGAGCTTTCAATTATATCAAGCACAGTACACAGAGCTGTCAATTAATGTAGAGACAAAATTAAAATTGCATCTATACATGTATGTATTTATCAATTTATATAATGTCTATCCAGCTGTATGTATAAATGTATCATACATTGAAGTACTGTACTGTACGTGCCTTTTTAGTAGCCAGGTGGTGACCCAAAATTTAATTCATAATCAACTAAATCCACTGTTAATGATAACACTCGGGGCCAAATCGTCTCTTTCTATTTCTCTGCTTATATGTTTGTTTCTCTTCCTTTATATTTCCCTCTCCACTTTCTTTCTGTTTATTTTTTCTCCCCTCCCCCTCTCTCTCTATAAATATAATACATTAATGCTAAATAACGAAAGACAAAAATAAGGAAGGAAAGAGTCTTTCCTCTCATAGTCTCCCCAAAAGCAGGCATTTGCCAGCGAGTTTCAGGGAGGATGCTGACAGGAATGTACCGGGAATTGTCAATAATTCCAGAGATTCGTAGAAGAGCAGACGCAAAGGTGCATTACCGTATTATCATCACAGTTTCTGAGACCATTCGGAGGCACAAATGGAAGGATGTGAGGTGGAATAAGACGGGAGTGGGAATTGGAAATGAAACGAAGAGTGTTAACGAAGATAGCAAAGGAGTGGTGTTGGGTGGCGGGACTGATATATATATATATATATATATATATATATATATATATATATATATATATATATATATATATATATATATATATATATATATATATATATATATATATATATATATATATATATATATTTTGTGTGTGTGTATTACTCTAGGTTAATATTCTGATATACGTGTTCTATTTACCTGTTAACGTGTATGTGATAATTTAGGAAACTCTCCACAGGGGTTGATGTGTCACGCCACACACCTGTTTTTTCCTCGTTACTAAATTTTTTATCCCATAACCCTGCAACACTGAGTGGGGGGAGTGGGGGGGGGGTGACCCATGTACCTGTTTGTGCCTGAATATATATATAAGACACTGAGGTCACGCCTATGCAAGGTCTTTACATTTTATATTTTTCCACTCATACAGGGAACGTTGTTCTTAGGGTCTATGTGTTCACTTGATTATCGCAATATTTCTTAGTCGTAAAAATGTTAGTATTTTCCACATTCAAATAGGCCCTATTTTTTTGTCTGAAACTTAAACTTTGTTTCTTTACGTTGCAATTCATGAAAATAATATTTTCAGGTAAAGTATCTCCGTTTTCAGTTTTGTGAAGCACAGCCGTTTTTAATTATAATTTAAGAAACAATATACAGTTGCCCAATATGTTTATAAGAAACCTTATCTAAAACTTTTCTATTTATTAAAATGTATATATATATATATATATATATATATATATATATATATATATATATATATATATATATATATATATATATATATATATATATAGCATAAACATCAACCATTTCTTAATAAAACACTTCCCTTCCCCCATAGGAGATACAATCGTGCCTCAAGATAAACACACCTAACATCTTCCCGTAGCCGTATTAAAAAGGATTTCCCTTAAGTGGAACCTATTTTACTCATTCCCTAAAGTCTCCCCTTCCCCTTAATTCTCCCTGTCCCCCTTAACTTCCCCCGCCCCCCTTGACTCTCCCCTTCCTCTTCGCGCTCTCCCTCTCCTTTAACTCTTTCCCTCTCCCTTCATTTTCCCTCTCCCTTAACTTTCCCCCTCCCCTTAACTTACCCCCTTCCCTTCCCTTAACTCTCCCCCTTAGCTTCCCACGCCCGCCCAATTCCCCTTTAACTCTCCCCCTCCTCTTAACTCCCCCCTTCTTCTTAACTCCCCCATCTTCCCCTTAACGCCCTCACTGTGCCCCTCACTGAGACTCACCCTCCTTATAGAGTCTTCTGACACCCTTATCTCCTTGTTACATCCCGACCCAGCCTCCCCACATCTGTATCTGTCCTCCTAAGGGCCTTCCTGGAGACACTGACTAATCTGCCACACCCCTGGAGAGGTCAAGCCCGTGTCTGGGGGTCAAATGAGATTCGGGGATCACATGAGTGGTCTTAAGATCAAGTGACGTCCGTTAACTTGAAGGTCAAGAAGGTGTCTGTGAACTTAAGTATGACAAATGTTAATCTGATCAAGAGGATGTCTGTGCCCTGCTTATTGTTATTACATAAATTGATTGTCTTCTGAGCTTAATAGGTTAGGATTTCCTCATGAATATAGTTTAAAGATGATGATAATGACGTAGGAAAATACAAGGAAAAAAAATATAGCAATAAGAAAGAAAGCGATCTACACAAATGGCCGTCAACAAGGCAGGTGTCTGACACACCCTAATCTTCCTCTCACAGGATGTCAGTACCCAACAGGTGATCCATATATGGTAACTCTGCACATTACTACGGTCTTACTCCTACAGCCTTGGAATATATTTATCCTTTGATAATATACAGTATAAATGACACCTTTTATTCCACTCCGTCTACTAACAAATACTCCCCCTCCATCCTATCTCCCTTCGAGTTGAAAATTAAAAATTCAATGCTGATGACTGCTAATACAGGCGCTTTTTTGCGGTACAGGTATTAGTCTTGCTTTCATACTCAAGAGGAGTCTGCCTTTCGTCTGGTACAATTTTCATGAACATTTCCTCGGGATGGGAGATGACAGGCGCAGTTAAGTGCTCATCCTGACGCAGTATTTTATGGTAAGGACATCCTCTCGTTTGCATACTTAAGAGGTGTCTACACTATTCCCAACTCTCTCCCCTCGACACACCTGCAGGTTGAGGTGTTTTCCTTTCATTACTGCCCTCAGAGCTGGTGCAGTTTGCCGCCTTTCAACAGACCCAGATATCTCTAGCGCCCTCCTCGCCCGCTTTACTGTCCCAATATTTATTCAAAGTTTTAAGCACTCTCCATTTTCTGTCCAACTGATATTTCGCAGTCCTTCTCCTTTTACTTTTAGATGTTTTTTTTTTTTTTTTTTACGTTTTCATGGAACCTCACCATTCTGGGAGAGGGACACGGAAACCCATGTATGTGAAGGTTTCTTGAACTTTATTGTGGAGAAAAGGTATCATATCTTATTCATTACTTTAACTGACCTTCATATAAACACACACCTCATAAACACACACCTCACCATGTTAAAATATAAACACAAGCCTTAATCTCATGTTAAATTGCACTTCTTTAGATGCACGATGCTAAATATATTGCATTCTAAGTGCGTTGTGTTGAATATATCCTCTGATAGACCTGTGTTCTATGTGAGGGCCTGTAGCGAGATACGAGTCATATGGGGAGACAGACAGACAGACAGACAGACAGATAGACAAATAGACAGATAGACAAATAGACAGATAGATAGGCAGAGTATAGTAAAGGTGAAGAAAAAATAGAGAGAGAGAGAGAGAGAGAGAGAGAGAGAAGGAAGAGATGGAATGAGAGAATGAGAGGGAAATGAAGAAGAGAGGTGAATGAGGTAAAAGAAAGGAGGAAGGATGAAAAAAGGAGGAGAACGAGTGGGAAGATGGCAAGACTGCTAGATATGTTGAGAGAGAGAGAGAGAGAGAGAGAGAGAGAGAGAGAGAGAGAGAGAGAGAGAGAGAGTAAATCCTTTCAGCACTCTACAGAAAGATTACTTTTATGAGACATACAGATACCCTCCTCCCTTTTACAGACACACCATACATAATCATGATTATCGTGTTCGCTTTATGCCCGGATGGACGCGCACACACATGTATACACGCAAGGGCAGACGGACGGACGGACGGGTGGACGGGTGGACGGACGGCCACTGTATCCACGTCTCCCAACCACTTGCCTTTATTGCGACGCTTTTTTTAGTTTAAAAAATTTATTGACAAATCTTGGAGTACAGTTTGCCTATTCTGAGTAGTTCAGTCAGGTCTTGACACTAAGGGTGATATAACTTCTCACTGCCACGCAGGACAGAGGTTCACACACAATGGAATAGATCTTATTCATTAGCAGTATATACTGTATAGGTCAGATTCATGAGGGTTGATGTCGCTGTTCACTGCCATGCAGGGTAGAGGTTCGTACACAAAGAAGTACATCATATTCATTAGCAGTATATATAGGTCAGAGTCACGTGGGTGATGTCACTGTTCGCTGCCATGCAGGACAGTGGTTCATATACATTGGAAGTTATATTCTAATTGAAGACCAATCTGTGTGGGCTAGCAAATTTTGGATAAACAGCAAGAATGTCCTCAAGCACCCCTGATTCAATGTAGAAATTACATAGTTCATGATACAATAAGCCAGGTGGCCTGAAGTCTTTGACAGTGTCACATTCAATAACATAGTGTTCAAGTGTACTGTATGCATTAAAGGTTTATCACAAAGTTTACATACTGAGTGTTCCGGTATGGGTACAGCGTTACTAACTTGCCAGATGTGTCTGTATCCTAGCCTAATTCTGGCCACGATTACATCACATTGTCTGGTTCTGTCCTTATGCTGGCCATACCGGTACCTCTTGTCACAAAATTTGCCATATTTACTAATGCTACAACTGCCAGGTCTCTCTGCATTTCTCAGTTCTTCTAGATCAGAGCTCATGATTCTGACTTGAATGATTTTAAGTACAGCATTGGACAGGCCTAGGTCACGGTCAACATTTTCTTTCTTACATACCTCATTGGCCAGTCTATCAGCACGGTCATGATTCCTAATTCCAACATGGGACGGAATCCACACGAATTCGATAAGAGAGTTGTTCTCATTGGCAGTTTTCACATTTTTTTAATATCACAAACAACTTTAGACATAGAACCTGACGGACTGTTCATTGATTTCAAAGCACTTTGAGAGTCGCAGAATATCACCCCACCTCCATTTTCTTGAAGGTAGTCTTTAGCTAAGTAGATTCCAGTTAGATCAGTTTGTGTTGTGCTGGCCCAGTTGTTCAGCCTTTGCTTGTTTGATACTAACATCTCTTTTTCTTTATATATTACAATTGCACAGACTGTTCTACCTGTGTTTGTCTGCACAGAACCATCAGTAAAAGCATAACATTCACTTGATTTAATACTCTCTATGTGTCTGTTAATAGTTTCTAGTGTGACACATCTCACCACATTGGTGTTTAACATTTGCTTACTACCAACAGGAGTGTAATTAATAGGAACTGATATACCCAGCCAAGGAGAAATGGCATTAATGGTTCGTCTGGGGTGATTGGGACATTCAGTTTCAAGAGATCTACAACAATTTTATGAAGCCAGGTCCCAAAGAGATTCTTTTGTGGAAGGTTAGCGAGATAGTCTGGATTATTTGGATAGAACATCAACTCAGTTTGACCTGTAGTTTGGGGACCATTGTTCTTCAAAACTTTGACACAAAACATGGTATTAAGTAGAGCTATCCTCTCAGATAGGTAGGGTTGCCCGAGCTATTTCCTCATGTTTACAATTCTGGTTGATTTTGGGCATCCTAGAATGATGCGCATGACTTCATTTTGCACTACCTCAAGGCTGTTGAGTTGCTTAGGTGGAATAGTCACAAAATGGAGAGCATGATAGTCAACTACAGAACGAATGAAGTGAAGATAGAAAGTACAAGCATAAGTGATGTTAATTCCAGAGCCCTTGCCAACAAGGGTTCTGAGGGGTTTAATGCGCTGCATTAGTTTGGCACGAAGGTTGCCGACAAAGTTTGCATCATTCACACAAATTCCAAGATATTTATAAGAGCTACATAGTTCCAAGGGCATGCTGTCAATGTTAAAGTCAAGAGGCAGAGGGTGAGCAGGACGAGGATTGAGGACCCTCGTCTTGTCAACAGATATTATGAAATCACATTCCACAGTCCTCTGAGCAAATACATCCAGCAAGGCTTGGAGACTGGGCTTGGTCTGTGTCATAATGCAGATATCATCAGCATAGCATATTACAGCCTCGTTTGGCTGAACTGGAATGTCAGCAATAAGCTTATGCATTAGTATATTAAAGAGCCTAGGACTTAATACTCCTCCCTGAGGTGTGCCAAGCTCAAATGCTCTAATTCTGGTACTTTTGACTCCTTGAAACAGAACACTGGCATACCTGTTGGACAGATAACCCTTTTATCCATGTAAGGAGGCTACCTTGGATGCCAAAATTACCTAGTTGCTCAAATATAATGTCTCTATTAGCTACATCAAAGACTGATTTAAGGTCTATGAAGGCTGTTTATGTCTTATCTTTTGAATGAACAAGATATTTTGCAAAACATATCTGTGTGCTGTGCCCGGGCATGAACCCATACAGATTAGGGGCGAGTTTGTCTTTGACTTGAAACATAAGACGGTTAAGAACAACTCTTTCAAGGACTTTACACATACAGGATGTGAATGAAATGGGCCTGAAGTTTGGAGAGTTAGCTTTAGGGATTGGTACTATGTTTCCTTGAGTTCATGTCTTAGGCAGAATACAGGTCAAGCAGTGGATGGTTTGGGATCTCATTTAACAATCTCAGGGTGTTATAGGTTATGCCATTCTCACCAGGGGAGGATGATTCACCTTTTGTTGGTTCTGTTGTTAGTTCGTGGTGCGTTATAGAAAACTGGTTGGTAAGGTCTGGTGAGGAACAGGCTATTTCAATATTGAAATCCCTATTAATGTGTGTGGTTTTAAGATATTGCTGTATGTCAGGAGGCAGGGAAGTGATTTGTGACACACTAGACCATTCGTCTAATAACATGCCAGCATATTCTGCAGGGCAGGTGATGAATTTGGACTGGGGTGGGTGACTTGGTAATGGCTCTAATTTTGTTCCACACTTCTGCTAGAATGGTTGTTCTATTAATCCCCTGTAAGAATCGTTTCCAATAGGTGTTTTTCACCCGACCTTTGAGTTCACGAAATGCTCTGTTAGCTTTGAGGAATGCCAGGAGATTATCACTAGTTTTATTTTGCTTATAAGTGTTGGCAAGCTGTTCTACCTTCTATCCTTCTTTGGTGAGGATGGGGTCATGTGTCCACAGAGGTGGTTTAGTGCTGCCCCCCTTCCTCCTTGACTTAACCCAGGTGGTATAATATGTGGTAATGACATTTATAAGATCACAGCAAAATTCATCTACTGACCCAGGTGTATATCCAGCAAAATAAAACTAGTAATAACCTCCTGGCATTCCTCAAAGCTAACAGAGCATTTCGTGAACTCAAAGGTCAGGTGAAAAACACTTATTTAATTATCTGGGATGTTAATTCTGAGCTTAGGATGGGGTTCACACTTGACATCAGCAACAGTGTATTCAGTAAGTATTGCATAATGATCACTGACTAGGTGGTCTGAGATGACCTTAGCCTTGACATTACTGTCTACTAAGTTATACCCAAACAGCGAAAATTGACTGTTTGCTGTCTTTACTGTTAATTGTTTATAGTGAATACTTTCAACACTGTGGGTTTTGATCCATTTACAAACCAGACCATTTTTTGCATAATTGAGCAGGCCACTTCCTGTTCCACTATTGTATGCTGTAAACCCAGCTATCCTGGGTGCAGCTTTCTTCTGGGTGCTGGACGTGTAAGGTTCTTGTAAACCAATTACATCAATGTTAAAAACTTTAACAAACCATCGTAGGTCATTAATTCTGCAGTTAACACTCCGGATGTTCCATGAAATGAGCCTAAGCGTTCGTGTTACTCGCTCCACCTTGAATTGAGTAGAGAGTCGTGCGTTGGCTTCATAGATCAACCTGACCAATAAGTTAACCTTTTCAAATTCATCATCCCTGGAGCTCTTGGTAATGCGCCTCACGGCCCTTATTCCAGTAGTAATTTTATACACAGGTGCCTTCATTAGTCCCGGAGTTCCTCCTCCGTAAATATTGGAAGAAGTACAGACCTGGGGTTATTAAAGAGACCACGCTGGCAGTCTGGGGCTCATTCTCCCCATTCATGCTTCCATCACCATCGGTCTCGCTCTGGCTACTCATCCTCAAATTCGCATCATTATGAGAGGAGGCACCGGCTCCTTCAGAAGCTCCACTGACACTATCACTTCCATTGTTCACTGGTACACTTAATCGGCAGGCTTTAACCTGACCTGCATTAGCTAACGAAGGAGAGTCACTGTGGCTGTTGACTTCAGGTGGTGCAGGCAATCCGACCGCGCTGTCATCACTGAGTGTGACCGCTATTGTGGGTGGAGGCGGCCTCCCAGGACAACCGGGGTGCCAGGAGGTACAAAAAAGGAAAGTAACCCCCCACCCTCTTTCTGTCAGTGGTGAATAGTGCCTGTGCCGACACAAAATAACTAACCCATGACACAACCCCAACACACCATTAGCTTAGCTAGGCGGTCAGCGTGCCTTCTCTTACCTCATCCTAAATTTCTTCAATTTCCGAACTATACTGTAACTTCATTCCCTTCACCTCTAATCTTCTTTCACCCCTCCTTTCTCTCTAAAAAAAAAAAAAGACCTAGGCACTATCAGTATGCTCAGCGGGGGGGGCCCTCGTGCTCCTACAATTGGGTATTACAGAGTGAAGATTGATGCCATTACGGTTTAGGGTTTGATGACGGCGTTAGGGATTTAGGAACTAAGCAGTGAGGGTTTAAAGGGTGATGAGTTAAGGGTTATAGAGTAAAAATTAATGCAGACTGGGACAAGAGAATGAAGACTGATGCAATTTGGGATTCAAACAATCATGTTGCCATGGTTATGTCTGAGGGTCGGTTACCACTGTCCTCCACTGCAGTCGTTTTCCGGTTGCCTTACTAATTCTTCAAGACTTTGCAACTCTCTCGGGACCCAAATTTTACTTAATTTATTCATCAAAGTTTTTGCCTTCCCCGGTTCTCCTACCCTCGATTTTACTCTCTACTATATCGTCCATTACCTTCTTATCCCTAATTATATGGCCAAAGTCTTTAATTTCTCGTATTCTATTTTGTCAGTATTTCTCTCGTTGTTAAGACAATATTAGTAAGTTTTAATCTGTTTATCTACCATTATAACTGATCTTAAACATTCCTAGGTAGCACCACGTTTTGGAGTGTTCTTAACTCCACCAGGTCTCTGATGAACGTGCCCACCGTTCTTCCACTTACAGTGCTCTTAGTTGACGTTATAATGTTATTACTGCGCTTCAACAACTAAGGTCTTTAAACGTGTATTATGGTTAGTAATTTCACCATACCATCAAAAAATAAGTAATAGGAGAGATACAGGTCTTACTAATACACAATGTTCATCTTAGCTTAAACTATATGCTTTTATTTTGATTTCGTATACCATCACAATAGTTACTTACTAATTACATAAAAATTTCCACCTGGTTAACCTCCTTGTTGCCTGCTATATATTTATTTTTAAGATTTATTATTATGAAAATAACTATTATTTTCATCTTTAAATTATTAATTATCTACTCATATGCTTCGATTTTTAGATTTTTTTCAATTCAAAAATATATTTCGAAGATATCTTTCGTTAATGCTTATTTTTTCCAAGACATTAATGAGTTTATTGTGTTTTATCTTTAAAATTCTTTGTTTAATATTGACAACAGAAATAAATAAATTTATGTATACCTCTAGTCATTACGCTAAAAAAAAATCTTTCCTTTCTACATTAAATCTATTTTGATTTTAAGATAACTCACTGCACAGTCAACTACTAAAGTCCGTTCGCCTCTCCCTATGAACCACAAACCCCGAGGCTGAGACTTGTGAACCTGAAGCAGTTTACTGTGATACATTATTCGGTTCATAAATACTTCGGATTAATGTGTTTGAGTCTCGGGGGATCGTGGTTCAGGGGGAAAGGCGAACGGACTTTAGAAGTTGACTCTACATTCTAGTTTCTATGTTATTTGAAATTACATTTAATACAACTTAACATTAATGTACCATTAAGCTAACTGTCCTAAATTGGGTGTAGTAGTTTCAGGAGTAAGGATTAGTACTCGTACATTTAGGGATTAATCGTTGAAGACTGGGAATGCATGACGGATCTGGTGACTGAACAAGAACAATTATGGGAATCTGTATGTCCATGTGCAATTGGATCTTGGCATTTTTTCCAAAGAACTTAAATTGCGTTTCTAATTGTGGACAGAAAATGGAAGGGAAGAGAGTTTTATCATTTTGAATTATAGACAGAATGTGAATAATAATAATAATAATAATAATAATAATAATAATAATAATAATAATAATAATAATAATAATAATACACCTTTTCACATATCCGTTGAGACATTGTTACATAACTATTTGACACATTTCATAACCGAATGACAGACAGAACACATATCGAATGACAATCTAAAATAACTGTTGGTGGTATGTCATTCTCCAATTGTTACATTCTCAAACTATATGTAGACTGTCGGTTTATTGTTCATGTCTGTCAACTTCATAACTTATGTCAATCACTTCCGTTAGCATGAACGAACAGTTATTTTAGATTGTCATACGATATGTGTTCTGTCTGTCATTCGGTATTGAAATTTATCAAATAGTTATGTAACAATGTCTCAACGGATATGTGAAAAGGTGTAATAAGAGAAGGGGATAACTGTAAAAATAATCTTAAAAATTTATAAAACTTTACGAATTATAGTTAAATGGACAATTTGTCTATAAAATAACCATAAAGAATATTAAAGTTTAAGGCTGCACAAGGAGTTTATGAACATTATTCTTATATATGTTTGTCATTATTTTCTACGTTATATAAGAAGATATACACAATATAAAGTTATTACCAAATGAAATTAACAAACGCAAAACAAAGAGAAACACCAGGAAAAAAAGTTAGTGAGCTACTGTAAGGAAAACAAGGCATGATTCCAATCCTTCGCTGGAGGAACAATGAGGATTGATTTGCTGCTCGGGATTGAAGCCGTCGACGAAAGATCTAATTAGAATTGATCTGAAGTTGAGAGTGAAATTGTCAGTAAAGGCGTTGATGGAAATTTAGGCGAACAGTCTAGGATTAAACACAGCAGGAAGGAGAAAGTTGAAGATTGATAGATCACAGAGCTAAGATGTGTGTGTTGGTTCTTTGAGACGATGAAAAAGAAGGTTTAATGTATCTGTGCTTTGTGATCACTGTGTATGGGGATTATTTTTTTATTGATCGATATTGTGATGGTCGGGTGTGACAAATCGCGTGTGAGGAACTAAGTATAGATGAAAGATGGTTATATGAGGTGAAGGAAGACCAGTTTATACGAAGGAAGGTTATGTATGGACTTGTGGATGAACGTAAGGCGATATTTTGGTGACGGAGGATGAAAAGATAAGTTGATAAATGACTTAGAGTTAACAGATGAATGTAGTGGATGGTTAATGGAGAAGTAAGGTATGGGTAGATTGGTGACGAAGAGCTGAGGTGTAGACAGACAGACAGACAGACAGACAGAATGATGGAGAGTTGAATGACGCAGAGGTAAGGTGAAGACTAGATGGAAAACGTAGAGTGTAAGTGAAAGATAGACAATTGACCACAGAGGCGGGCGTATGAACTGGTGGTGAAGGGAGGTATTGAGTGGCGGTGGTTTAGACTAGAATTGTCAAAAAGGGTGAAGTCATCGATCTTTAAATAAGTAAAATATTAGCCTAACGCGATCAATTATCGTCCTGTGAAACCATTATCTCCTACAAGTTAAACCACTGAGTTTAAATACGCAAACCTTCGTCCTACAGGTATTGAGCATCATCCTGGTAAGTTATCATCCCCCATGTAATAAGCATAACAAAACCTGGAGGAGTAAAAGAACACTCATCCACACATGTAATGGGAAGGGAACAAAGAAAAAAATACAGCCAACAGTGTCCGTAGAAACTCCTTATAGCAATAGCCACACACACACACACACACACACACACACACACACACACACACACGCGCGCGCGCGCGCGTAATCAACCAGTGTATTCACTCCCAGTTAATCTTACCTTTTTGCAATGTCACTATGTTGAAATGCCCTGTAGTTTGAGCTTTTCCCCTCCTAGTTATTATATATCATATTTGTATCACATAAGTTACTTGCATATTACTTTCAATCAAAGGCTGCCATGCTCTTTCAATAAACCGTTAATTGTTATTATTAATATTATTATTACACACACACGCACACACACACACACGTGCGCGTCTTATTCTCAACGTTGTATATTGCATTAAATGGTTGTTGCTAGTGGAATATCATGTGTTGGGCGGCGTCACCTCTGGCACGGCAAGATGTGGTGCACAACCTTTGTGGGATTGTGTGGCAATAGTCTACAGTAGAGTCGGATTTTCAAATGTATTGCACGTCAGTTGTTCCCTTACCTAGAACGCTTGTAACTTGTTCACCTAAGTTGCGCTACAAAGATGGTGGTCAGAAGGTTTAAAAAAGAAACGCTGAACGTAATTTTGGTACCACTTAGGATGTTTTTGGGGTTGGTAAATTTATGTTAAATGGAGAAAATTTATCAAGCAAACATTTAGAGAATCTAAGTTCAAAATTCTTATCATAAAGCTCTTTCGTATATTTCCCTATATATAGTGATAAGATAACCAGTGACAAGTTTCAGAAAGATTTCGACATAATTTTAGTCGCCATTTTTCCGTAGCGCAAGTGAGCCTAGCCTGTAAGGTGGAGATCCCTCCTTCAGTAATTGTGAATATTCAACGTACGATTGCTTGTAAATCGAGATGTATTAAGATAAGAATTCTTCGCAAGTGAAGATGTAAGAGTGCTCCTTGGTGGTTATCATAAACTGAATTGCAAATAAATAACGAACAGCGAGTGGAGAATATAACCGGAGCCGCTGATCAAGGAAGTAGGGATATATATTCCTACTGAATTGTCCTGCGGGGGATCAGGGAAGAGATTGAGAAAGAGGTCATGGAGGGAGGAGGGGGGTAAGGGGAGGAGAGGAATTGAAAATTGGCATTGATATCAGGTTTTAGTTAATCAACATCCTCCAGCTTAAATTTGGAGTATTTTATGAATATTTGAGAGACATTATACAAAAGGTTGCAAATTATGTTAGGGTGGTGGGGTGGGGTGGGGTGCAGGAATCCAAGGAAAAAGTCACAGAAAAAAGGCACGGAAGAAACCTAACCTAACCTAACCTACGTGCAATGCCATCATATATATATATATATATATATATATATATATATATATATATATATATATATATATATATATATATATATATATATATTTATTTATTTATTTATTGTGTTGTCAATGTGTACAAGTCATGTGACTTTTTTTCCTGTGACGTTATTTCCGTTCACCGGGGTGCAGAGTGCATGTACGCATGTGTGTGAATGTGTTTGCAAATATAATGGTAGCCAGTGTTGTTGGCGAGTTTTCAGGTCTTCTCGGACTATTCCTTGACACTGGTCATGCAACTCGTTAACTCAGGGTGTGGTTGTTGTGTTGGCGACAGCTTCTATACCTTAAACAAATTCACACCTAGTGACCTAGTGGCCCTTGGGCCGGCCATCCTCGTTACACGAGGGACAACCATTTTATATATATATATATATATATATATATATATATATATATATATATATATATATATATATATATATATATATATATATATATATATAATATTTTGAGTAAGAGATGAGTTGCGAATTCGTGGAATAAACTGGCAGAAAATGTTGAGACAAAGCAGAGTGTGAGCGCTTGTAAGTCCCTACCTGACAAACACTGCAAAATATTCAAGTACAGTAAAGGCTCCATGTACTGTACGACCAGTACTTGCCTGCCGTGCCTTAGAGTGACCGGATTAACTGACCAACCGCCAAACCGTCTAGTAAGCTGACAAGAGGAGGAGAGGATAAAGTAAAATAACACAGAGAGCGGCTGTCTGCTTACTGGATGGTGGACGGGAAGCGAGGCTCAAACTCACTAAGTAACTGCTTGACTAACCTTAAGAAATTTGGAAAATGGGTTTTACAAAAATTGACACAAACTCACCCGTTCATTGTATTAGTGTTAGTAATAAGGGTCATGTCACCTTACGTACAATATGCTCTACAGGCAACAGTAAGAGCAGTAAACAGTGATACTCGTGGGGCAGTGCTGAGTATGATTATGCTAGTATCTTACTTATGTATATTAAAATAGATGTGAGTCGCCGGATGGTAATAACGCTGCAACTGTAAGTGTAATGGAGATTTCTCGTCAAAAACAACGAGCACGTTAATGTTAAGTTCCTTTTGAAACATATACAGTATATGACGGAAAATAAATACATACACTAAAAGCCCACATTTAGAAGCTCATATATTTATATACATTCAAATATACACCACACGTACTGTACAGAAACAAACGAAGGCACATCCAAACACAAACACGTACTCCTATCAATATACGCTGTCACTGTTATTAATACTGTAAATAAGATACTATAAAAATGTGGTAAAACACAAACACACACACACACACACACACACACACACACACACACACACACACACACACACACACACTACGGCTGACACTAGGGCGAATAAGGTAGAGAAGACGAAAGTACGATAGTAAAGCGAACACAAGTAGTAGAGTGAGTGTATTATGCAGGCCTCCATTTACCGTAGCGACCTCCCACCACCATCACCACCAACACTACTACGACCACCCCTACCACCACTACCACCACTACCACTCCACACCCACCACCACTACCACTCCACCACCACCACCACCACCACACACCACCACCACCACACCACCACCAACACCACCACCACTACTACTACCACTACGACTACTACCCCTACCACCACTACCACCCCCACTCCACTCCCAACACCACCACCACCACCACGACTATTACCCCTACCACCACTACTACCCCCACTCCACACCCACCCCCCGCAGGCTAAGCTTAAAGGTGAAGCTGGGGACGACGACCTCTCTCACCTGCACCTACTTTTACTGCTACGTCGTCCAGTTCTACTTTCTACTTCCCCTGACTTCTATTTCTTCTCCTCTTGCTGTTACTGCTGCCTGCTGCTACTCCTGCTACTTTTAGTTACTATACTTCTACAGTCTCTATTTATACTTATTACATCTACTTCTACTTTTATCCCTTCACCTTTTTCTCTCTACTCTCTCTCTCTCTCTCTCTCTCTCTCTCTCTCTCTCTCTCTCTCTCTCTCTCTCTCACACACACCGGTATCCCTTTTGTCTTTAATCAAACTGAGGAATATTTGTTTTCCTCCGGTAATTATACTGGACAAATACTATTTAGGTTGTGTCTTCATTTGAATATAGATGAAGAAAGAGGCGGCTATGTCGGTATGGGTAGACTGTGTGACTATAATTATGGGTAATGGGGTTTAATAGTGGAGATGGTTATGGTAGTGGGGAATAATGATGATAATGATGGGTGGTGATGGTGATAATATTGATGGTGGTGGTGCTTGAAGTGGGTGGTGGTGGTGGTGAAGATGGTGTGATGGTGTAAATGGTGGTGGTGGTAATGATTGTGATGATAGTTAGGATAATGATGGTGGAGGTGGTGATGGTATAGATGGTGATAAAGATGATGGTGATGGTGGTTGTAGTGGTTGTGATAATGGCTGTAGAGGTGATAATGGTGTTAAGGATAATTGCTATGAAGATGGTGACAGTGGTTGTGATAATAATGATAATGATGATGATGATAACTATGATGATGGTAATGATAACGATGATGATGATGGTGATGATAATGATAATGATGGTTATGGCACTAAAACTAAAGTGATATATATTTTGATGATGATATTGATAATAATGACCATCACTATCATCATCATCATCATCATAACAATAATAGTGATAAAAATTATAATTATGAAAATGATAAGGATGAAGGGAATAAAGAGGAAGAAAAATAAATGAAGTTATAACACAAAAAAATCAGACAAACGTAACTAGACAGACACACAGACAGACAGTTAGTTCACCTTTATTAGGTCAATATTCGTAGGTTATTGGTGTGTTTTCGTTATCTGGCAATTTATTCTTGTTATCTTCTATCTCCTCATTCGTTCCTGATATATTTTATTCACTTCAATCTTATACGACGTTGTTGATAGTGAAGATGGTGATTATGAATTGGTGTGAGATGCTGGTATGATGATGATGATGATGATATATGATGATGATGATGATAATGATGATAGGTGATGATGATGATGATATATGATGATGATGATGTTTGTGGTGATGATACGTATATGATGATGATGATATGTGATGAAGATGATAGATGATTGATGATGATGATAGATGATGATGATGATGATATATGATGATGATGATGTATGATGATGATGATGATGATATTTGTGATGGTTATTACGACTTAAAGAATCATAGACAGTCACCAGCAAAACCCAACAACCAATAACAAACAAACGACTATTTATAAACAAACAACCACTGACAAAAACAGACATTAACAAACAAATCATTAAGAAATAAGCAACTACTAACAAAAATAAACAACCATTAACAAACAAGCAACCACTAATAAAACCAAACAAAAACAAATATTAACACACAATCAACAAACAAGCAACCTCTAAGAAACATAAACATCCAATAACAAAGAATTAATCATTAACAAACAAACAATCATTAACAAGCAGTTCAACCATTAACAAAAAAAAAACTTTAACAACCAAACAACCGCGAAAAAAAAACAAGAATTAACAAACAAATACACACGCTCACATGCAACCTCAAAAACATTCACTTCAAAACTCACAGACAACCAAAATACAAACAAACAAACAGCAAGACAGACTTACATACCATCACCTACAGACGCAAAAACCCCCATAAAAACCAGCCACCAACAGACACACAGACCTACAAACCCGTCAACTGCAGCAAGTGGTAGCAATGAGGTGGTTCAATAGTCACCACCGGCCAATCAGAGTCCTAACTGCTATTTGAACGACCAATTAGGTATCAGAATTGGTCCTTGGAAGGCAATAGGAGCCATCTGAAGTGTTGAGGATACGAGGAGTGTTATCTTGAGGGGAAATCTCTTAAAAAAATCAAACCCAGGGAGATATTGAAGAAAATGAAAGGTTTGAGAAGGTTCTAGGGAGATGTTGAAGAAAATTAAGGGTATGAGAAAGTTCTAGGGAGATGTTGAAGATAATTAAGGGTTTGAGAAAGTTCTAGGGAGATGTTGAAGAAAATTAAGGGTTGAGAATGTTCCAGGAGATGTTGGAAAAAAAATTAAGGGTATGAGAAAGTCTCCAGGGAGATGTTGAAGAAAATTTAGGGTATGAGAAGGTTCTAGGGAGATGTTGAAGAAAAAATGAAAGGTTTGAGAAGGTTCTAGGAGATGTTGAAGAAAATTAAGGGTATGGAGAAAGTTCCAGGAGATGTTGAAGAAAATGAAAGGTTTGAGAAGGTTCTAGGAGATGTTGAAGAAAAATTAAGGTATGAGAAAGTTCCAGGAGATGTTGGAAGAAAATTTAGGCATGAGAAGGTTCTAGGAGATAAGAAAATTAAAGGAAGGTTCCAGGGAGATGTTGAAGAAAATTAAGGGTACGAGAAGGTTCTAGGGAGATGTTGAAGATAATTAAGGGTATGAGAAAGTTCTAGGGAGATGTTGAAGATAATTAAGGGTTTGAGAAAGTTCCAGGGAGATGTTGAAGAAAATTAAGGGTTGAGAATGTTCCAGGGAGAAGTTCTTCGGAGTTGATGATTGGAAAATAAAAATATAAAGAGAAATCAAGAGACGGCGAAAGTTTTGAGAATAACATCAAGAGAGAAACCCCCAAAAGATGAAGGTTTTAAAAGAGAAAGGGCGGGGAAAATTCCTATTAGATGTAGGCTTGGAAAAAAACAGGTTTAGGGGAAATTAAAAGATACTGGAGGGAAAAATCTAAGGAAAATTACAGAGATGGTGAGGAAAGATTACCTTGGGGAGAAACACAGGGAGGGTAAAGGATATATATTTGAGGAGAAATCGAGGAAAGATGATGGTTATGTGAGAAAATCTAGGGAAAAATATTTGTGATTTAATGGCAGCAAAAAACGAAAAGAAAAATCAGTGGAAAAGAAGGAGTTTGGAGAACAAATCTAGGGAAAAAATCCGGAAAAGTTTGGAGTTAAAACAAAAATCCAGATAAAAATCATCTAAAGACGCAAAAATGATCTTGTATTTGAAGAGGTTTATCAATGTAGTAATCTGGAGAAAAAAAAAATAATTTCCTTTAAAGGCTAATTTTCAGAACAAAGAAAGACGAGTGAAAGTTGTATTTTAAAAGCGTAATATTTGCCAGAAATTATGAGCAGGTAGGCAGTGATCTGAGAACAGGTTATAATCTCATCAAAACAGCATTTTAGAGACGCCAGCAACACACGGGAGAGACTGAAGCGAGGAAGTAATTACGTCATTAATTAGATAGAGACAGGTAGGGCGACGTGCGGGTTTGTTTACACACTTGATGGAGGGAGATATTTTTTTTTTTAGGAATACGTTTTCACTCCAAATATTTGTGAGATTATGAGCAGTATCTAGGAGTGTACTCTATCAGTACTGGAAATAGTTCTTATACAATGACTTTGAGTAATGTAACAATCATGAATTACTTAATAACTGAAGTATCGCTCCATTATTCTTTAACAAACATCAAGTAAACAAGTAAATACAAGCAGCTTACAACATGACGTTAATAGATGAATGATGTACAGTCTCACCCAAAAGTTCGTTAACTCTCCCAGCCAACTATTGCTGCACTGCCTGCCTCAGATGTATGAACTTGAGTCTGTTACTTCGAACCTTTAGATTCATTCGTATCGGTTTCATGTTCTGGTTGGTACTGAGACAGTTTCAAACATCTGAAGCAGGCAGTGCAGCAATAGCTGGCTGGGAGAGTTAACCAACTTTTGGGTGAGACTGTACTTGGAAAATACAATATACCAGCTCTAATATAATCTTTCAGGATATTACGTCATCGGATACAGGAAAACAACAACGACTATAAACAATTAACCAAAGTCGAATTATACAAAGTCTACCCACTTCGAGTCGAAAATTCGTCCTTCACTGCGCATGACGTCATCTGGCCGACAGCCGGGGGGGGGGGGGTTAGAGGTGGGACCTCAGTTACCAGCTGGCCGTAGTGCTGCGAAGGTCTATTACAAGGCCTGATAAATGCTCCGTATTTGGATACATAGCAAATTATAGACTACTTTATAAAAGTTTGAAATTTCATCGATTTCCAAAGGATGGAAAACAGAAAAAAATGGATTTTATTGTGCATGAAGCAAATATACAGTATACAGTAGTGTGCAATAGGAGGAAGGGCAGTACTTATTAGCCGTTGGCAGGTTTAAATTTAAATTCCCTAAAGTGTAACTTTCGGCCAGGAAACCGGATGTGGAGAGACAAGTACCTATTTGCTGCTTGAAAATGTTGTATAGCCTGTCATCTGTAATATATCTAGTGGCCATATTGATAAATTGAAAACCTGTACACAGATATACTTGTATTCACTGATTTACTGTAATAGCTTGGGGAGAGAGGATGATGATAATTATAATCATTATTTTTTCACTATTTTCTTTAATTCTTGCGCTCCTTTTGCCCCCCCACCCTAGTAAATAGCTAGCCCATATGCCTATGATAACTTAATTGCTTTTGCACTGATACTGGCAACAAAATCATAAGAATGTAAATAATAATAAAGAGAGGAAGAAGAGGAGTGTTAATAATAATAACAATAAGAATAGGAATATAAACAAAATAACGATTACACGAGAAGTTCAAGTGGCTAACTGAAAGACAGTGTGCTAGGGGATGAGAAAATCAGGACATATGGCAAGAATATCTTCTAATACAGTGGGGTGGTCTCACCCGGGATCTAGTACACATCAACGACGTCACATAATAAGCAGACCACAGAGTGAGGTACTGGCTACGAGGTGGGGGAGGGCACAACTTGGGCTTCGACCTAGACACGACAACCAGTCAAGACTAACCTAACCTAAACCACAGTTAGGTTATCCTAATCTAAGTAAATATTTAAAAATAAAAATCGGGGTTTGGTTTCGGTAGAGGGTCCTGGGATTTGTTTGACCCTACAGTGTGAGCTGTACAGCAGCCGACGTTAACATGTTCCTGTGAATTTATATTCACTGAAGATTTTTCTAGTGTATTTTAGTTTTTGCTACAACATTTTTACATGAAGATATTGTGTGTGTGTGTGTGTGTGTGTGTGTGTGTGCACGCACACTAGACGCATTGCACACACGCATCTAGGTAACCAACATGAGAACCCAACGACTATGCCGGCGAATGAAGACAATGCAAGATGAACAGGCTACAGAGACGAAACCCAACAAACTGGGCTGTCGGCAGTCCATTGCAACTCCCCCTATCTCGAATCGTTGCAACTACCTACACCACTGGATCAGGAAAAGGGAGAGCCAAGATGTGTGGCTGCAGCCTGCGCTCCTGTCTCACAACATAAATCAACTCACGCACAGCCATCACCCAGTTCGTCATACTTCTCATCATCATCAAAACCCCTATACCCCCAAAAGTCTTATGGAGACAGACGAGTGGCGACGGGGAAAGGCGAAGATTACTGCCGGGAGTCTCTAGTCACAACTCTGCACATGGGCGGCACAGATAAGATAGTCGTTTATGCACTGGGATCAAGGCAGTAGTGCAATCCAGTCCAGTCTGTGCGAGTGAGCAGCCCTTTCTAGGAACCCCTCTGCTCACCCCACATGGGGAAGAGGCTAGAAAAGGTACCCTAAACATAACCTGCCTTAAAAAAAAAAAAAAAATGACTGGGTGACCGCACCCAGTAAGGTCATCTTAATGCGGTCGAAAACATAAGCATAATTGCAGATCAATTCAAAAGCAAATTATACAACCTCTTATGATTGCTGCAAGTAATGTCAGGACCCTTCTGGATACTGGCACAAATAAGCGTCCTGAAAGAAGAACTGCAATTATGTCAAAAGAGCTGTATAGGTATAACATCAACATAGCAGCCATTAGTGTGTCCTGGCTCCCAGACGAGGGTCAACTCACAGAACGGGGGTCCGGCTATACCTTCTTCTGAAAGGGTAAGCCTGCTGTGTAGAGGAACAGCATTTACAGAGATGGCTTTGCCATACGCCAAACCTTCCTACACAGGCTAACTGAAATGCCTGTTGGGATCAACGACCACTGCAAAACGCTCCGAATCCCACTGAATCACTCACGCCATGCCATTCTATATTACTACATATGCTTCAACACTGGATGCAGAGGATGACATCAAGGAGGCCTTTTATGCCGACCTTGACAGTGCTCACGTCTGTCCCCAGAGAAGAAAAGGCTGTGCTCCTAGGTGACTTCAATGCCAGAGAGTGCAGAGATGTTGACATATGGCAGGGAATCATAGTGAGAAATGGAGTAGGCAAGTGTAATCCCAACGTTCTACTGCTCCTCAATAAGTGTGCTGAACACAACCTCAATATCATCAACACCTTGTTTAGGCTTTAACACCTATAGACTGGAGCATCCAGCGGTAGCACATGCTTTCAAAGAGCAGCTCAACGATGGACTTAAATAAACACAACAGCAAACAATCAAAATCCCAGTGCCGAATGGAGTCCCATAAAAGCTGTCATCACAAAAATGTACGACGAGACCCTTGGCCAGATGAAAAGAAAACACCAGGATTGGTTTGATAAAATGATCCGAAAATCGAAGTACCAGTACTCGTCAATAGTAAACGTGCTGCTGTCACTGACTGGTAGAACAACCCTCAGTCTCGGACCAAAGCTGATGTCTTCTTCCGCGAGAAGAAAGCGGCACTCCAGCGCGAGGAAAAATATAGTGTCAAATGTAAAAATTTACCGATCCACTCAAGGTGCAAGAATTTTTCAATTCTGTAAAAACCAAATATGGCCTAACTACTCGTGGCGTGGCCCCCTCTGCTCATCCGACGGTAACTCCCTGATTAAATATGAAGGTGTCCGTCAGTACTGGAAAGAGCACTACCATTCACTGCTCAGCTGAAACGCCAATGTGGATGTCCTGACTACCCATCAGGTTCCTCAGCACCCAGAGCTGACCCACCTCCGCTATCATCCATCCCTGGATTATATATGAACTCCTCATCCTCATGCTTCCCAGATGGGCGCTGTAAACGCTTCTGCGCTTCACCTTGCCCCCTCTGAGGCAACCTAAAAAAAAATCTATCATACCTGTAGCTAGATGATCGTCATACTCTTTTCCGAGTAACAGCAAAGTCGTAGTGTGCGTGCGTAGGATGAGAACACTTAGTTTCTGAGGACCAGCTATTATTATTAACCCTTAGGTTCTTGGATCAGTAGATATTGTGATCATATACACGATATTATGTTTGTATGATTACTACTGTGATATAGATATGACGCATTTATTTGTTAATACATAAATAAACATTCCTGAAAACAATTATGATTATATATATATATATATAGAGAGAGAGAGAGAGAGAGAGAGAGAGAGAGAGAGAGAGAGAGAGAGAGAGAGAGAGAGAGAGAGAGAGAGAGAGAGAGAGAGAGAGAGAGAGAGTCATGAGTTTCGTGGAACAACAAGAACAAGAAGGCGGTGTTAGTGTTAACGAGATGGTGGTTGTGAACTCGGGTAAGCAGAGTCTAGTCCACCAAAGGGAAGTCTATCATTGGTGTGTGGGAAGGTGGCGAGGTTTGAAAGGCTGACAGTAAGCGGCTGTTTCACGTTTCGCAGACCACCAGACGTTACAAGGAGGAACTACGAAACTACCAGAATAGACATTCACGAACTTCATTTCTGGAGAGAAAAATCCGAGATCTTATTGAACAGATGACGGCTGTTGAGGAGATATGGAGAGAATGAGAGAGCGTCACCCTTAAAAGATAAGGTACAACTGAATGATTTACTCGTTTGGTAGTGTAGTACGGCACACCAGCCCTCCCCTGCGTTACTTGAGTCTCGGGGGACAGTCCTCCTCACCCACCCCCATAGTCTCCTTCCACCCACCTTACCTGTTCCTTCCCTCTTACCCATCCTACTTGTCACTTCTCTCCCTCCCACTCCACCCAACAGTTATTTTCTTCCCCTCCCACCTTTACCATGTCCTTCCTTCTATTCTCCCCCCTTTCTACTACCCTTCGTCTGCTCTCCCACTCAATCACCTCGCCCACCCACTTCCCCTCTCTCCCACCCATTCCTTCCCTCTCCCGCCCACCCCTCCACTCTCCCGTAATTTGCATGGCCGGTATATCAGACTTGATGATTATAAGGGGTGAATATTCATGGCCAGGGGGGCGCCGACCCCCTTATAGCTATTGGTCGTCACCTCGTTTATTTTCACCATCATCAAAGTCATCATCACCACCATCATGATTTTTTATCACTATCAATATCACTATCGTCACTATCATCATCATCATCAAAATCATCATCGTCATCATCATCATCAACATCATCATCAAATTTTTCGTCATTATCATTCAGGTTAATTGGTGATACTTGCAACTGACATCTATTTCAGTTTTCGAATTCTCTTGAATCACGACATAAAATTATTAAAATTACCAAAGATAAATTACGCTAGTGAGAGCAGGTGCAAGCAGTAACAACCCCAATAACCTTAACGAGGGTAAATAAACGGGAAAAACAAAGTTAACAATAACTCTCCCATATTATAAGGTAGAAAAAAGTGAAAGATATAAATAGAGAGAATGATATAGAAAGGGGGAGAGAGACAGGCAGAAAAATAAAGAAAAACAAGATAAAAGGGGAGGTAGATCTAGTTCGGAGTGTGTAAAAAAATACCGCTAAAAATTCATCCTTAAACTGAAATAGTGTAATCACATCTACCAGACACCCTGAGGCTACAACACCTACGTTACACCCTCTTCTATATATAATTAAAAATTCCCACTGTGAGACACCACCGTGACAAAGATATAAACTATTTACATATATATTTGGTGGAAGAAATTATAACATAAGAGTTATTTAGAATCAGGACTTATGGACCCAGGATGGAGGCAGCTGTGTTAGTAAGGTCTGGTTATATAAGCCGGCGCCTCGGTGCTGCACGCGCCTTCTACTTAAGTGGGCATATATACACTAAACTCTACTACTGTAATTACATTTCTTGTTGCTTTCCTCCATTCATTGTTTCTTCTTCTACTTACTGTTTGTTTACGGTTAAATTTTTCCTCCTTTCGTTTCTTCCCATGTTCTATAATACCTAGTGTTTGCATACGATTATAGATATCTTCGTTCATGTTTCTATATGATATCGAATTATAGAATATAGGTATCTACTGAAAATGGCTGTCTATATTCCTTCTTTATATGATATTTTTAATTGTTGTAGTTGATAGGGATATGTGACGATGACGCACTTGATGCAGTCATGGAAGGTTAAGAGTTCAGCCCATCTTGACCGACCACTGGAGGCTAGAAAACCCTCACAAGAAATGAAAGCAGCGGAGTCTACTAACAAAAAGCATGATACACCTGAAATAAAAGCTTAAACACGAGTTACTTGTTTATAAATAGTAATTACTTTTCTTCCGATGGTTTGAGGCGTATCATGTTTCCTAAAGCAAAGTCTTGTTTTTTTTCTGTGTTGTGGGGTTTTTATAGCCCCCAGTGTTAGGTCAAGATGAGCTTGAGTTTTACACCCATGAGCATGACGCCCTCCCAATGCCCTGAAGACTTGCCTCAGAGCAGTGCATCATCTTCACTAGGTTTGAGTACACATAACTCTAAGAGGGTGAGGAGCTGCCTGACGGGTAAAGTGCTCTCCTGGGCGGCCACCGGAGAGTTGTGGCGGGGAAATATAATGTCTGCCACTTGAATTCCCAGATAGTTGAAAAAACAATAATTATTTTTTTATTTGAATATGTACAGTAGTTGCTTGTATTTTAAATTTTTCTGCTTTGTTATCAAAACATAATTTAAATAAAAATATATACAAGAAAGTTCCCAAGCGCTTTCGTGTAATTCACATCTTCAGGGGTGAGTGCAGACTAAGGAGAAATACTTGACAAGGCTATTATATACAGTAGAGGAGAGTGGGATCAAGCCCCTAGGGTACCGTAGGTGTCCACAATGGTCCGGTCATTAGGCAGTGACCCTACTAATCTTCATAAGCACAGCATCTGTCCGTAGTCAGGTCATAGGGCAAGGTGACCCAACCTTCTCACCTGGTTACAAATCTTCTTAATTTCAAAATTATCCAGTTTGTACATACCATTACTCAAATTCATGTTGACGAATTCGGTATGTTTAATGAGACTGGATTCTATAATGTTCCTACTGACAATTGAATTACAAGGTAATATTGAGGAGGCATTATCCCAGTCATTGCAATGCTTATGATCTCTCGTATGAACGAACAGAGTATTGGATTTCTGGCCTGCCCTAACACTATATTTATGCTGTTTAAGTCTAGTTACAAGATCTTTACCCGTCTGGCCTAAGTAGAACATATTACATTCCTTGCAAGGAACCTTGTAAATGCAGCCGCCTGCATTGTTGGGGGAGTTCTTGATTAACATTTGTTTTACAGTTCTTGAGTTTTTAAATGCCACATTGACGTTCCAGGTTATCAGTTGTAAAGGGATTTGAGAGACATTTTTGTGAAATAGTAATACTAAGAGATTCTTATGGTCATGGGTGGGCTTAGGATTGGTTCTAAAAATGGGTTTTTAGTAATGTTAAGGCATTTGTCAATAAAAGACCTAGGGTACTTGAGGTTCAAGCCAATATTATAGATATATTTATATTCCTCATCAATGAATTCCAGACTGCAAATTCTCAAAGCACGTAAAAACATTGATGAAAATACTGACTGTTTGACTCTATTATGGTGGGCAGAATAGTAATGAATGTATGTGTGGGAGTGATTACAAAATGCTGCGTATTCCAAACGATTATAATTAATTTACAAGAACTCATGGTAAACTATTTCCTTCTAACCTTAGGCAAAATGAAACAACTAGAAGGTGGAATTAACAACTCGTTTTACTTTGACCAAAAATGTGTGTCCTGAATTATACGAGTCTGACGCCAAATCATAACATGTAATGTACAGACTTTCTGAAATGCACAAAAAGGTTTGACCTATATGGCTCATTCTGTCAGCATTTCATCCTTTTACTTATATTGATTTTTTTCTTTGTTGATAAGTTACACTTCTAACCAGTACACAGCTAAACTCCTGCAGTTTAAGCACACATATTCGGTATGAATTTCGAAAATTGCACCATGGCCAGTTTCAATGTCTAGTCGATATTACCTAGACTGAAACAATAAAATGTTGTGAAAAAAGTCTGTCAATGAACAATGACAGAAGAAATAGCTTCAATAAATCTCAGATTCATCAACTATTCTCCCTGGCAACCAAAGACCGCCTGTTTCATTTCAAAAAAATGTTATAGACAGAAAGATGGCGAACTTCTTGGACTCTATCTCATTGAGGAATGTCTATTTTTCCATGACACTTCATGGTTACTCTTCATCTGCGTTTAAACCCCAACTCCGTAAAATATTTGTGCATGAAACATTACTAATCTGTAAATCCTTTTAACATATTCCTCTATTCCGATATTATTTGAGGTTCATACACAACAATATACCGTTCACCTCATAATGTGGATAACACCTCAAGCTCTCATTTTTAGAAACTATGGCAGAGCGATCAAACAATACGCTCACTTCCTCCATATTCTCAAAGCTTTTGTACACAGCCTCACTTCTAAATATAGTTTACCTAAACTTAAACAGTATAAAAGAGAGTAGTTTTCCGGTTTAGTCACCCGAACAGTTCATATTTGTTCTAGTTATTCCATTCATACATTTAAATGCAATTCCTGAGTAAGACCTTAACCCATCAAATAGATCCCCCCAAACAATTAATAGCAGTTTTAGTCAAACATCTCTCACAACTGTACTTCCAACAACAAAAACCACAGTTAACAGAACAGTCATATACTTCACCGTTACATAAACTAAATTGTTACGTGAATTTCATCTCCAGCTTCTGGATAGAATAATTGAAAAACCCGGTAAACCTGTACGAGGATTCATTATATTGAAGTAGTTAATACCCTGAGGGATACAGTGCACCATCGTCTACTCATACAAGTGTGATGCCTGTAGTAGTGCATACACCGGTGAATCACAGAGGAGCTGCATGTGAAGGCTATATTTGACCATGAAGGACACATAAATTGCCACAACAAACTACTTTATTCAGCCGCAGCTATCACCATCCTGAGCTGTTTATTAAGTTTATACTGTAAATCAACTGACGTTTAAAGAAATAGGGATAACTTTTCTTTTTATTGCTAATCTGCAATTATCCCTATCAGTGTAATAATAATAATAATAATAATAATAATAATAATAATAATAATGGTTGCCCCTCGTATAACGAGGATGGCCGGCCCAAGGGCCACCTAGGCGTGAATTTGTTTAAAGTGTAAAAGCTGTCGCCAACACAACAACCATACCCTAAGTTAACGAGCTGCATGACCCGGTGCCAGGGAATAGTCCAAGAAGACCAGGCAACCCGCCAGCTGCAATGGCTAACCATTGCCCCGGAACACGATCCGGAAATTGATTAACATCCAGGCTCCCAATTACTGCTAGGTAGACAGAGGCAAATAGAGTAAAGAAACTTGCCCATAGTTTCACCCTGCCCGGGGATCGTACCCGGGTCAATTCGCTTACGAGGCGAACGTGCTGACCTTTATAACCCCCCCACACACTTTCTAGCATGGCATTTATTTCATCTTCCTGCTGTCCTGACCTACTGACATGACAACTGTTTCACTTCCTTGCCGCCCTGAACTTCATAAACTATATATGATTGTTTGTCTAGAGTGCAACATTGACAGTGTCCCAAGCAATTATTTTCCTACACTAGGATGTTTCGGAGTCAAAAATGGGAAATCTGTCAACATAGCAAAAACAAATTTACGCTCTGATTCTCGCTGGACAGTTATTGGTCAATATTTCATCTTGAGAATACAGAAATGTGTTAGGTAGACTTGGACCAACCAAGGGGCGAGGGCGTGGCTACACCATTCAACTGCCTTACGATTAAATATTAATAAATTGTCAATTACTACAGACCTAAATAATTTATGTATTGTTGTGATTAAGACTGTCTATTGTTAACTGCCTCTTGCAAAAGAGTATAGGTAGAGATGGATTAGCATCATATTTGGTGAGCACAAAGTGACACGTTATAAGATTACTCTGACTCTTGCTCCCTCCCCACTACACAGACCTGCAATCACCTTCTACCTGGTCTCATTCAACAAGTAACATTGACCACTATTCTAAAACCAATTTTCATGCATACCGGCTGCCCTCAACTGTGTCTACTATTTCTTAGCTACTATCCATTGTTATTGTCGATCTACTTAGCAATTTTTTCCTATCTGATATTCCTCGAGAAATATCCATAGTCAAGTGCTTATTGTTTGCTGTCTATAATTCACCTTCTCTTACTTGACCCTCTATACATCACTACCACCTACCTGTTTAGTCCTAACCACCAATAACCATCATCTTTAACCAATAATGTCCTAAGCCATTATTCATATTCTCATCCTAATTACTGGTGCATTACATTACAGGTATCCTTAGCCAACCACCAACCGCTTGGTCTGAACTCGAACCCATCATCTCTATCCTTTCCCGACTCTACTATCCCGTGTCCAGGATCTCCTTCGTCCTATCCCCTTCACCAGTCCTTCGGTGTTTTTACTCTAAATCCTGTTCCAGTTGTTTGATCAGTAGGCAAAGGAAATTAATTGGGGGCAGGATATACTGTCAAAGGAAGGAGGAGTAGGAGGAGGACTGAAGAGGTAGACAAGGTAATAGTGTATACCTTTGTTGATAGTAATGTTGTATTGCACTGATGGCGGAAAGAATGTTGTCTCTTTTAGACTGACTTCTTGTGTATCTCTCTCTCTCTTTCTCTTTTGCTATATCTAATCAACTCGCTGTCTCCCATCATAACCTAATTATCCACATACAAGAGTAATTCATCATTTCATCGTTATTTATACTTCGTGAACTGAGACGAAACACTTTTTTCCCTGTTAAATGTATCAATTCTTCCAGAGCACAGGAAATAAACGGCACATTTGTCTTTCACAGGTGGTGCTCGTGTCGTTGAGAAAGAATGATGTTACAAAGAGCGAGCGTCACCCCTGGTCGAAGAATAGTTGTCCATCAATAAAAAAAATTCCTGGACGTCTAGTGTCAGAGTCAGAATAAGATATATAGATATATGAAGAGATAGAGAGAGACAAAGATGAGATCAGAGTGAGAGATAGGCAGAAAATGTAAGAATGTGAACCAAATTTTATCTAATATAGAGTAAACAACCAACATACTGTAGATAAAACAGAAAACGGGATAAAACTCTAACTCAAGGGAATAAAATCACCGACGTTCTCTCTAAAATGAGAGAAAATAACCACCACTAAAACAGACAACAAATAAATAAGAAGCTACAAAACACGAGACTCAGCTAGAGAGGAAGGCGACACTCATCTCATCCCGGTCAACCAGAGTAGTCCGCCCAGCTAAGACCTAGATGCCTCCTCTGGGATATTATTCTTGCCCAGGCCATATGTTTGCCAGCTCAAACAAGGAGAGAACTCGTGTTGATTTTGGCCTCACCCTGGCTGGAGATGCCTTGGAGGCGCGGTAGAGGTGTGAGGAGATAGGAGGAACCTTCCGAGGGGCGGATGTTGTGTGTGTTTTTCTGTAGGAGAGGAAGGTTGCTTGTGTACCTGTATTACGGGAGAAATTCGGAATCAATCTGTGTACTAATATGTCGCTTTAGATGCATAATTTTTCCTTCCTTCTCCCTTTTCTTCCCTTCCCCCTCTCCCTCTCCTTCTGTTCCTCCCTCTCCCTCGCCATCTGCTTTTCCATCTCCATTTTCTCCCCCTCATTCGTATTATCAATAATTTAACTTAACACTACTCATGATGCATATTATGAAGAGCAAGTTGTGTATAGTTATATGAATGTATGCTGATGAATGAGTGAGGCTCATTTGTGTGTGCGCGCCCGTGCTGTGTGTACATATGTTTGCTTGTGTGTTCGTGTGTGAGTGTGTGTGTGTGTGCGCGCGTGTGTGTGTGTGCGCGCGCGTGTGCGTGTGTGTGTGTGTACGTGTGCGTGTGTGTACCCGCCTGGGCGACAGTAGACTGCCAAAGTAGCTACTTTACAGTCACCTAACGAATGGTAAACGTAACGCCGGCGCGACAACGAAAAAGGTAGAAGGATAGTCTTAAGATAACCAGAAAAAGTGCCAAATCGACTCCCTCACCTGTGAGACGATCACCACACCGTAACGCTTGGAGGAGCACCACGCAAGAAAGTGTCAATACTTTCAAGTTAGCCCGATGAATACCGAGGCGGACAAGCGCCAGCGCTGGAAAAACGCTGCCACCGCCCCTCCCGCACTAGATGTAGCCCTCCACGCGTGTAACATCTGTGGACGACCCTGTCGGTACCGTATCGAACTCTCCGGTCACCTCAGAGCTCACCAACGAAGATGACATCCTTAATAACTCATATCATTATATCATAGCTGGATGATCGTCATACTCGATTCCGAGTGACAGCAAAGTAGTAGAGGAACGTAAGCTACAGAACAGAATATTAACTTATATACCAATGATAAAACTAACAATTATTGCTGGAAGTGTTGACAGTTTTGTTCTTTACACAAATTAACTCTTATGTAATGTTCCTCTGTTTACTGCAGTATGTATGTTGTCACGCAACTTATTTAGCACGTGAGTCCCATTACTTATTGAACACTCTCCCCCACCTACACACCCACACCTTTTCCCTCCCCACAGACACACACCATCTATCTCAAGGAATATTGCAACCACTATATTTTCCCCTTGCAGACGTTTGCTGAAGGTTCAAAGAGGATTGGACTGCCAGTCAATTGTCAATAATTTATCTTGTGCAGTTCCACTTAGCCTTACGCTCCAGCCTGAGGCGGTGTTGTCGGGTTTCTGTTATAAAAATGTTCGTGGGGTAATGATGGTAGTGGTAAGTCCCCTGACGCTCATTATACAGGAATGGAATATTGTTGACAATGGTGTTACTGATGGAGACCTGATCTATATGACTGATCGTATTTTTTGATTATTAAAATAATAATAATAATAATAATGATAATAATGATAATTATTATTTGTTTTTTTACTCCAATTTTCTCTCGCTCTCTTTGCAAGGTAGCCGGAATTCAGACCACCCCCAGACATGCACACACACAAACGCACAAGTACGTACGTGTATCAACATGTGGTTCAGAGCTATTAATTCCGTCTAAGAGAGAAATATGATGGCAACAATGACTACTGTATAGTACCTGACCAGGGACTGGTCTGTGGCCCTGCCAGGGTCACGGTCAGTTGTTGTGGAAGGTGAAGCACAGAAGCGTTTGCAGCGCCCATCTGGGAAGCATGCTGAGTTCATGCTTGCCTTTATGACTCGTGCATTAAGGGCGTAAAAGCCTGAAGGGTCATGGGTTTTGTCAGCAAGTTACATAATGTGACAGAATGATGAGTGTGTGGGGGAAAAATTCCCGGTACAATTTATCTGTTTATGGCAAAGTGTGGCAGGTTCCTAATAATGTCAAGTGCCAGGCCTGTCACTAGGAGGAGGGATTTCTGGTTAGGGAGGGAAGAGGTGTTGGTACCGACTGGGGACCTGTAGGAGGAGGTCATAGGGCAAGTGAGGATGTAGTGAAAGAGGGTGTGAGAGTCGGTTGACCACAAAGTTTAAAACAGTGCGGCCAGGCTCAGGGTTGCCAATGTACTAGGCGTGGCGAAGTACAGTGGGGGTGGAGGTGATATGGTGTGGTGGGACAGGTACAGTAGGGGTAGAGGGAGGCACATAGGCATTGACAATATTGAGGGACATCCCTTTTAGTATGATTGTGATGGCGTGTGCATCGACATGCCGGTGGGGTACGGGTAGCCGGGGGGGATGTCCTCAGGTCCAATAGGTAGCCCTGGTGGAGACAGCACAGACACAGCAGCAGGCGCGGCTTGCGGTGGGTGGACAGGTTGAGGCACCACGTGTTGTGAAGATGAGGCAGGACTTCGCTCGGGGGCAGCAGGACATACCAGGGCAGGCACGGTAGGCACTTCACCAGTAGTGAAGGCAGCTGGCGGTGGAGCAGAGGGGGCTCACAGGGGGACTACCAGCGTGTGTCAAACCAGAAGAGAAGAGTGACTTGGTGGCAACAGAGGGCAAGAGTAGGTCGGAGATGGTGGTACAGAGTGTAGCGAAGAGTTTTTCAATACGGTTAGTAAATTCTTGGAAGAGGGATATGATCTGTGTCATGTCACTGGAGGGGGTTTGTGGGGGGGCACAGGTGGGAGCACAAGGCCTGACAGCGTCAGAGTAGAGACGGGGAGGAGGCCCAGTAGTAGTTGAGTTAGGAGATGGCCGGGACTCCTGTGTTGCAGCCAGGTGAGGCCAGGCAGGGGCAAGTGTTGTTGAAGAAGGCGTTGCTGGAGACAGAGGGAGGCGGCCCGGTAGACTGTGGGGGGTGGGTGAGCGTTGTGGTAGATGTGGCATTCGGGGAGGCTTTTCCCCTGGGACAGACGGGCGATTGGGGCATCACTGTGAGTCAGCATTGTACCGGCCGCCACAGTTACAACACCTGGGATCAACTACATAGCCCACACCACCCCTATTAAGGTGGTCTTTGATTTTCTGGGCACAGGCGGAGGAGTTATGGTTACGTGAACAGAAGCGACATCTGGGACGATCACGTCGGCAGCAGGCAGTGAAGGTTTGACCCCAATGAGAACAGAAAACACAAAATGCAGGCCCGGGGTGATAGGGTTCTGCATAGAGTGGAGGGAGGAGTGGGTGGGCCTCCACAGTGGTTGGGCATTCCCTTCCCTTCCCCTTGACGATGACAGCAGCTTGTGGAGTCTTCCCCTGGTAATGTCGACGTATGCTGAGTATACTAGAATTAAAGTCACGCGCATCTTCGATGTCAGCGTATATGGGGAATCGTTTCACTAGGATGTGACAACATTCTTCAGCGTCTACTGTGAGTGGGGGAGGGTGCACCAGGACAACCCCGACAAAGCCAACAGTACTAAGTGTTTTATAGACCTCAGGAGTCTGACACTTGATAAAGTTCCGGTTCTTACCTTGTCGGAATTGAATGTTGAGACCGTGCTGTCTGCAGTATTTCATCATCCAATTAAAGCGTTCCTCTACAGTTTTCAGTGAGTCCTTGGGGAAGTGTAGATTTAGCTTACTTGGCTGGGTGGCAGAGGGCAGGGTGATAGGGTCCATGGCATTAGTGTTTCCACTCCGGCTAGTGTTTCCCATAGAAACATTACCGTCACTGTCATAATCACTGGGGTCTGACTCTTGAAGGATGTTGGATTCAGTATGACCAGGTGAGTTGGCGATGGCATCCATATCAACGATGTCTGCGTCCATGAGAGAGCCTCTTCTGGGACGTTTATGTCGACCCCTCATGCTGGCAAAAACTTGCCGGCTGAGGGGACCTTTGTGGGACGATTGCGAAGTCAAATAGCACCTATGGGCACGTCTGTCTCCTTATGTGTTCATGCCACGACTGTATATCCTTATTCTAATGCTCAGTTCAATATACAGTACATTATATCTGTCCCTTCACCTCTAGTACATCCTTCATCCCATTGTTTCATCTCCTTCTTGATATTCCTCTCTACTTACTTCCATCCAACTATGATTTGTTTACACTCTTATTTACCAGACTTTCAACTTCCGTTCTCTCTATATGTCCATACCACCTAAGTAATCGAATCCCTTCCACATATCCTTATTTCTGCATTTTTTACTTTCAGTTTTCTATTTGCTATCACACCAAGCACAATCTGACACACTTTGTAAGAGAACTACGATGTAAAGCTAATATCTTACACAACCAAAGCTTTACAAAACTATCACACAAAGACCAATTCTGATACAGTCACCACATAAAATCGATGTCTAAAATTACTCTTATAAATTTTACACAAATCCCACATTTGAAACAACCACACCCATAAAATTCAAACCTGACCCAACCACTTCACTAAACACCTACCCACATACATACATACATACATACATACATACATACATACATCAGCACCTCGTCCACGCATGTATACATCTGTATGCCATTGAATACAAAAGGGGACCTGGAACAACCTTCAGCACTGTATAAACTTCTCATTCACTTCCAAAAGGTTTCAGCGATTATTGGATGCCTCTCTGGTGACGTCACACGGAAAATAAAAGGTTTCTAAGAGGATTCCATCTGTGGGATAAAACGGGTTTTTTTTTTACTTCTCTTTTCTTTCTTTTAACGTAGGATTTTTTTTAGTCTTGTTTTTATATCACGAATAGCCATTGGGGAGCGTTTTATTTTTTTACGACTGGTAACTCTGGGTTGGAGGGTTGGTATACAGTGTACACATAGCAATAACAGATAACAGTCGACCTTTTGCTCTACAGCGCGGCCGTGTACTGAATACTGTAATATTGGTAAACTTTTCTAGATAGATGAGGATAGGATGTTAGAGCACTAATTCTAGATAGTTAATATTTGAGTTTATATCTTAGAATCACTGTATTCAGTTTTATGAATTTGGAGCGTATTTGTGAGTCGGTGTGAGTGAGTGAGTGAGTGAATGAGTGGTAAGTAGAGTTGCCGAAAGGATCATAAAAACATATTCACATCTTATTGTATTCCATTTTATTGATTGTCAATACGCAACTTCACAGTACTGCATAAATGATCGCAAATAATGACAAAAAAATTTCAAAATTAAATGCTTTGCAATTATACATTTTTTATTGTATTATATCAATAATTTCCTTGTTTTCCATTAGAAACAGTTTTTATTTACATCTTGTGGTCATTGGATAACAGCTTCCTACCCAAATCAAAATTTCGCCGCATTTGTGCGAAATTTAGCAAGCGTTCGTAAATTTTAGAAAGTTTTCTCAATTTGCATTAGGATCAAGTTATGTTTATATATTTTGACTTCCAGGTGCCTTTTCCCTCCTTAGTTAGTTTTTTGTATAGTTTATGTCGCTGAAAAACAAAAACAATGACATAATTCAAGAAATATCGACAGATTGATCAACATACCACCTTTGAAACGAGGCGAACCACATTCAAGTGTCTTTGAACTGATGACATCACGTGGATCTCTGACATACAACTAAACATATATACGAACATTAATAATCCGTACTTTGACTTTGATGTATTGCCTCTACAAAATAATAATAATAATAACACTGGTTAAACAATACTAAAGAAATAAAAAGGATCTCGGCAACTACTGTACGTACCTGGTCGAGTTGTCTGCAGAGCTGCGTCTCTCATTACTGCCTCTACTAATGGGGCTTTGTGAAGAAAAAAAAAGAGTAAAAAAGACAGACAGACAGCGACAGAGTTGTATTTTTTGTCACTAGAAAACATTGTTTGGAGAGGAATACTAGCTGATTATATCCTATTTGTTCTTTAAACAGTCCATAATAATAAGGGTGATGATACTAACACTGGAGAAACCACCCTCCCGAAAGGCTAGTATGGTCATAAGTGTTAAAGTCATAAAAAATATCATCCATTATTATTATTAATAGTAGTAGTAGTAGTAGTATTGTTGTTGTTGTTGTAATATTCCCTTTATTAATATACAGTATATAAAGCCAAAACAAAAATTCTTTGCAAAATAAAAACATCTAAACAAGCATTGCTAAATTACTTCACTTAGGAGTCTTGTATGTAAACAGTGGCCAACACAGCTCTCCTTTTAAGCTTCTTCTTCGCCTCCTTCAGCTAGCCCCGTGACCCTCCTCTAACTGTCTGAGGTTTTGCCCAGTAAAGTCCTCCTAAACACTTCCTTAATTTCTCCTCCTCTTCCTACCCACCGAGATTTAGGAGGCAGTAAACACCAGCACTTCCTATGCCTTTCTGCTGACTCTCTCGTCTTAAGCATCGTGTTTAAATTATTTTCTATTTTTTTCAGCTGTTTATCCCTTTATCCACTTAATTCTTGAACTTCATAGAATTTGATTAATTTTCTCCCTGACTGTATTAATTAAGAAACATTGGTACTGTAACAGGTGTAAGTGCATATACTCGTACACTTATCTCAAATTAATAATACTGTCATATATATTATTTAGAAACAACATCAGAGGTACAAGTGTTGGTATTAGCAGGACTGACATCTGGCATTGATTATACTTCAGTACATTAACTAAAATACCAATACAGATACCAGAACTCTTTCTCTTTTTTTACCCTTTCTATGTTTCCTATTGTCCTTTTTCTCCTGTACTACATTTCTCTTCTTCTCTTAATTCTTATCCCTTTTCTTTCTACTAAATTCTACCTTATTGCCTCTTCTGTCTCGTAAATCGTCTTCTCTCCTGAATCTCGTGTCTCTTCCTTCTTCCTAAATTTTGTACCTGTTCTTCCCATCTATGTCACTTGTCTTTCTACGCCTTATGCTTTTCTTTTCTTCTATATTAATACAGTTTCTTACCTCAGAATTTCATCATATTTTCATTGTTCATTAATTTGATGTGTTTCCCCCCACTCTCCATATTTTACTTCTCTCCCTCATCACTCACTTTCCTTCTCATCTCCCTCACAACATATCCCCTCTCATCTCTCTCGCCGCACCCTTCCCTCTCATCTCCCTCACGACATCATCCCCTCTCATCTCCCTCACGACATCATCCCCTCTTCTCCTGACCACACCCTGCTCTTCATCTCACCGACCACACCTTTCCTCTCTCATTTCCTGACCACACCCCTCCCTCTCATTTACCTCACCACACCCTCCTTTCATTTCCTGACCACAACCTCCCTCTCATTTCTGACCACAACCTCCCTCTCATTTCCCTAACCACACCCTCCCTCTCTATTTACCTCACCACACCCTTTTCCTCATATTCCTGACCTCACCCTCCCTCCCATCTTACTGACCACACCCTCTCCCTCCCATCTCCCCACAACATCCTCCCTCTCATCTCCCCACAACACCCTCTCCTCTCTTTATCTCCCTACAACACCCTCCCCTCATCTTCCTTAAAAACCCTCCACTCTCATCTCCCCACAATACCCTCCCCTCTCATCTCCCCCACAACATCCTCCCTCTCATCTCCCCACAACACCCTCCCTCTCATCTCCCCACAACACCCTCTCCTCTCTATCTCCCCCAGACACCCTCCCCACTCATCTTGATGACCAAACCTCCTCCCATCTCCCTAACCACCCTCCCTCTCATCTTCCTCACAACACCCCTCATCTCCCTAACACACACCCTCCCCTCTCATCTCCCTCACCACACCCCTCCCTCTTATCTCCTCACCACACCCCTCTTTATCTCCTGGCCACCCCTCATCTCCTGACCAAACCCTCCCTCTCATCTCCCCACCACACCCTCCCCTCTCATCTCCCCACCACACCCTCCCTTCTAATCTCCCCACCACACCGTACCTTCTAATCTCCCCTCACCACACCCCTCCCCTCTCATCTCCCTCACCACACCCTCCCTTCTAATCTCCCCACCACACCCTCCTCCCCATCTCCCCACCACACCCTCCATTCTATCTCCCCACCACACCCCTCTAATCTCCTCCACCACGCCCTCCCTCTCAACTCCCCACCACACCCCTCCCTCTCATCCCCTGAGCACACCCTCCCTCTCAAACTCCCCTATAATAACCTTCCCTCTCATCTCCCTCACCACACCCTCCCCTTTCATCTCCCTGACCACAAACTCTCATCCGCCTGAGCACACCCTCCCATCTCAACCCCTACAATACCCTTCCCTCTCATCTCCTCCTACCACACCTCCTTTCATCTCCTGACCACAACTCCACTCCCATCCCCTGACCTTACCCTCCCTTCTCAAACTCCCTTACAATACCCTTCCCTCTCATCTCCTCACCACACCTCCACTTTCATCTCCCCTGACCACAAACTCCCCTCTCATCCGCCTGAGCATACCTCCCATCTCAGACTCCTTACAATACCCTTCCTTCTATCTCCCTCACCACCTCCTCCCCTTTTCATCTCCCTGACCACACTCCTCCCATCCCCTTGACCTCCCCTCTCAAACTCCCTTACAATACCCTTCCCTCTCATCTCCCCACCACACCCTCCCCTTTCATCTCCCTGACCACACCCTCCCCTTTCACCTCCCTGACCACAAACTCCCTCTCATCCCCCTGAGCACACCCTCCCTCTCAATCTCCTTACAATACCCCTTCCTCTCAACTCCTCACCCACCCCTCCCTTTCATCTCCCTGACCACAACTCACCTCCCATCCCCGTGACTTTACCCTCCCTCTCTCAAACTCCCCTGCAATACCTTCCCTCTCATCTCCCCTGACCACACCCTCCCCTCTCATCTCCCTGAACACACCCTTCCTTTCTTCTCTGACCATACCCCTTTCATCTTCCCTCGCCACACTCTCCCCTCTCATCTCCCTGACCACTTTCCCCCCCATCTCCCAACACACCTCCCTCATCTCCCCACCACACCTCCCCTTTCTTCTCCCTGACCACCCCCTTCCCTTTCTTCTCCTGACCACACCCTTCCCTTTCATCTTCCCACCACACCGTCCCTCTCTTCCCCTCTTAACACCCCCTTCCTCCACCACCACACCTCCCTCTCATCCCCTTGACATACCCTTCCCTCTCATCTCCCCTACAACACCCCTCATCTCCCCCACCACACCCTCCCTCTCATCTCCTCACCACACCCTCCCCTGTCTTCTCCCTGACAAACACCCTTCCCTTTCTCATCTTCCCTCACCACACCCTCCCATCTCATCCCTGACCACACCCTCTCATCTCCACCACCACACCTCCCCTTTCTTCTCCCCCTCACCACACCCCTCCCTCTTTCTTTCTCCCTGACCACACCCTCCCTTTTTATCTCCGTGCCACACCCCCTCTCATCTCCCCCACCACACCCTCCCTCTCATCTCCCTCACCACACCCTCCCTCTCATCTCCCTCACCACCTCCCTATCTCCATCTCACCCACCCCCCCTCCCCTCTCTCCCTCCCACCACCTCCCTTTTATCTCCCCTCACCCACCCTCCCCTCATCTCCCCTCACCACCCTCCCCTCTCATCCCCTGAGCACACCCCTCCTCTCTCATCTCCCTCACCACCCTCCCTCTCATCTCCCTCACCACACCCCTCCCTTCTAATCTCCCTCACCACCGTCCCTCTAATCTCCCTCTCTACACTCCCCTCTCCACTCCCCCACCACACCTCCCCTCTCATCCCCCCTGAGCACCCTCCCCTCTCATCCCCACACACACCCTCCCCTCCATCTTCCTCCACCACACCCTCCCTCTTATCTCCCTGACCACCCCCCTCTCATCTCCTCACCACTCTCCCCTCTCATCTCCCCTGACTACACCTCCCTTTCTTCTCCCTGACCACTCTCCTCTCATCTTCCTCCCACCACCCCTCCCTTTCTTCTCCTGACCACACCCTCCCTCTCATCTCCCTGACCACACCCTCCCCTTTTCTTTTCCCTCAACCCCTCCCCTCTCCTCTCAACGCTTCCTCTTCATCAGGTCCCTTCCATATTTCCTCCGTCACTTTTAATTGTTCCTTGTAATCTTCTTACCTCCCCTTTCCAACCCTCCTCCTCCCTCCTTCTCCCTCTCTTTTTCCTCCTCTTCCTCCTCCCCCTCTTCCTCCTCCTCCCCTCCTCTTCCTCCTCTTACCCCTCCTCTTCCCATCCCCCATCTTCTCCCCTTTCCTCCATCCATCCCCCACCTTCTTCTCCTCCTCCTCCTCTTCCCCTTCATCATCTCCCGTGCTTTAGCTTAGCCGCTTTCCTGTTCTCCTTTTCATCATCATCTTCCCTCCTCAATATAAACTACGTATTTTTCTCTTTTCTTCATTCTCTTCTATCATGTTCCTAATACACTCTTTTCCTCTTTCCTTTCTCTTCTTCTTTCTTTTTCTTAAACCATATGTTTATGATCTTATAATACTTCCCGTCATAAACTACTTGATATTACTCTTGATATCAAATTGAATATATGGAAGTATTACCGCATTTTTTTTTTAAGATTTCAAGACAACTAGGAATAATTTGTAAACCGATCTTTTATTTACTAGCAAAGTGAAATCAAATGAAACTTTTGTATATTAATGTGACTCAAAAGCTGATAGCATTCTTAAACTGTTGGATAAAATATACTGTCTGTCTCCTCAAAAGAGTAATAAGTGCACTGAAGAAATATTTATTCAGTCTCTTTGTTGAATAATATCTTCTTCAACAACTATCGTCAAGCTCAAGTTACAAGTTGGATATTCCAGCACTATGTCTCGTCTAGAGTGTCTCGCCATGTAGAGAAAATGTATCCGACGTCTGTAACTGAACCAAATTGGGATCACCTGTAGACTCTCCCCGAAACAAGCTTATTTCACCTAAAGATAAACCACCTTAGCGCTAACCTAACCTAACCTAACCTAACCTAACCTAACCTAACCTAACCGAACCGAACCTGAAAATAAGTTTGGGGGAGGGGGAGGGAGAATCTTCAGGTGATCCCCAAACTATAACACTGTGCCTTAGTATCAGATAATATTTCTACCTACAACAATTAAGGTGTGAAATGACCCTCAATTCCGTGTCGTTAGGTGAAGACAATGATAACTTTAAGGCAGAGTATAAATGAGTTTTTTAGAAGAAATTTGGGGTATGTTCTATTCTCTTTTTCAGGGTGTCATGGCCAAGTTGGGGCCTTTTGCTATCATAAGTTGATGGCATGTATGTTTGGTGTTACGTAAGAATAAATATAAGAATAATAATAAAAATAACTAAGAATAACAATACAAAAATATAAGAATAATGATTCGAATAAATATAATAATAGTACGTATATTAATAGCAGTTTTTCATTTGTTTATGTCTTCTATTATCAGCCCCTCCCTCACTCCTCTAACACCTCCTATATTCTTTATTCGTCTTTAGGAAGTCTTCTTTCTTTTATGACTTAAAATTTTGTTATCAAGTGAAGAGAAAGGGGGTATGGGAAAGAGAAAAATAAAGAGAGACAGGCACAAGGTCAATGAGAGATTAAGAGAGAGAGAGAGAGAGAACGACTCTATACGTGAGGTTAATCCTTAAATTCCACAGTACTAGACACAGGCAGCTCTTAAACTGTCTACGTGAAGCGACACCACCTGGAGATGATGTTACCTCTCTCTCTCTCTCTCTCTCTCTCTTCAGAGGTGAGAAGCGTGTGGATGGCAGGTTTGCGCCTTGTTGCACATACGCATATCGAGTGAGATAACCTGAGAGAGAGAGAGATTAAGTGTAGGGTGTTGCGTTTCGGAGTACTGGAGGGACATAGGAACTCTCTTTCGTCCTCCTTTTGCCCCCTTCTTCCCCCTTTTCTTTCTTCCTCCTCTTCCTCTCTCACCCTTCACCTCATTTTCTCCCTTTATCTCATTATCTCCCTTTCTCTTTGAAATAAAGTGCCTTCCTATCCCCACTTTCCCCCTTCATTCTACCTCCGTTTCTTTGTTCTCTCTATTCCATCCCCTCCCATCTTACCACCTGTCCACCTCCATCCCTATTCTGTCCCCCTACCTCCCCAAACCCCTTTTCTCTTTAATCTTCCTTTTCCTAATTTCCCATATAAGACCTCTCTCCCAAGGGTCTTTCTCCCCGTCCTCCCCACAACCCCTTTCCCCACAGCACTTTTCCCCCACCTTCCCCCCACAACCCGTTTCCCCCTCGATAAACACTCACCCCTCTCTTAATGACAGACACATCCTACCACATCCCTCCCTCTTATCGGCTCATTCTTGTCCTTCTCGTTTCCCCTTCCCCCACGTCCCTTATCCCTGTCTCCCTCCCCCACTCTCTCTCTCCTGTCTCCTCCTTCTCTCTTTCTCTGGTTCTCCTGCCCTTCCCTCCTCTTGGCAGGCGCCTGAGCGTCGTGGCAACCTGCCCCACCATTGCTAGCCCAGTCTCTCTCTCTCTCTCTCTCTCTCTCTCTCTCTCTCTCTCTCTCCCTACCTGTCAGTCCCTCTCTATTTCAATGTTTGTCTCTTTCTTTATCTTCTGTCAGTCTATATGTCAGTTTCTATATCTTTCTCTTACACACACACACACACACACACACACACACACACACCCGGGTTGCCCAGCCAAACACGCCGCCTCTACTTCCTTCCTCAGAGTGTTAATCCCACTGCCCACAGCCCCACCCCCCCTCCCCCTCACACGGCTGACCGGAGGCACCCCTATTAAAGCGTGTTATTATTTTTACATATATAGCACATAGTCGCTGAGCGGTTTACTCATGCATGTACACAAACACATGCACACTCATCCACAGAAAGACAAGGGTATATATGTTTATACATGTACCTTTATCTCTATTTATCTCACGTGTGTGGTGTGGTGTGGTGTGGTGTGGTGTGGTGTGGTGTGGTGTGGTGTGGTGTGGTGTGGTGTGGTGTGCGCTCTATATGACACTATCAATGGATGAATTTACAATAATATTCATGCGTTTCTCTTTTCGAAATTTTTAGTTGGCATACATGTAAGGAAGAGAATCACCATATAAACTACAAATGAATATCTTCATTGCTCAGTTAACCTAACCTAACCTAACCTAACCTACAAATTAATATTTTCATTGCTCAGTTTACCTAACTTAACCTAACTTATCGTTTTCTTATGATTGTAAATGACGATTTAAATGAAGAAGATTTAATTTTGTTATACTTGTATTACTTTATCCAAAGTTATATCAGTATAAACAAAAAAATATTTCCATTTGGCAAAAAAAGTCAGTTGGGTTTTTAGGCTCAATACGACGATTAACCTTATTAAGTTGTATAGTAAGTTATTACATGAACAGTTGGGGAAGTGATGGCGGTCGACCACAGTGCTAGCGGCAACGAAGTTCCTACCTGGCCTCTCTCTCTCTCTCTCTCTCTCTCTCTCTCTCTCTCTCTCTCTCTCTCTCTCTCTCTCTCTCTCTCTCTCTCTCTATATATATATATATATATATATATATATATATATATATATATATATATATATATATATATATATATATATAATAACCTTGCTGCTCCATGTAGGCCTAAGCTATTTCTATATCAGCCTTTAAACCATCTATAAATGACATTTGCACAAAAAACATGCCGTCATCCAGATAAGAAGCAAAAAACAAACAAAATAGGTAATCATCATCTTCAAAGAAGTGATCAAAGGCAGTGACAGCGGGCAGGAACCGTCTTGCCAGAGACCACGTGTGTGCGGTATGACGTGCCCTGATTGCTTCTTATTCACCAGGACATCCTGCAGCCCCCCACTCCTTCCCCCTACACATAAAGCACAAACTTAAAAAAAAAATATTCTCATCTTGCCTATCCTATTCTGAGAGTAAATGTAACCTCAGACCAACCTAACTTAACCTATTCTAAACCTATGGCCATCCTTCACGTTGCCTAGCCTAATATTCCTCTGTACTGTGTATATATCTGAATCTAGCCTTAACCTAACCTACCTAAGCTATTATATATGTGAATAAAATTACTTCTTGATCAATCGTAACACATCCTAAACGTTAGTGGACCCTTAACCTTAACCTCAACTATAATGTAGCCGAAAACCACGACCAAACTACTTAACCTATTCCTTTCCTTTCTCAGTCTTTATCTAACCTAAACTATGACGTTACCTCTCCTATCTTTAAGCTATCATTACTTAACTTAATTTAGAAGTGATTGTAACACTTAGAGATCTCATGACAGGTAAAGGCCAATCAGTTCACGGCATGCCCTCATATACGTGAATTTTGTTGTTTTCGTTAGCCGCGTCTTGGCAGCACAGCATACTGGTGTTCGCTTGAGTCAAAACAGGTGAAGGCAGCTATGTGCATCAGCCCGGGAAAATGCTTGTCAGTCTACTTGTCGTCTCCCTGGCTGGCTGGCTGATGTGTGTGTGTGTGTGTGTGTGTGTGTGTGTGTGTGTGTGTGTGTGTGTGTGTTGACGAGGGTAACAACAGCATATACACATTGCTCGCATTACACTGTTGGGTTACCGTACACATATTATGCATTTATTTCCTTGATGTACCAGTGTTGAGTATTTTGAAAAATGTATAATTTGAGGCTGAATATAACTAGCGCAGGATCCACCAAACTATACATTTTGGTCTATCTTTGAAATGTGTATTTTTATGAATCGCCAACTTTTTTTTTGTCCTCCTCACCTTTCTTGTATACTTATCTCGACAAACCAGACATCATAACGCCACTCTGCACTGTCATCTCTGAGTGTACTGTATCAGTGTCTGGGGCACATGAATGTTTGAATGACTAAAGGAGAGGGTAATAAGATAATGGAGTTGAAGAGCAAATAGGTGTCAAGGCCATATAGTATCTTTGATGGTAGACTGTTATACCAATAGATTCTGAGGTGCTAAAGGAAAATTGTCCATTTAAATATAAAATCATTTACAATATTATCACACACACAAAAGTAAATATACCAAATTAACCAGAGGAATTACCATTCGCTGACACCGAACATCAGGTCCAACACAACAGCTACGCCAACTAGTTGTCAGAAGTGGTATAGGGAGGCAAGAGTTCCACCGGAGTAGCGAAGCTCCCGCTCCGCGAACAGCATACTCAAGGGATGGTGTTAGTAGGCTGAATTCGCCCCTGAACTGGGATACGGTAAACTCTGGTCTGCTGGCCTCAGCAAGTCTCCACAACTGGACAGGTCAGGTCATACATGTAGTCCCCTTGGATGACAAGGACTAACGAACACTGATGAGGACGCATCTCACGCCTGGCCCTTGACGTGGGTAGTGTCCTCCTAAACAACTCATTAACATAGCCATAATATTCCGGCAAAATCATAAAGTAATAAACATAGTACCAAACATTAAGTACTAACAACACCTGACACATTGAACATCAAATCACAGTAGAAATATATCAACAATCACCATAGCAGAAATGAATCACAAAAGAACATAACTTACAAATCAATAATATAAGTGGGGGGTTCTCTTACCGATGCTGAGGGAAGGAAGTCTTGTGACCAACCGACTCCCCTTCCAGTACGCACATCACCTCTGTTCCGGGTTCATGACACCACGAACACTTTGAATGAATCGCCGAGATCCTGACATTCTTGAATCAATACAAGGCTCATTAGCGCTCCAAAAGAAACGAATCCCGATGAATGAATAACCCAACAAATTACCTAAACCACACCATCACCAGTTTCCCTTACATTGGTGATAACTGTATGAAGATGTATACTGTATATCTTCAACATATACCTTTATATGTCATGAGTATGTTAGCAAAACGTGGACTTTGATATATATCTGTTATAGCTTCTCCTTCTCTCTCTTGCTGAACATCATCTACGGTAAATTTCCATACGGACCAACCAATTTTTATCTTAAGGGTGTATCTACCTGTAAAAAAAATAACTTACGGAAAAAACCGTAATCCTCCAACCCAACTTACCTGGACAAATTATTTTTCCACGGAATTTTTAGATTTGGTTCACACAATCGTTGTGGAAGATAAATGACGCAAGGAAGAAACAGACCCCACATGGCCACTCCCCTGTACAGTATCTAGACTTGCTCGATTTCCTCCATATTCTTAGGCGAGGTTCACATTGCTGCAGTAACCCAAAAATTTATTCTCCGGAGGTTATGATCACCCTAACGTAATCCTGAAGTCACTTGGATTTGACTTTCAGCCTGGTAGGATTAGTGTCTCTACTGGGGGCCTTGTGTGCTTTCCAGAAAAAGCGCAGTGCTGAGGGAGAACAGATTTCTGGTTGCTAAATATTCTTGTTAGTAATACTCTTCACAAAATTCTGAGGATTTATTCCGTGATATCAGTATACGTATAGGTTTAGGTACAAACACGGGTACAATATTTTCCATATGGTAGACGTGTCATAAAGAAATCGGGTCTTAACTCTCTCTCTCTCTCTCTCTCTCTCTCTCTCTCTCTCTCTCTCTCTCTTTTCAAGCTGGATCGCTGATACAGTAATCTCTCATGGGGAGCCACTAGGTCGGCTGGTCTTCCGTGTTATCTCTCTCTTCACTAGTGGAATTAATTAGGGGAAAAAATAGATTCGCTACATCCCCTCTCAACTTATCCCGGGAGATCCTGTTTCATCTGGAGGTTTTGATTACCCTAACATTATCCGTAAGTTACTGAACTTCGATTTTCTGCCTGCTGAGATTAGTCTTTGTGGTAGTGGTCCTCTGTAAGTTCCTGGAAGAGTATTACACTAAGGGAGAATCTACATCATGTTTTCAAATAATCATGTCAGTAATACTATTAAAATTCATAGGATTTATGCCAAAATTCTACTACAAGAACAAGTTTAGTCTACAGATTGAGGTACATTATTTTTATGTGATGGTCTTATGATAATTTACGTAGTAATTTAAATACAGAAGAAGATACCTCCAGTCAACTAACTTTATCGTCTATACACTGAAATGGCCTTAAGCTGGGTTAGAATTATCTTTAACACACGATACAAATAATAGTAAGTTATTTTTTACCAACATCTGATTAACTTTACATACTTGTGAGTGAGTTTGTGTACAGTATTGTTAATCCAGTTCTTTCATCTCACTTTGTGTCCCTTTCTTGTACTTCTTCGCTGAACATCTCCTTCCTTTCTCCAGTTTCTATTTTTATTTCTGTTGCACCAACTTGCGCATGTTGGAATGGAGAGAAAATGAGACAAAAACTATAATGATTAGTAGAGGTCAATCTCCTGTGGATAATTAATCCTTACCGTGACAGGTAATTTAACTGGTTTATGATTAGATAAAACCCACATGGCAACTTCAAGTTCAGTTCAGTTTTGATATCCCGTGACCTCCTCCTCTGAATGCAGAGAACAATGAATTAACGAAAAAAGGATGTCAGGATATCGAATATGTACTGAAATAACACATTTCTATACACAGGTTGAGGTTACCGAGAGGATAAAATGCTTGCTACCTAAAAGTCCCTGGTTCGCTCTTGGGGCGCCCACTGTCCACCCAGGTGTAACCGGTCCCCTAAATTTACACGGGGGCGGGGGGGTGAAGGCGGTCGAATGTAGTACCATTTTGTGTAGTGAAAAAAAAATAGCTTTCAGTGCGGTATACCAGGCCGATGGGACTCACTCTTAGGTATGTGTATAAGATTTATTCACAAACATAAACTCCTTGCCGTGGTTAGGAATTATTGTCTGTAACCGATGATTGACCAATAAACAGTCTATATTTAATTAAATTACCGACTAATGGATCCATCTAGACGAGTTTTATCAACATCCATAAAGTTCACGTTATCGTAGATCCTTCAAGTGTTGAGGTGTTGAAGGCTCTGAGATCTGTCACATACCATCACTGACTGTAATATTTAGATTTTGATCACATGTAAGAAACATTTTTCTGTCACTCTCTGACCTGTTGTAATCACCAGGAATTAATGGGAAATATTAGCGGTAATTCCAATTATCTGGGTTAATGGAATGGAGAGGTTAGTCTTTAGGAGTCGATATTTCTATATTTTCTGCCTAAATCGGAATATTTTTTCATTGTTTCAAATACCCCCAATATCTTTCGATTAAAATATATTCATTTATTCAATACTCTTGTTATAAATTGGCACTTCTTATTTGCATATCCGAATGAGTGTGCAGGTCATTATAGAGCTGCACAAACCTTGTACTGGATCGGTGCTAGTACATAATAACTTGCCCTGTACAGACCTTGTTCACAGTAAACATCTCTCGACGGTCAACACATTACACCACTCAGACCATTTCACACACCCACAACACATGAAGTAAAGTCGATCTGTCTCGGCGTGGTGTTTGGCTTTAACATAATACATTAGTTTACTGTTTTATATATTCTCCATACTGGGTTACTTTCCTCTTGGTGTAAATTTCTCATACCTTTTACAGTGTCTCGACAGCGTCCTCTTTATTTTGTGGTACATAATCATCAACTTCCTCAGACGGTCTTCATAAGTAAGGATCTTCAACTCGGCCATCAGCTTTATTGTCCGGCTCTGAACTTTTTTCATTAGTATGGAAGTCTCTCATTGTGTAGGGTTACCAAACTGCTTAGTAAGAGAGGTCCCATTGGCCTGATGGGCCGTTAGGGGCAGTGCAGATATAGTTTACTGTAGAGTGTAGATTAAAACCTCTGTACTCATGGAGTCAATGTGTCCGGCATTTTCCCATTATAAGGTTCTCAGCCACAGCACCTTGCAAGAGCGCACTCCAAATGTGGAAGAATCAGAGTCTTTTGCAATCATTTGAAATTTCATATGATTGTAGGTAAATGCAGGACTGATCACATCAATAAATTGGGCAAATCAATTGTTTACATAAAACTAAACAAGTTATCATCAGCCACCAGACCCAGCTGCTCCCCCTTGTTCTGCGTCCTCTTCAATTATAATCCTTCAAATCATTTATCCTTCATGTCCTTCATGTGATTCCTTCTTTTGACTACCTTCACCTGTCCTGCCTGTAGTCCTCACCTTCTGTCCTGTCTGTAGTCCTCACCTTCTGTCCTGCCTGTAGTTCTCACCTTCTGTCCTGCCTGTAGTCCTTACCTCCTGTCCTGCCTGTAGTCCTTACCTCTTGTCCTGCCTGTAGTCCTCACCTCCTGTCCTGCCTGTAGTCCTCACCTCCTGTCCTGTCTGTAGTCCTCACCTTCTGTCCTGCCTGTAGTGTCTGCCTGTACCTCACCTCCTGTCCTGCCTGTAGTCCTGCCCTCACCTCCTGTCCTGCCTGTAGTCCTCACCTCCTGTCCTGTCTGTAGTCCTCCACCTCTCCTCTGTCCACCCTGTCCTGTCTGTAGTCCTCACCTTCTGTCCTGCCTGTAGTCCTCACCTCCTGTCTGTCTGTTCTCACCTCCTGTCCTGCCTGTAGTCCTCTCCTGTCCCGTCTTCACCTTCTGTCCTGCCTGTTCTCTCCTGTCCTGCCTGTAGTCAGTCCTACCTCTGTCCTGCCTGTAGTCCTCACCTTCTGTCCTGCCTGTAGTCCTCACCTTCTGTCCTGCCTGTAGTTCTCACCTTCTGTCACCTGTAGTTCTCACCTTCTGTCCTGCCTGTAGTCTCACCTCTGTCACCTGTAGTTCTCACCTTCTGTCTGTCCTGCCTGTAGTCCTCACCTCCTGTCCTGCCTGTAGTCCTCACCCCAGTCCCTCACCTTCTGTCCTGCCTGTAGTTCTCACCTTCTGTCCTGCCTGTAGTTCTCACCTTCTGTCCTGCCTGTAATCCTAACCTTCTGTCCTGCCTGTAGTCTTCACCCCCTGTCCTGCCTGTAGTCCTAACCTTCTGTCCTGCCTGTAGTCCTTACCTCTTGTCCTGCCTGTAGTCCTCACCTTCTGTCCTGCCTGTAGTCCTCACCTTCTGTCCTGCCTGTAGTTCTCACCTTCTGTCCTGCCTGTAGTTCTCACCTTCTGTCCTGCCTGTAGTCCTCACCCCTGTCCTGCCTGTAGTCCTCACCTTCTGTCCTGTCTGTAGTTCTCACCTTCTGTCCTGCCTGTAGTTCTCACCTTCTGTCCTGCCTGTAGTTCTCACCTTCTGTCCTGCCTGTAGTTCTCACCTTCTGTCCTGCCTGTAGTCCTCACCTTCTGTCCTGCCTGTAGTTCTCACCTTCTGTCCTGTCTGTAGTCCTCACCTCCTGTCCTGCCTGTAGTCCTCACCTCACACTTATCTAAAGGTCAGCTGTCATGCACCTCCGTATGAAGGAGCAGAGAGGCTAAATGAGACAGGGGGGGAAAGGGAGGAAAAATGAGGCAAGAGGATAGAAGAGGCAGGAGGATACAAGAGGCAGGGAAGAAAGAGGAGCCAAGGAAAGAAGGGAGGAAAGAGCAGGTAGGAAGAGGGGGAGGGAAGAGGGAAAATGAGGCAAAGGGAGGAGGAAAGAGGAGGCAGGAGGAGGAAGGAGGAAAACTGAGGCAGAGAAAGGAAGGAAGAAAGAGAGGGCAGGGGCAAGAGGAGGTGTAGGAGGAGGAGGAGGAGGAGGAGGGTGAAATGTATGAGTAAGAATGATTGGTTCTCGGCTTCCCCGCGAGGTGGAGGTTAATAGGGAAGAAGACAAATGGTGCTGCAGGAACTCCTTTGTCAGGCAAACAAATAAAAAACAACAACAAGCAAATCTCCTCGTCGTCTTCCTCCTCCCTCTGGTACGTGGCAGGAGCAACAAGCAAGCATGTAGTACTGTGTGTTTTATTGTGTTTTTCGTTGCTATCATGTTTGTGAATAAAATTTAGCTTATTTTATAATTTTTTATTGCTATTACTTTTTGTGACTTGTGATCAATAAGGTCTAGACTCTTTAAGTTCCATATATTATTTTTTTCTCTAACTGGAGGTAAGATAACAGTTTTCACTTCCGGTAGAGTCTCAGAGCAATTTCAACACTATACTGAACATTATCTTTATACTGTATACAGTATAGGAAAGAGATAAATTGTTTAGGTGGATTTTTTCACATCTTAAGTTACCCAGGGAAAATCTACCTTAAGAACGTTTGAGATTCTGCTCCCCTGTTTGACCTGTGTAGTTACACGGAGGTTTTGTTTATCATGACACATGCTACTGAAGATTACAATAAATCGACCAGGGAAATATAGCGATTATATTTTACTTATATGGCAATTTATTTTCGAACTTTTTCTTTTTAATATATAACCCTGACATTATGCATAAAATTTGCATAGTAAAATCCTGCCGTAAATGGTGGTAAGAATGTATGAGATAGTGATGTAAATTGATGGGTCATTAATGAGTTTTATCGCTGTCATTATTGTAACGTTATAGACAAGAGTAAAACTTGACAAAGACGAGAAGTTTCTTATTTTACTTATCTTTATATTCTTAGCTTAGGTTTTCTTTTATTCTAATTTCATTAAATCAGAAATAAGTACAGGTACAGAGACTCTAGAAATTAATTAGAGTAAATGGTTAATATTAATTCACACCATCTTATACCCACATAAAGTAACGCCACACTTCTGTCTCAGTCACTTGAAAGCTGCACACGAACTGGAAGCCTGTTGCAATCTTGCCTTTTAACAATTTTTCCAATCTTCGCATCGCCATTAACATTTGCAACTGTCCTCTTACTAAGTTCCTCCGACCACCATATGGATTATTTAACAGCTGTTGCTGAACACACGCTTGCCATGCAAATTACATGCAAATGTCTGCAGGAAAGAAAACAGACTCACACACCTCTCTCCTTTCTTGCAATCCGATTACCTTCAACATTAAGAGAGGATTTGAGATGTTTTATTTATGAGATGATAAAAGGAATCTGACATGTAAAGTCTTGGGAGGGAGAGGAGGAGGAGGAGGCGGATCCTGTCTTCTTGTGAGGTAAGAAGTTGGGAGGGGATGGGAGGGAAGGAAGGAGGGAGGGAGGAAGGGGATGGAGGAGGGAGGAGGAGAGAGGGTATTTGTTGGTGACAGACTCGGGCTCAGTTATAAAAGGTGTTTAATACACTAATGTCTCAATGTGGATCTCTCTCTCTCTCTCTCTCTCTCTCTCTCTCTCTCTCTCTCTCTCTCCTTCATCTTGTCCGCGTTACATTCCTTCTCGGTCTGTTTTCTCGTTTTCTAGGAGGGTTTGTCTTTGTTTTCTTTTCATTTGTCATCTTTATTGTTTTCCTGATCTTTCCCCTGTATTCTCTCTTTGTTTTCCCCTCTGCTTTTCCTCTAGTTCCTCTTTTTCAATCTCTCATCTATCTCTCTTTTCAGCTTACTTTATTTTCTTTCTTATTTTTTCACTTTACTTTTTGTCTTTTCTTTTTTTATCTTTCTCTTTCATTTATGTCTTATTTAGTTTTTTTCTTTCCCCCTATTTATCTCTCTCTCTTAATCTTCAACAATATTTCCCTCAGTTTTAACACAGGGCGGTGTATGGCGCCTCACGTAACAAGACCACACCATGTCTTGCCTCCAGGAGCGAAAAATATAGATGTTAAGATGTCAATTATTAGATGACTCGGTGAACTCACAAGCAAATCAGAACATACTGAATAAGGGTAATCAAGTAAACCATTTAACTATAGCATAAATTATTATTTGAAAATGTGTAAGAAAATAACGTAAGTTTTGTTACTAGAAATATGTTATGTGAACGAATTAAAATTCGTTATGTTATAACAGGAATTATAGGAAAAGAAAGTACTCATTATATATCACGATATTATATAAAAATACCATTATATTATATTATAATACATTACATTGCGTATTGTGTTGTATCGTATTGTAACGTATTAAGTAATTCTCCGGGACTAATACACAGAAGTCATAAAGTTTGAAAGCAACTGGTCAGAGAGGTTGAAAAAACTACACCACTAACACCAGACACAAACACATTAATAAACAGAGATGAAAAAAAAACGTAATCAATAAATTAACATGACCAGTAAATCTTCCCAATGTAATAAAACTTAGTAACAAAAACGATGAAAATAATATCTAACATACGCGAAATAAAAAACAAATATTAAATATCATAATGACAAAGGTGTTTTTTTTTAAGTGATCACCAGGATGTTGTCAAGGTGTTACTTGTTACAAATAAACATCTAGAGATGACGTGAGTGTATTAGAGTAAAGAAAAATATGCTTGTTAATTACGGAGGTGTACCATTTACATAAATTAGACCTGCACATTACAGAAGTGATTTATTTCACACAATTACAGTATATCTGATAATTACAAGAAATTATATTTCATATTTACTCCTGGAAATTACATAATTGTTTTATATAGAAAACCTATACCTGAAAATACAGAATTATTTCATTATACCAAATTTACCCCTGAAAAATTTACTTGTAAATTAGAAGTATTTCATATCAAACAAAATATTCACCTTAGTGACTTCCTTAATTACTAACTTAGTTTCTTACTTTTTTTTCCTATTTAAATTACTTTTGCATGTCTTTACCTTCTTATTTAATCATTTAGCTTCATACTCATTAACGCCTCAACTATTGTGAAATATGAGATATGGGTTTCAAATAAGAATGAAATAGGACACCCGAACTTCCTGCTTTTCAAATTACTATAGAAAGGGAAGCAAAGTCACTACTCACAGGTGAACTAGTGTCATTCTCTTCAGCATTACGACAAAAGGGAATACTTGCATTGTAAATTCTTGTTGTTGTTGTTCTAAATATTTTTAATGTTGTTATTGCCGTTGTTGTTGTTGTTTATAGTGCGTCAGTTGCCATGGTTATTAAGCAACTCTTTCTCCGCTCTAGTTTGTACAGTAAACAAGGTTCAAAAAAAAATATGAAAAATAAGCCAGCATAATTGTTTACACGTGAGAGATCTCACCCTTAAGCAACTCGACTTCACTCGACCGAAAAGCTTACCCACGCGAGACTCTCTCCTCTAATTGATTATCTGACGTTGGCCTTTTTTAAATTTGATGAGTCGAGTTTGCGCGCGCGCGCGCGTGTGCGTGTGCGTGTGCGTGTGCGTGTGTGTGTGTGTGTGTGTGTGTGTGTGTGTGTGTGTGTGTCCATTAAAACATGTACTAATATTCACCTGAGTTTGAGAGATAATTATCAAACCTGTAGCACCTCCTCAGTCCACCTTATTTTTGGTAAATACTTTAGGAAAACCTTCAAGGGTTTAAATTTGGCAGAACTCTGATTTTTGGACTCACAAAAATAATATAAACTTTTATATACACACACAGACACACGCCTTAATAATTACAAGATTATAAAAATAATAATAATAACAATAACAATAATAATAATTATTATTATTATTATTATTATTATTATTATTATTATCATAAATCTCATCAACATCTTTATCAATAGATGGTTAGTAATAAAGGACACAAAGACAGACTAAAGACGCCAGACAGCGCCTCACCAGCGAGATAATTGAACTAATACAAGGTTCAATTTCAATTTCAATTGTTTATTCCTTGTTGGAGGAAGCGGGATCCTAGTGCTGTCACTAGGTACCCCTGTACAATGACACCAGAAGCATCTGGCAAGTGTGACAAGTATATACAGTATAAATATTATAAAGGGGTTTACTAAAGCCTAAGGAAGGAAGGATACAAGGTTCTCAATTTGTTGTGTCTCCCTGTCCGTTTACGTCCCTACCTCCCTCTCTCCTTTTTTCCACCTTAGTTTATTGCCTCTCCGCCTCTTCCTGTTTTTCATTTTGTGGTAATTGTTTTCGTTCATTTAACGTCTGTCTATTCCTCATTCCTTCTTTATCCTTATCCCCTGTACCTCCTCCCTTCCTCCCATTCTTATATTACAGTATTTTATTCATCCTCTTTCTCGTCTTGCTTCCTTCTCATATGTATAATACGTTTGCTTTGTCTCTTCTCATTCCTACTTCTTTGCTTCCACCTAATCATTTTTCTCCCACTTATGAACGAATTTTTCCTTTCATATTTCTTCAGCTATTCCTTCATTCTCTGTTTCTATCTCTCTGTTTCTCCTTCCACTTTTATCGCTGTCCCTTCCTTCCCTCACTTTCGCTTTATCACCGTCATCACCAGACACTTTAACCCTTCCTGACCTTCTTATGATCCCCGACCACGATAGAGCGATTCTCTCTCTCTCTCTCTCTCTCTCTCTCTCTCTCTCTCTCTCTCTGTATCTCACTGTCTTGCGTGGCAGTGAGAAGTGATACCAGCCTCAGTGTCAAGACCTGTCTGAATTACTCAGAATAGGCAAACTGTACTACAAGCTTTGTCAATAAATTTGTTAAACTAAAAAAAAAAAGTCTCTCTGTCTCTCTCTGTCTCTCTCTGTCTCTCTCTGTCTGTCTCTCCAAGGAACACTCACTTCTCCAATCGACACTCCCAGCATCGTGTCGGCCACTTCATTGATTTCATCCTCCGATAATTTTTTTGCTCAGTTGGTTTTGAGAGAGACAAGAATTAATTGGAGGAACTCAACTACAAAGAGAAGGACGATTTGGACGGAACGGGTGGGAAGGAGGGAGGGAAAGAGGAAGGCGTTCCTTTCCTTTTCTGTTGGCGATATTGGGTTGTCTTAATGAAAGGTATGGCGTAGAGAAGAGGGCTTGCAAGGAAGGAGGGACGAATGAAAGAGAAGAAGGGAGGAGGGAAGGATGGAAGGTTGACTTGTAGGAAGAATGATGGGAGAGAGAGAGAGGAAGAATGTTAAGGAGGTAAAGTAGAAAGGAAGGAAGGGGGAAAATGGATAAAATAACTATAAAGACAAGTATAATGATTGATAGGAGAAATGCAGGAAATGAGGAAGAAAAGTTTATCGATAGAGAAGAAGAGAAGAGAGAGAGAAGGGAGAGAGAGAGAGAGAGAGAGACATAATTAATTTTTAGCTATTAGGAAGGGGGGGCAGTTAAAAAGGTGAAAAGGAAGATAAAGAGATGGTAGAAGAATAGGATAGAGGGTGAGTGAAGGTGAAGAGATGGAGATAAAATAAGAAAGAGGAAACGGAAGAGGAAAAAGTAAGGTAAAAATCTGAAAGGGAAAGAATAATAGAAGGAAAAAATAGATTATAAACAAATTTGTTAAGATTAGAATAAGGGATGACCAAGAGAGAGTGGAATAGGTAGAGTTAAAGTGACATAGGGGGAAAGGGAAGTGAAATAGGGTGAAACGAGGTGAAACAGTGAGTAAAAGAGATAATCAAAGAGAAGGAAGGTATAATAGCGAGAGAGGGAAGAGAAAGACGGAAAAAACGGTAGTTGTGAAAGAAAGAAGAGGTGAAAATGAGAATGAGACAGGGTGTATAAAGAAAATTGCGAAGAAAGATAAAAATAAAAAAATAAAAAAATAATAACTAGAATAAAGAGATAAATGATTAAACGAAAAATGACAGCGTAAGCTTGGTAAGTTAAACACCTTTAATCAACAAAATTAGAAAATAATAACTTGAAGGATTTAAGTAATTTAGTAAAGTCTTGGCACTGAAGAGAATGTCATGGTTTATTGCTGCGTGGGTAGGGATTCGTATATAAGGTCTTTGTGATTCAGAAAACAGAAATATTATTATGAACAAATGAGTTTAAGGTGAATTATCGGAATATATTCAAGAACACCTGTTGTATATGAGGTATTTATCTAATTGATGTTATAGTAGTTAAGATTTTTTAACTCTCTTAGGAAGGAAGATAATAAAAAAAAAACCGAAATGAGATGATTGTAAAGAGAACGAAGAATAAAGAAGTGGAAAAAGGGGGAATAGAGAAGACGATGGTGTAAGAAAATTAGAGATAAAGGATGGATATTAAAGAAAGAAGATGAGAAGGTGAGCAGGAGGGTAAACGAATAAAACAAAATATAAAATGAGAATAAGATAAAGTGTAGAGAAGATAGAAGAGAAGGGAGGTAAGAGACCATGAAACTAATGAAGGGGGAGGAGAGTCTTAGGTGTTAAGGGTGGCAGAGGTTGTTAAGGAATTTACCTGCACTAAACCACATGCTTGAACTGTGAGAGAGAGTTACCATAAAGACGTCTTTTTTGTGTATTTCCAAAAACCTGGGAAACAAAACCATTAATTAACATAAAAAAAATAAATAAAAACACGTGGTCTTTTTTGTAATATTTTTGGTTTTTATAATATGTTAAGGAATAAAACCATTGGATTGAAAACCCTCAAAATAATATATCATATTTTTGTGGTTCTATAATACAATAACTGGAAAAGGAAATCCATTATATTTTTCATTTAATTATAGAACGTAGAAAGATAAACCATCAAACAGAACAAAACCATAAAACCAAGAAGATCAATACACAAAAAGAAATAATCTTCAAGTATCCACAACACATGCAAAAGAAATATATTTGAGTAAAATCCACTTAGTGAGAGAGAAAGAAAAAAATGCAACATTAACTCTCATTTCTACATTAACTGACGGAGAAAACTACTGGGTGGGTCCTGACGAAATTAATTAACAGTAAGAGAAATTTCCCATGAATCTGTGTTTCCAGTAATTACAACACCTGGAGGGAGGAAACCAAAGAATTGAATTCAAGTCAGTGTAGAAACAGCAAGACAACTTCACCACCAGAACCATCACCTGGATTAATAGCAAGGGAAAGAAGAGGAGGAGAAATACATCACCATACAATATAAGAGAAGACACGATAACTGAACAAAATATTTAATGAAGTGAAATAGAAATCCATTAACACACACCAGAAAAGACATATACAGGGGTACTGGATTTAATTTTCTATATATTTTTATTTTTTCTTAGGCAAACCTATCTGGCCCGAGCGTGTAGGTACTGTAGCTCGTTCCCTTTCTTCCTGTCTGTCCATGTTAATAAGATGTATCTAAATATACTGACTGTACTCTCGCTGTTGTTGCAGGAAGATCAATATGGGCCATGATCAATGTATCATGAAATAATGATAATAATAATGATAATAATAATAATAATAATAATAATAATAATAATAATTGTTATACCAATCACCTTCTCCCTATTATTATTACTAGTATTTGTATTGTTATCATTATCCAACATAATAGTTATACATGATAAGTTGTTTCAATCAGATAATTTAGGTCGTATACACCCTCAACCTCATAGGGACGCTGAGGGAGCCAAAATCTGATCATTCAAGAAATACAGTTTGTATGAATTATTAATCCCAGGCCTCACAATGGTAAAATAACACCAACAAAACATGTACAAGTTAATAAGAAGTTCGAAATTTATGAGTTGGCTTAAAAACGAGAATTAAATTTGATCCTCCACACGTCCAGGGCCAGTCTCTCTGTTTTGCAAAATACTCCGAAATATTCCTCCCGCAGGCATGTTTTAATAAACTCCGTGTTTACATTCCAAACATAAATAATACTATATCATTTAAGAGTTTTTCCGCGAACGATCTAATTGAAATCGGACAGTTTGTTGATGCAGATGAAAACCACCAAATGTTTTCATAATATCAGAGTAAATATTTTCTCTGGTGACGCATGGCTCAGCTTTGAGTACCATAATGACTCTAGTTTTATAAACATTTATCTTGATAGTATCATTAACTACAATTATATTTTTTATGAGGGTTTTTCTTACTAACTAACTAACTAACTAACTTTTACCATCATCCAATTACGGTGTTAAGTAAAGTATAATCATTAATATTATTGAATTTATAACGTAAATACAAAAACAAATAAAAAGCTAGTTGATGATATATATAATGATGATGATGGAGTTTTTAATTATAACTAAATACTTTAAGTGATAAAAGTAAAAACCAAGCCAATTAATGCATCGACGGGAAAATGAATAAAAGTAAGATTAATGAATATGACACTAATTAACATATCAGTTAGCAGAGTAGCCCAAAATTTATTATCATATGCAATTAACAAAATCCAAAATGTAATTAACCTGTCAGAGAACAAAATCATCAGAAGCTTCATTAATAAGTGGAGACTAAAAATTAGCGATATATTTATTAATATGTCAAGTGAATAGAATTAACAAAAGTTTGATTGATGTATCAGTTAATAAATTAATGAAAACTTGATTAGAATATCAAGTGAACAAAATGAACAAAAGGTTAATTAATACATCAGTGAGATAAATTAAAAATGTTAATTAATAGCCAACTTCCCTAAAAAATGACATGCAAGGTGTGATTTACACCACTATTCCCTTAATGAACGTTGTACCCCAGGGCTGCTGTCCCACCTTATTTCAATAGACTACATTGTTACTCATCTGGTGTTTTAGTGACAACTGAATCTGGGTCTCTGTTGCCCCAGTTTTCTATAGTACTGTATGAAGGAAAGTGGTGGGGAAAGTCATGTTTTACCAAATTGTATTTAGGGTGCATGTGTACATACTGATGTGTATCCATCACCAGTTTGTTGTTGTATCTATAACTTAAGTTTGTTTACACATATTTTCACCAAACTTTCAACATTCCATAATCTTGACAATATGTAGTAGGTTAAGTTCGATCTGATTATACTTTCTTGATTTTTTACAGAGGTTATGAACTTTTTTTATTTGTAGTTTTCTTAACGATTTGACTTGGGAAGTTAAACATCTGTCTTTGTTGTATTTAATGAACCACTTGAGCATTTTATTACCAGTCCTACTGCTTGACGTGTCAGTATCTACTTTGTCCTCCCACACATTGCTACAAATTTCTTATATTGATGATGTAACTTGTATTATTACTGCTCATAATAAAACCAAATCTCTCACTGGTTTTCAAAGTGATGACTGCTCTCCAAATTTGTCTTCTTTCTCCAGGAACCCCACAGGTGACTTTAAAGGCACCAAGTGCCAGGGAGATTTTAAAATAATACATAATTCCTCACCGGTATTTCTTATTTCTCCATTTCACAGATAATATTAACAAGTCCACGTACCCCGTATAGGTTTGGTGTCTCTTGACTGCTCATGATAGGGTTAGATATACCACAAATACTTATAATGATACAAAGTGATTCACAAATGATTATATTGATGCCAAGTGATTTGATACTAAAGGTCTTAAAGGCGCTAAGTGACTCACAAGTGTTCATGAAAACACCAGGGAACTCATGATAATCAAAGTGCTTATCGTGACTTACAGGTACTTTAAAATTAATGGTAACATGTGAATGAGAGAGTTCATAATGAGCCCGAGTGATTCAAAAGTTTACCTGAGGATGCTAAGAGAACTCCAAGTAAATCTCAGGCACTCATAATGACATAAAGGAATTCGCAGGAGATTAACATAAGGCTAAGATATTCACAAATAATCATAACTCGTAGATACTCATATTAACAACAAATTCTCATTATAATTACTTACATGTTTTGTGTAGATATGTACGAGAATATTCAGTAATATTTTTTGCATTATCCTTCTAAGGAATCTAAGGATGACACCTCCTCTGAATAATTTAACATAGGACTAAACACGTCATCAGAAACAAAGGTCTACCCTACTACTTGCAGCTCCACTTATCGTCACCCGAGTCAGACACTGTAGGGAGAGACATTCTACCCTACCATGTCTATTATCTTTGAGTATTGGATAAAAATGTGTTTTGAGTCTCAATCGTTATGTGAGCAGCTTAGGGCGTATGCTACGGACCGAAATGCGTAATATGACATAAGCTTAAATGCGTAATATGTCATAAGCTTAAATACATAATATATCATAAGCTGAAATATGTAATATAAAATGAACTAAATTGCTTAGAGACCCCCCAAAAAATATCTGAAGAGTTCTTTTTCAATCTCGGGTCAAGTTGTCAAAGTAGAGAAGAAAGAAACCAGCATTAACATCAGCAAGAAAGAAATTAATGTTTGATTACCGGAAAGTTAAATAATTCAGGTACCGAACATGAAATATACAAAGGTTAATTAATATGCTTAATGAATACACACAAAATACCTGTGTTAATTTCCACACTGTTAGACGAAGCATCATAACATTTGTCCCTGGTAACATTTCAGCTGGTATAAAGCAGCGGCGGTTAGCGTGATAATGATTAATAACAGCGCGTCAGCAATTATTCCCTAGGTCAGGTAATGAGCTGGCAACACAGGTGGGGGCAATTAATTAAGCACATTTACACAGGGAATTAAAAGGCAGGCAATAATTTATGAGGATGTGTTTACTAGCAGAGAGTAGGGCGGGAGAAAGGGGAAGAGAGGCGGAGAGGAGAGAAAGAGAGAGAGGGGAGGGGGAAAGAGATAGCACAGAAAAGCAGAGAAAGGGAATGAGAGAGAGGGGAGGGGGAGTGGGAGGGGAGTGGAAACGGAAGAAAGAAAGAGGCAAGGGGAATGGGAAGAGAGTGGGAGAAGTGGGATTAGAAAAAGAAAGTGAGGAGAGAAAGAGAGAGAGAGAGAAAGATTTTAAAATGAAAGCAGGAGAGAGTGAAACGAGAGAAGGGAAGAAAGGAAAGAGAAGTCAAGAGAAAAAATAGGGAAAGGGAAGAAAGGAAAGGGAAATAGTGATAAGAAAAAAGAAATGAGAGAAAGAAAAGGTGATGGAGAAATTTAAGGGGGGAGGAAGGATAAACAAGAGATCGGGGAATGGGAAAGGGGACAAAGGGGCACAAAGGGATGGAAAGTAGAGACAGAGGCAGGAAAAGAGAGCGAATACGAGAAATAAATGAGAAACGGAGAGGGGGGGCAGGGAGAAGGAAATAGACAAATGGGGAAGAGAAAGAAGAATAAAATGAGCTACAAGCGAGAGAAAAAGATTCAAAGAGAGAGGGAGAGACAGACAGGCAGAGAGTAGAAAGACAGAGGGAGAGAGAGAGAGATTGTTAATAACTTTAGACGAGTGATGACTTGGGAAGTAAATGCCAACATACCTTCCCATCCGGCCAACATACCTTCCCATCCGGCCAACATGCCTCTCCATCCGGCCTGCATACTATCCTACCAGGCTAACATTCTTTCCTCTTTGACCAACATACCTCCCCATCCGGCCAACATACCTTCCCGTCCGGACAATATACTTTTTCTCTCACTCATTCCATCTGGCTTTTGGTCCCTCCTCTCTCCATTGCCCCCCACTATTCGACTCGTCCAATTAAATTCTCCAACATTTTTGTGGTGACTCCATATTCTGTCTCTCTGTGTACAAAATATTTTATTGCTCTCTGTCGATTCTACCGTGGCCAGGCCCTTGTTTCCTCCATTCTTCAGTCCGTATCTTCTATTGTGTGCAAAATCTGTCTTCTTATTTTACATTTGCTTTCTATCACGTGCAAAATTTATCACTTTTTGTTTTATATGCTCTTCTATCATATTCCACAAGGTTGCCAATTATTTTTATCTCTCTTTACTTCTGTTAAATCCCTGCAGATATCAAGTAACTTATGAGCAAAAGTTAGATTTCGTTCTCTTGAAGCTTTAGCGCCAGTAGAGTTCAGGTATATAGAACAGGTATAGTAATTTACGTAACCCGAGAGTGTTATTAAGGTGGCGCGGCACAATAGATCACAAATGTTGGCTCATATGCAAAATCTTATGAAAATTAGTAAACTGGAAATTAAAAATCCCGACACTCCAACTCTGCAATTTCGAGCACCGTGAGTGTTGGATCAGCGGCGTGGACACTTTTTACCAGAAGGAGGCGAGGCTGAAGACTTTAAAAAATTGGTGCTATGGTAGAATACTAAGATAAAGGTATACTGATAACAAACAAATGAATACATACCAAAACCGATTAGACCACCCGTTTATAGAGAATTTATGGACTAAGGAAAACGATATACTTTGGCCATGTAATTAGGGATAAAGGGATTGTTCTAGGGATATTAATGGATATAAATGAGGATAGAAGGTTGCCAGTAGACGACAGCCACGCTAAACACACTGACACACGCCAAAGAATAATTCTAAGACTTAATCTCATTATGTTTTTATTTAAGATAAGAAAAGATTCCTCTGACTTATTTAAGTGATTTACTACAGGAGCCTGCTTTAATTTTTTTCTCGTTTTGAGCATGACTACAGTGTTTTGAGAGAGACTATGGTGTTTTGAGAGAGACAATGGTGTTTTGGGCGTGACTACGGTGTTTTGAGAGAGACTATGGTGTTTTGAGCATGACCACAGTGTTTTGAGAGAGACTATGGTGTTTTGGGCGTGACTACGGTGTTTTGAGAGAGACTATGGTGTTTTGAGCGTGACTACAGTGTTTGACTATTGCTGGCTGCCTTACCCTTTTTCAGAGTCACCTCAGCTCCTAAACATTCAGGTACCCTCACTATAACTAAAATATCGCCGTCACTCCAGCTTTATTAACTACAGGACTGTCACCCAAGCTCTATATCGTCACTCCAGCTCTTAAACTTGGAGTACCGTCACTCCACGTATAAAAATGCAGTCACCACAACCCTATAACTACAGTACTGTCACCCTAGCTTTTTAACTTTAGTACCGTCACTTTAGCTCTTTAATTTAAGTATCGTCACCTTAGCTTTTCAACTTGAGTCCCGCCATTCTAGCTCTTTAACTTTAGTACCCTCAACCTAGCTTTTTAACTTTAGCTTTTTAGCTTGAGTACCGTTACCCTAGCTTTCTAACTTAGTACCGCCACCCTAACTTTTTAACTTAGTACCGTAACTCTAGCTTTTTAACTTGAGTACCGTCACTCCAGTTCTTTAACATGTGTACCGTGAGTATAGGTATCAACAGTACCGTCACCTTAGGGGTACCGGTACCTCATCTGTGCAGGGTAAAGTGGCGGCATTATAGCATTAAATGCCCGCGTGGTGTGCTGGTTTATGTGTCCGCTAGCAACAGGAGGCCAGGCATAAAACTCCACTAAACCGTATGAGTCACGCATGACGTCACAAAAACAGCGGGGGACAACCAGAATGGTGAGGAACAACGAGGAAACTTTTTCTTTACCTCATAAATAGACATAAATAAGCTTCACACAGACACACTGTTTTTAACCCACATTTCAGAAATAATATAATCACAACACGTTATATAGCCCAAAAGTTATTGCTGTTGTTGTTGAACCTTTGTGAGTTATATTCACTATATCAGTTGTTTGGTAAATAAAAACGAAAATTATAAAGAAATTTATTGTTAACTAAACCTGTAAATCATAAAGTAATTTACAGGTAATTAGAAATGAAAATTATTCATGAAAGTAATTTGTTGAAAGTTAAGAGCTGTAAATTATTTAAGAATTTATTATTAATTAGAGAAGAAAATAATGAAGAAATTTTTTGGTCATTCGAAATTAAATTGATTAATTTCCATAAGCAAGTTTTAGTCCACAATCTTACGCGACTTTCAGACGTAAAATTATCCTCTTATTCAATAAATATTTTACCTAATATTCAGGTGATGTGTTTAACGATAATTTTAAGAAACTTTAATACAAATTATGAAATATGGAAAAAAGTTAGCATTCAGAAGGAAAATACATTATTTATTTAACACTTTTAAAAAATTCACTATATCAATTTGAGATCACAGGTGACTTTAAAACGAGTAAATTAAAAAAAAAAACGGTAATCCTCAAATTTACATAATCTTATAAAATATGAATGACACAGCTAAATATATAAATACAGAGATATGATAATTTATATATTTAAACAAATCCTGATTTTTATATCATTATTATTCACATATTCAAAAAGATTATGAAAAAAAAATAGATATACATAGAGAATATAAACACAAGGGTTATAACTAACTAACCTCATGTCCTCTGTATGTAGACCTACTGAAGAACATTTGAACATTATAACAACAACATAACAGCAGCAACTATAACAAACTTAAAAACTTTAGTTGGTGGAGTAGAGATATGTATGACAATCACAAAAGCACGAAATAGGTGAAATGAAAAGGGGAGAAAAAATGTAGTAGAGAAGGAGGAGAAAGAGAAGGTGGTAAATGCAGAAAAGGAGAAAGAGAAGACGAAGAGAATGTAATAGAATGGGAGGAGAAGATAGGAAAGTTTGTACAGGAAAGGGACGATAAGAAGAAGCATGAGAGAAGATAAAAGAGGAAGTGGAAGAGAAAATGAGATTGGCTCGGGACACTAACAGTTGGAGAGGGACAGTAACAGTTGGAGAGGGACAGTAACAGTTGGAGAGGGACAGTAGCAGTTGGAGAGGGACAGTAGCAGTTGGAGAGGGACAGTAACAGTTGGAGAGGGACAGTAACAGTTGGCGAGGGACAGTAACCAGTTGGCGAGGGACAGTAACAGTTGGAGAGGGACAGTAACAGTTGGAGAGGGACAGTAACAGTTGGAGAGGGACAGTAACAGTTGGCGAGGGACAACCAGTTGGCGAGGGACAAAATAACAGCGCTGGAGAGGGACAGTAGCAGTTGCAGAGGGACAGTAACAGTTGGAGAGGGACAGCAACAGTTGGAGAGGGACAGTAACAGTTGGAGAGGGACAGTAACAGTTGGAGAGGGACAACAGTTGGAGGGACAGTAACCAGTTGGCGAGGGACAGTAACAGTTGGAGAGGGACAGTAACAGTTGCAGAGGGACAGTAACATGGAGAGGGACAGTAACATTGGCAAGGACTGGGACAGTAACTAAAGGCTGGCGAGGGACAGTAACAGTTGGAGAGAGGGGACAGCAACCAGTTGGCGAGGGACAGTAACAGTTGGCGAGGGACAGCACAGTTGGAGAGGGACAGTAACAGTTGGCGAGGACAAAAACAGTTGGCGAGGGACAGCACAGCTGGAGAGGCACAGGTAACAGTTGGAGAGGGACAGTAACAGTTGGAGAGGGACACAGTAACAGCTGGAGAGGGACAGTAACCAGTTGGCGAGGGACAGTAACAGTTGGAGAGGGACAGTAACAGTTGGAGAGGGACAGTAACCAGTTGGAGAGGGACAGTAACAGTTGGAGAGGGACAGTAACAGTTGGAGAGGGACAGTAACAGTTGGAGAGGGACAGTAACAGTTGGCGAGGGACAGTAACCAGTTGGCGAGGGACAGTAACAGTTGGAGAGGGACAGTAACAGTTGGAGAGGGACAGTAACAGTTGGAGAGGGACAGTAACAGCTGGAGAGGGTCAGTAACAGTTGGAGAGGGACAGTAACAGTTGGAGAGGGACAGCACAGTTGGAGAGGACAGTAACAGTTGGAGAGGGACAGTAACAGTTGGAGAGGGACAGTAACAGTTGAGAGGACAGTAACCAGTTGGAGAGGGACAGTAACAGTTGGAGAGGGACAGTAACAGTTGGAGAGGGACAGTAACAGTTGGAGAGGGACAGTAACAGTTGGCGAGGGACAGTAACCAGTTGGCGAGGGACAGTAACAGTTGGAGAGGGACAGTAGCAGTTGGAGAGATTGGTGAGGTGAAGCATCAGTGACATCACCCACATGACTCTGACCTATATATACGGTTAATGAATATGATGCATTCCTTTGTGTATGAACCTCTGTCCTGCGTGACAGTGAGAAGTGATACCACCCTCAGTGTCAAGACCTGACTGAATTGCTCATAATAGGTAAACTGTACTCCAAGCTTTGTCAATAAATTTGTTAAACTAAAAAAAAAAAAAAGTTGGCGAGGGACAGCATCAGTTGGCGAGGTAAAACACCAGTTGGCGAGGTGAGTGGAGGAGAGGGATGGGCACGTCCCCAGACTCGGCTCTGCTACTACTACACCTCGACACCTACATCACAACACACCCGTCACCTGATATGTCTCTACCCTAAAACACATTAAACACAGGGGGGGAGGAGGGGCAGGAAGAGGAGGATGAAGAAACGTGTGTAAAAGAGGAGGGAGTTGGGGATGAAGAAATAGGACAGGAAGGAGAGGAAAAAAATCAAGAGAATTTGAAATTTGAGGAGAGGAGCGGGTCATGGAGACAAAAAGGAGAGGAAGTTGAAGAAAAAGTTAAAGTGAATTAAAATTTTAAAAAGTCACAGAGGAAGAAAAGAAAGGAAGAGGAAAAGAAAGAAACAGAAAATTTCGATGAATAGGAAGAATAAAAATAACAAGATAAGTTGCAAATAACACATAATAAAGAATAAAAAAAGGAAGAAGACAAAGAAAAGACGAGAAGCAATAGGAAAAGGCAGGGAAAGCATTAATAAACAATGAAAGGCATCTGTAAGAAAAGAGATAATTCATATTGATGTCTATTACTGATGTGTGTGTGTATGTGTGTGTGTGTGTGTGTGTGTGTGTGTGTGTGTGTGTGTGCCACCATAACATACACCATCAACACAACCACACACTACCACCACCATCAATAATACACACTACCACCATCACCTCTACCACCAGTACCACACACACCACCACCACCACCACCCACTACCACCATCACCAATACTACACTCTACCACTATTATAGATATCACACACTACCACTACCACAATCGCCAGTACCACACACACAACCACCACTACCACCAATATCACACACTATCACCACCACTAAGACCACACACTACCCATATCACCAATACCACACACCTCCATTATCATAATTACCAATACCACACACACTACCACCAATATCACACACTACCACCACCACCACCGATACCACCACCACCAATCACATTCACAACTACCACCACTAATACCACACACTACCACCACTACCAATACCACACACACTACGATCAAATTACTAACATTCTTGATCTTTGTTTTACCTCTAACCCCCTCACACTATTCATACTCAATTTCTGCCCCCTTAGGGTCTTCTGATCACAATCTTAGTTCTATTAAATCAAACTGGGCACGACCACCTCCCCCACCCCCCACTAAACTCCAACTATGGCACTATCGGAGGGCAAACTGGCAATCCTTGCAAGAATTCTTCTCCGACTTTCCTTGGGATGAATGTTGCTTTTCCACTCAGGACGCCTCGGTATGTGCTGACAGCATTACTGGGGTTACACTGGGTGGTATGAGTGCATTTATCCCATCTTTTACCAAAAATTTCACTCTACAATCATTGTTTGATCGCTCCTGTTCCTTTGCATGTAGGGAGAGAGATAGGGCGTATCAAGTTATGAAACTATCTCCTTCTCCTATTACCCACTTCTCTTCCATTACTTCTAGGAATCGTTGTCAGGCTATTCTTCGTAGGGCCAAGCAGAATTTTATAAAAGAAAGACCGCTGTCTTGACTGACTTTTCTTCTAGTAAATCCTTCTGGTCCTTAACAAAAACATCTGTAATAACTTCTGCACTCCCTCTTTTCCTCCTCTCTTCCGACCTGATACCTCTATAGCCAACTCTCCCCCTGATAAAGCCAATCTCTTTGGCACCTCATTCTCCTCTAACGCCACCTAAGACGATTCCAACGCTATCCCTCCTACTCCTGCTCCTCCTACTGAACCTATGCTCTTTCCTATAATTTCCACTCGTAGGGTTGCTGGGTGTTATCCAGGTTGAATGTGAGTAAGGCACATGGAACGGACGGAATACCCTCTCGTGTTCTGAGGGAGTGTGCTGAAATGCTAGCCCCTGTGCTTGCTTTGCCTCAAAACACATACTTTTCCTTCTTCTTGGAAGCTTGCCTTGGTTCAGCTTATCCTGAGGAAGGGTGACCATTCCAATCCCTCGTACTATTGCCCCATTACCCTAACTTCATCCCTCTCTAAGATTTTCGAAACTATCTTAAACTCTCATTTTCTCTTTCACCTTCATCGCTTTTTTCTTTTGTCGGATCACCAGTATGGCTTTCGCCAGGCGAAATCTACTGGTGATCTGCTCTCCTACTGCACCCATCTTTGGTCATCCTCTCCTTAGGATTACGGGGAAACTTTCGTCGTGTCCCTCGACATCTCCAAAGCATTTGACAGGGTATGGTACAAGTCTTTGCTTTCTAGACCCCCATCTTATGGTTTCTTATGGTGTCAAGGGATCGATCTCTCGCTCTTTCTCTACCAATAGTGGTGTCCCACAGGGTTCTGTTCTTTCACCTACTCTCTTCCTTCATTTAATCAATAATTTACTTCACACTACGACAAATTCTGTCCATTCTTACGTTGATGATTCTACTCTTCACTCTTCGTCGCATTTTTCCCTTCTCAAACTAGATCTGTTTCTAGAGCTGATATCATTTCATCTATCAATGCTGCATCTCCGAATGGGGAGGTAGAAACTAGCTTTAATTCAATAGTATTTACCAATTACACTTTCCAAATTAGATAATCTCCCACCAATCACATTTCAGGACGCAATCACTCTGCCAAGTTCTAAAATACAGTAGATATGCTAGGCCTCACCATTTCCTCTAATATGTCATGGAAACCACACATCCACAACATTGCTAAAGTTGCTTCCCGAAAGCTGGGAATGCTGTACAGATGCTGTAGCTACTTCACTCCTGAGCAGTTGCTTCAAGTATATAAGGAATTCATTTGTCCTAACTTGGAGTACTGCTCTCATATCTAGATTGGCTCTTCTTCTGTCCAACTGTTAGATAGGATGAAATCAAAGGCGTTTCAACTTATTGACTCTCCTTCTTTAGTTGATAATCTTTCTTCCCTTTCTCTTCGCCGGAATGTTGCTTCACTTTCTCTCTCTCTTTTACAGGTACTTTAACGAACAATGTTGGGTGGTTTTGGCATCCTGTGTACCGCCGGCAAGGCCATGGGCTCGTAACCCCGGCCTGCCCGCGGTGCCCACCGTTTCTCTGTGGCTGTCGGTCACACTAGAATAACCCGTTATAGTACATCCTTCTTTCCTCACACAGCCAGACTGTGGAATGTTCTGCCTTCTTCTGTGTTTCCACACTCATACAATCTGTCTCACTTTAAAAAGCTGGTTTTCCGGCATCTTCGTGGTGTAGACTAATATACTTTTTTTTCTATTTTTCTTTTTTTTCTTTATATTTTGTATTTATTTTTACTCTTATTTTTTCGCCCCCTGGGTTGATGACCTGTGCCCGGGTGGGCTATTCCACCTGAAAAGAAAGAAAAAAACAACAACACCAGAACCACACACACTACCACCACTACCAATACCACACACTACCATCACCACCAATACCACACACACTACTATCACCACCAATACCACACACTACCATCACCACCAATACCACACACACTACCATCACCACAAATACCACACACCTTACCACACACCTTACCACCACATACCCACACACACTACCATCACCACCAATACACACACACTACCATCACCACCAATACACACACTATCACCACCAATACCACACACACTACCACACCACCAATACCCACTTCACCACCAATACCACACACACTACCATCACCTGTACCACACACTACCATCACCACAATACACACTACCACCAATACCACACACTACCTTCACCACCACACACTACCATCACCACCAATACCACACACACTACAATCAACACCAATACCACACACACTACCATCACCACCAATACCACACGCACTATAATCAACACCAATACCACACACACTACCATCACCACCAATACCACACACACTACCATCACCACCAATACCACACACTACCATCACCACCAATACCACACACATTACTAACACCACCAATAGTATACACTCTCCCACCATCACCACCAGCATCACACACTACCATCATACTCATCAATACCACAAATAGAGTGCGTGTGGTTGCTGGAATAATGCTGTGTGGTGGTGAGGTAGAGTTTTGTTGTAAAGTGCGTGAGACTTGAGTGCACTGTTTTTACGAGCCTCAGGTGAATTACTGTACTTGCCGATAAGCACACTTGCATAATGTGAGCGTACACGTATGTATGTTACAGGGAGTCTGTGTAACCTGGGATTTCACGTTATCCCTAAAATGCTCAAGGAATCCGTGTAACTAGATATTTCACATAATCTGCAACGTGTTGAGGTTAACCTAACCTAACCTAAACATATTACAAATTAGGTGAAATATCTAGTTACACAGATCCCCTGCAACATACATAGACAACCGCCTACCGGAACGAAGGCATACACACAAACGTCTAACCACACACACACTCCTACTACTTTGCTGTCACTCGGAATTAAGGTGACTAAAAAAGCCGAAACGGGACCGGCAAAGTCGTTCACAGATGTTGCACATGTGGATGGCTCCATCTCGTGCGGGAGGGGCGGTGACAGCGTCTTTACGGCGCGGGCGCTTGTCTGCCTCGGCTTGCAATTGGTCTAATTCGAAAGTATTGACAAATTCTCGTGTGATGATCCTCCAAGCGTTAGGGTGTGGAGTAATCGACTCCCAGGTGAAGGGGTCGCTTTGGCACTTTTTCAGGTTTGTCTTAAGACTATCCTTATACCTTTTCAGTTGCCCGCCAGCGTTATGTTTACTATTCGTTAGGTAACAGTAAAATAGCTGCTTTGGCAGTCTACTGTTGTCTATGCCGGTAACATGGCCAGCCCAACGTAGTTGTTTATGGATAATCGTAGCCTCGATGCTCCTACAGTTGGTGTCAGCGAGAATACTGGAATTTGTTCTCTTGTCTTCCCAGCGAACTCGAAGGATTGAACGTAGACTACGTTGGTGAAAGTTTTCAAGTGCCTTGAGGTGCCTCCTGTATGTAACCCATGTCTGACTGCCATATAGCAGGGTGGGGGGGACCACTGCTCGATAACGTGCAACTTTGTAGATAATTTCTGCTCCCTACAGCGGAAGACACGGGTACGGAGTCTGCCAAAGGCTTGATATGCACATCTGATCCGATGTTGAATGTCTTCATCGATGTCCGCGGTAGTGGACAGGTGGGAGCCAAGATACTGAAAGTGGGTAACATTAGAAAGGGTAGTACCATTAAGCTGGATGGATGGTGGAGGAGTGGGTGAACCAGGGGCAGGCTGAAAGGGAATCTGAGTTTTACGCACATTCACCTCAAGGCCGAAGTGTGCATACGCATCTACAAAGATGTTCAAGATCTCCTGCAGATCACGTTCAGTGTGATCGACAAGGGTTAGGTCTTTTGCATACTGAGTTCAGTAATGGAAGCTGCCGACACATTTGTTCCTGCCTGGAGTCGTCTATTTTGTAAAGATCCTTCATCCGGTACATTATGTCCACCCCACCGGCTAAATTGGCACGAGCACGAGTAAGGAAGACCGCCAAGAAAATGGAAAAGAAAATTGGCGCCAGTACACATCCTCTGTTCGGATGGGGAAGAACTCAGATTGGGTGTCATTGTGCACGACACTGCCGTTCATGCCGTCATGGAGTTGCCTCACAATGGCGATGAATTTTGGTGGGCATCCAAACCGGCTGAGGGTCCGCCAGAGGGCTTCTCTGTTGACTGAGTCGAAAGCCTTGGTTAGGTCTATGAAGGACACGTACAGGTCACGACGCCGTTCTCTGCACTTTTGCTTGATCTGGCGGGCAACAAAGATCATGTCAGTGGTGCCACGTGTTGGTTTAAAGCCACATTGAGATTCTAGGAGGAAGTTTTTCGCCTCAGGAAGAAGTCTGTTTAGGATGACTCGGGTTATAATCTCGCCAGCTACGAACAGCAGTGAGATCCCGCGGTAATTGCCAGAGTCTGATCAGTCTCCCTTGTTCTTATAAATATTGATGATAGAGGCGTCTATAAGAGCTTGGCGGATTTCCTCCTTTTCCATAATATTCTCCAGGAGAGAGTGGACACGGCAATTAAGGAGAGGTCCTCCTGCCTTATATACCTCGGCTGGGATTCCATCAGACCCTGAGGGACCTGCTGGGTAGTCAGGACATCCACATCAGTGTTTCGGTTGAGCAGCGAATGGTAGTGCTCTTTCCAGCGCTGACGGATGCCTTCTTCATCTTTAATTAGGGAGTTACCATCGGATGAGTGGAGGGGGGCTGTGCCATGAGTGATTGGCCCATAAAATGTTTAGTGGAATTGAAAAATTTGCGCATCTTGTATTTTTGATCCAGTCGTTCTTTAGTTTGCGAAGTTCGCAATGGGCCACCACTTTCTTCTTGCAGAAGGTATCAGCTTTTGTCCTAGACTGAGGGTTGTTCTGCCAGTCAGTTATAGCAGCACGTTTATCATCGACGGGTACATTGATCTCTGGGGCATTTTCATCAAACCAGTCATGGTGTTATCTTTCAAACTGGCCGACGGTCTGTCTCCAGGTTTTTGTCATGATAGTATAGAGAACTCCACTCGACACTGGGATTTGGGTTGTTTATTGTTAGGTTGCTTATCTGCTCATGTTCGAGCTGCTCTCTGAAATCATGTGCTACCGCTGGATCCTCCAGCCACTTAGTGTTAAAACCTCTTCTGGAGTCTTGTTGCATTCGCCGTTTTGGGGCGACTTGAAGTGAGAGTTGGCTCTGACGAGCCGATGATCAGTGTCGCAGTGGTCCGACCCACGCATTGCTCGGGTGATGAGAACATCTCGGCGATCTCTTTCTCTAACAATGATGCAGTCAATGAGATGCCAGTGTTTGGATCGTGGGTGTTGCCAATAACCCTTGAACTTGTCGGTCTGCCTAAACAAGGTATTGGTGATAGTGAGGTTATGTGCAGCACACTTGCTGAGGAGATGTAGGCCATTGCGATTACACTTACCTAGTCCATTTCTCCCTATGATCCCCTGCCAAATGTCAGCATCTCTACCAACTCTGGCATTGAAGTCACCTAAGAACACAACCTTATCTTCTCTGAGGATAGACGTTAGCACTCTGTCAAGGTCGGCATAAGTGATCTCTTTGATGCTATCCTCTGCATCCAGTGTTGGGGCGTATGCACTGATAATAAAGGCATGACATAAGTGATTCAGTGGGACTCTGAGCGTCATGAGGTGCTCGTTGATTCCAACAGGCATTTCAGTTAGCCAGTGTAGGATGCGTTGGCGGATGGCAAAGACAACTCCATAAATGAGTATTTCTCTCCTCAGCAGGCTTACCCTTCCAGAAGAAGGGATAGCCAGACCCCCGTTTTGTGAGTCGACCCTTGTCTGGGAGCCGGGACTCACTAATGGATGCTGTGTCGATGTTATATCTAGCCAGCTCTTTTGCCACACAGGAGGTTCTCCTTTCAGGACGTGCATTTGTGCCAGTATCCAGAAGGGTCCTGACATTCCATGCAGCGACCATAAGAGGTTGTATAATCTGGTTTTATTTTGATCTGTGATTTTAATTGTTTTCGACCGCATAAGGATGACTTTACTTGGTGCGGTTGCCTAGTCAGGTTGGTTCTTTAGGCAGGCTATGTTTAGGGCACCTTTTCTAGCCTCTTCCCCATATGGACTGAGCAGAGTGGTTCAGTCGCACAGACAAGCCTGAATTGCACTACTGGCTAGATACCAGTGCATAAACGACCATCTTATCTGCGTCGCCCATGTGCAGAGTTGTGACTAGAGACTCCCGGCAGTCATTTCTGCCTATCCCCATCGCCACTCGTCCGTCGCCATAGGACTTTTGGGGTATAAGGGTTTGATGATGATGAGTATGATGAGCTGGATGATGGCTGTGCGTGAGTTGATTTATGTGGTGAGCCAGGATCGCAGGCTGCAACCACACGTCTTAGCTCTCCCTTTACCCGATCCAGTGGTACAAATGTTGCAACGACTGGGGAGAAGGGGAGTTGCATTGGACTGCCGATAGCCCAGTTTATTGGGTTTCGCCTTAGTAGCGGGTCTATGATGCATTGCCTTTTTCTGCCTGATGCGGGGCTCCACCGCAGATTTTTCGTTCGGGTTTACTCCCGTAGCCTTATACTTACCAAGGTTAATCCGCAAGGCAGTGGGGCAGTGGTTGATTGGCGCCAGGACGTGTCCACATGCCAGTGGGCCTATGCGCCGTATTGCACCGTCCCTCTGGGGCCCACTGCTACTCCGAGATCCCCTACTGGTCTAGCCTATCGCCCACGAGGCACCCAGTTACCGTGTGTTGCCACGAGGAGGCACAGCAGGAGTCTTGATGGTGAAGGGGCTGTGTACTCGCAGGGGAAGACTTCTGCAAGTTGCTTCCCTGTTCGCCACGAGGGCTAGCTAGTGGCGCAATCTATGTATTTTATATCCTGCACATAAGAGTCCACTCGAATTCGAATTGTTAAATTAATTGTAACTCAATGTTCAAAGTACCAAACACCTCTTCATTCTACCTCGAGTATTTTTACCACAGTGTTCACAAGAGCGATGACAGTAATGACATACTGTAGTCTGCTAGTGGGGGAGGACACCGGTAGGGGAAGGAATAAAAAGAATGGGAAGAAACAGATAGACAGATATTCAGTCAGTGAACTCGTCATACATGTTAACTGATTTAGCATGTATACAAAGGCAGTGTAGTTATACAAAAGCTGCGTATAGACGATCTAGGTATACATACAATGCACTGTACATATAGTGTACGTATATAAATGATGTACATAGATAATCTAGGTATACATACTATGTACATAGACAGTGCACGAATACAAATAATGCACAGTCAGTAAAAAAATGTTCTGCACCCCTTGGTCTGATGGCGTCTGCAACAATCACTGACTGAGGCCATGTTAATTTGGTAAGGTTGGTATTTCTGGTTGTGTGATGCATTGTGTAACCAGTATGATGTTTTTTTTTTTATCATATATAGTTAATAAAGAGAAATTAACAGAATCCTTGGTCCGGTGTATCATATAACACCATAGGAGTGCAGATTTTTTTTTTATTGTACAGTATACATGGACAGTGCAGATATGAAAACAATGGTAAACAATAAGTCGAGAACCAACTAAGACATCAATAGCTCATGTCCAGACAATGACGCAGAGATTGTCTTTTCAGTCATATTTTAAAGCTATAAGGTTGATTAAGCTTTCAACTAAAAATGAAACAACAGGCGTTTCTTGGTCGACGACTGCGTGCTAAAAACAAGTCAGCATGGGTGTCATATGAAATAAAAGAAATACTCCCTAACATTTTTACCATTAACACAAACGTTTTATTTTTAATACTGCATGAGAGAATTATTTTTTTTTTATTCCCGGTATTTATAACTTTTTAATGATGCCCTCGAATACTGATATTTTATTTTTCCATGACAATTTAATAATGACCTGATATCTGGCATTTTGTTTAAAGGTCACAAACAGATCCATTATTTCATTCTTTTTTCAGTTTATTGTCTGCATTTTTTTTAAATGAATAAAAAATATAAAAATTTTCTGCGTATACTGTAGTTTTAATGGAAGACTTGTAAAAAAAATGCAAAACAAATTTCCAACACTCGACGTGTGGCGTGACGTCATCAGAGGTTTTCGTCAACAATTAGCAATGACTTGAATTATTTAATTAAAGGTAATTTAATCTTATACATGAACCATCTTTAGCAGTAGGTCGGTGATTGCAAGTATTTGTCTATGGAGGCTGGAGCTGATGGAGATTGATGACGGTAAGTAAAATCATTAAGTAAATTGAGTAAAAAATAGGGAAAATGTAACGTAACTGAAGTATGCAAGTATATAAGGAAGTAAACATAAAGAAGCTAATGTCTAGTATGTTAACATCCACCCGGGCATTTCACATACTTTATGCAGCACTTAAATATTTGTTTCAGTCAGATTTGGATAAAAAGTGTTAATACTCTTCATAATTATATTTGGGTGTGACACATCATGAGTATCGGACTTGAGGCGTGCAGGTGTCCTTCTGAGTTGTCTTTTAGTTTCACCTACTCGACCATATTCGTTGAATCAAATTCTTAGCACTACATGTAATTTCCGCCCGCTTCAATGTAATTAAGAAGTTACTTCTCTACGAAAATATGAATAAATTCAGAATTATTTAGACGATCAATCAGGTAATTACAGAAAGAAAAATGTTTAGGCAAAATAAATGCAATACTATAACTTTTAAAAATAGCAATTTAATCTATGTTTTATGACACTAGCAGCTGATTGAACCAAATGAACCTTTTTTTCATATTTCACTGATGGTAATAATATAGTTGGTATAAATGACTTGCTCTTCCCAGGAACAGCATCTCCAAACAAAGTATGAAACTGTGCGCAGTAGTCCATTGTTTCCCTCTAATAAACTTATGATTTTTAAAGGAGTTCACTGATTTTTTTTTCTTAACTTTCGTTGTTCTCCTAAGTCCTAAAAACTCATTCGTAGTTGATAATACATAAAAGTAAGTATTTTAACGGCAATATTTCTTTCATAAAATTTCCATAAGAAGCATCAGTACCTACTGCAAGGTAGAGGTATTTTGGCCACATTGGTTTTTACACTGGTGTTTGCTTCCGGTATATATAATCAGAGGTTTGCCTGCGTTCGGGGTTATATCGCGTGTTCGATTTCACACGCGTTCAATCATTCAATGTGAAGTTATATAAAGCTATCCTACATTAGTAAACAAAGAGAAACAATAATATCGAGTAATAATCCAGCAAAGATGTTGTGTACATCACCTCTTCCGCGGCCATATTTAAGATGTGTACGTTCCCTCACACACCTGACACCCAGCAACCTATAACACCCACTCTTGACATAACACCCACTCTTGACACCCGGTAACCTATGACATCCACTCTTGACACCCGGTAACCTTTGACACCCACTCTTGACACCCGACAACCTATGACACCCACTCTTGACACCCGGTAACCTATGACACCCACTCTTGACACCCGGTAACCTTTGACACCCACTCTTGACACCCGGTGACACCCACTCTTGACACCTAGCAACCTAGGACACCTACTCTTGACACCCGGCAACCTATGACACCCACTTTTGACACCTGGCAACCTATGACACCCACTCTTGAAACCCGGTAACCCTACCCACTTCTGACACCGGCAACCTATGACACCACTCTTGACACCCTGGTAACCTATGAATCACTCTGACACCCGGCAACCTATGACACTCACTCTGACACCGGTAACCTTGCGACACCTACTCTTGACACTCCTGCAAACCTATGACACCCACTCTTGACACCTGGCAACCCACACCCACTCTCACACCTGGTAACCCATGACACCCACTTCCCTGACACCTGGTAACCCATGACACCACTTGACACCAAACGCAGACACCCACTCTGACCACCTGGAAACCTATGGACACCCACTCTGACACCTGGTAACCTGTGATACCCACTCTGACACCCAGTAACCTATGACACCACCTTGACACCCGGTAACCCATGACACCACTTTGAATTCAAACCATGACACCTACTTCCTGACACCTGGTAATCCTATGACACCCACTTGATGACCTGGTAACCCACACCCACTTGACACCTGGCAAACTCTATGACACCCACTCTTGAAACCTGGAATCAACATTACACCCAGTGCAGTGACACCTCCGGGCAACCTATATACACCCACTCTGTCACCCAGCAACCTATGACACTCCACTTCTGACACCTGGCAACCAGACACTCCATTTTGACACCCGGCAACCTATGACACCCACTCCTGACACCCGGCAACCTATGACACCCACTCCTGACACCCGGCAACCTATGACACCCACTCCTGACACCCGGCAACCTATGACACCTACTCCTGACACCCGGCAACCTATGACACACACTCCTGACACCTGACAACCTATGACACCCACTCCCTGACACCGACAACTTATGAGACACCCAGTAATGATACCCGGCAACCCTCCGACACTTCATTAATATACAAATTTACGACATCTTAGTAATGACACCCACTCCTGACACCCGGCAACCTATGACACCCACTCCTGACACCCGGCAACCTATGACACCACACTCCTGACACCCAGCAACGTTCCCTGTGTTCAATTACAGATAAAATCCTTTTCAATTTTGAAATATCTCGTATCTACGAGTGACTCCTCTATGAGTTTTATTTCTATAGCTGGTAAACACTGATTTTCATTACTATTTATATCAGAACGATAATATGAAAGGCATCTGGTTAAATTGATGTTTAAGTCCCGGCTCCCTAATCCACCTGACCCTCAAGTAGTTGCCACATGTTGCCAAAAATGCCGAGAAAATTTTGTCCTCAACTTTATATCAAAACAACTGTCTAGGAATCCGCGTTACGGACACTAACAAAAGTCCAAGTTGATGTGAATGAAACTACTGGTGTTTGAGTGTGTGTGTGTTGAATGACGTAACTTTATCATGTTCAGCGACTGTAAGAGCAACTGTCAGACTAAAGTCTGGACTCTCAAACATTGATACACAGCGTTTGCAAGCGTGAGTAGGGGAGCAGATGACAAGGGGAACATTGTAGAGAGAATATGGCATGGGGATCCTGGTCGGGATGGGAAATAGGGTCTACGTAAGTTATAAAAAACACATTGAATAGAAGAGACTTTAAACAATTTCGTCGTTAATGATTCTTGAAAATATAAATGACGAGCATCCCTTTCTCAGTGTTTCTATAAATTTATTGTAAAATTCTGAGATAGTAAGAATGTCATGCTAGATCACTGTTCTCTGTGTCCGGCTTATTTTAGCATCCCACTGAACGATGTAATATTTCCCCTCTGGTAACAGTTGATTTTCAGAGAATTTGATATCGACGATACTTGTCAGCCATCTCCGAGTTAAAGTGTGCCACTTAGATACGCTTCCACAGCTTCAGGTAGAAGACGAATCTAATCGACGAATCTTTGAGAATCCAATCGGAAAAATTTACGTCTTTAGGATGTTCTTGCAAGAAGTTAAGTGACTGACACTCTATATGATGACATAGGTAAATACAACACCTGAGTCATGTTGCAACAAATACAATTCAATAATTCAAAGATGAGAGTATAGGTGCCCCCGTGTCTGTAAATTCTACCTAAAGCTGTAATTGTATTGATATTTCACGAGAAAAAGACATTGTAACACTTTCTGAGAACACTAAATGGTGAGTTCTTTAATTCTACTTTTAGCAAAAGAGTGAGAGTGTTAAGAGGAAAGACGGCCAAGAATAAGTCTTTACAGGTAAGATCTTCGAGGAAATCTCTAAAAACATTGTCAGAGTTCTGTTTTTGTGAGACTCCGAGATCTACAGTTCTAAATATAACGTTAAGTATCACCCCAAGCTAAAACGCTACACGTCCCAACTACAACGAGAACAAGGATTTTTTTTTTAAACTACCTCACTTCGCACATTCAGGATATTCTAATTCAATGCCTCGGGGATCTAAGTTCTAATTTCACAGTGGATTAAAGCAAATACCGGAGGACCACTCACAAACACCTTTAATTTATTTCTTGCAGGTGCACCCTCAAATTATTCTAAATCCAATGCCCCGTCGGTGAGGTCCCCTTAAGATCTAAATTCAGCGGAGGTGTTGGCGAGACTGGTATAACAAGATCACGGGGGGCGTCGTCAAAGAGCAGCGCTTACAGTGATCTCTCGGGCTTCACTATAGTACCATTAAGAGTGACGGAGGAGGAACCCAACTGCTCCCTCCCTTCATCGTCGCATCTCTACACCTGTTATAGTGGTCCTGCCATGGACGACCATGGGATGGGGGAGAGGGAGAAGAGAGGGTAGAGGAGAAGTGATTGAAGAAGAAAAAGGGAAAGAGAAAGGGGTGTGAGAGAGAGGGGAAGAGAGAGAAAAGGGAAGAGAAAGAGTGGGAAAAGAGAGAGAGGGGTAAGAGAATGAGATTGAAAAACAGAGGGGGAAGAGAGAAGAGATAGGAGGAGGAGATGATAAAGATGTAGGGTAAAGGGATAGCACAGGAGCTTTACCATGAAATTCATTGTTTATTGTTTTCACCTGGTGGCGTCACCCTGTAATTAAGGTCTGTTTACGAACACGGTAAAAGTTTTAAGTTGTTGATGCCTGAAGATGCACGATTTAGGGATGAGTTGGAATTGTTTTGTTCTGGAGGAATATAATAAAATAGAGTAGATTGAAGGGCATTGCTCCTTGCGGGTTTAGAGGTCACCACTTTACCAATTATAGGTGTATTACAATATTCACTCGAGTCCTTTCATGTTTAAATCAGTTTACTTCAAACTAAGATAATTATTTCGCTTCATTCAAATACCCGCTTTTATATATATATATATATATATATATATATATATATAATAGGAAAATAGAAAATTACTCTAACCTATTTCAGCAAGAAGGCAACAAAATTCCCCTTGACGTAAGTGGTGTGTGTGTACTGTATGTGTGTGGTAGCCAACGCTGTGCCTCGCCGCCAGGATCCCAACCCACAAAACACACATAATCCAAGCTAAGTCCCCCGCGCTACCTCGGCTAAGCTCCAACACCCAATATTCAGCTCTGGTATTAGCAACATCCTTCCTGTGTACCGCCACAAGAGGCTGATCCTTGACCTGATGCATGCTTAGTCTGCAGACCTGGCAATAGTAAGGTTAAGAATTTGTTTTTTGATAGGAATAATCTCTCTCTCTCTCTCTCTCTCTCTCTCTCTCTCTCTCTCTCTCCGCCAAAATAGTAAAAAAATACAGAACAAAATCTCAAATCAAAGATTTTCCGTGCAGAGTTCCCCCTTCAACATACGTAGGGAGACAGTTACTACTGTGTTGTTCATTTTTTTCCGTAAACATAATATTTTGTTGTGATTGAAATTAATATGGCTTTGCTGTCCTTGTATACCAGATGGTAAGACAAAATAATACACATTAGTCTGAATTTGTATCTGTACCTAAATTTGTACCTGTATCGGTCCCTGTACTTGCATCTGTAGTTTTAGTTGTATCTACGCCTGTATTAATATATAATATGCAGTTGTTTGTGAATTTATGAAATCAAATTAAATAGCTCGCAGCCGCCATGAGTCGTCTGCCTGTAGGTGAGGAATTTATTGATCTCTGCTCCTGCATGTGAAGAGGCAATCTGAGCTTTACGCATTTTGAGGTAAAAATACATGATTCAATCTAATTTTTTCGGACATATTTTTTTCTTTATTTATTGAAATATGAAAATGTTTCCTTTAACACAATTAATATACAGTATGTAGACAAATAGTTTCCTTTAAATATAGATGCCAATTCACAAAGATTCGTATGTTAATTGTTTTCGTAAACTCGAGCGACAGTTATGATAAGAGGCCATGAATAACATCAATGCCATTTTGTCCGCCTGTTAGTGAACTAGTTAGCTGTGTTCTGACATGACGACTCAAGGGGAAGTTACGAGTGTCCTAAACATAGTGAACCTGGAGCCAGGGATCTTGTGGGGTTCTCAAAGACTCGTATGTTAAGGATATTCTCTAACAATTTAATGACATGAATCACCGAACTGGGTCACTAAAGCTAGACATAGGAATGGTGACAACATTAATGTATACATTGAAGGTGGCGCCACGTTTATCGTAGCTATAGGTGTGTCCACTTGTTACTGTTTACGACAGAAACTAATGGACGAATCTCTGAGAATGTTGCATACTGTGTGCTTCTACCCACGATGAATAAAGTGAGTGAGAGAGACGACAGTTGCTTTTGATTGTGCACGAGAAATATCTTACAGTAGCAAATTTTTTTTCAAATTAATATTATCAATCAATATCATTTTTAAGGCTTCGATACATTTGCCCCTCGTCTAGTTCTTCTTGCTAGGACATATTTCTCTGAGTTCCAATGTGTATTTTTCTTTATTCAGGATAAAGTGTATGTTTCTACCCTCTAGGATTTACACAGTATCTCTCCCTTTCTCAAACTTTCCCAATAAAATTCTTTTCTCTCTAGACTTTGGTGTTTCACTCTTTTGTTCCTGGCTGTACAGGGTTTTAGGATATATATATATATATATATATATATATATATATATATATATATATATATATATATATATATATATATATATATATATATATATATATATATATATATATATATATATATATATATATATATATATATATATATATATATATATATATATACATATATATATATATATATATATATATATATATATATATATATATATATATATATATATATATATATATATATATATATATATATATATATATATATATATATATATATATATATATATATATATATATATATATATATATACCCTTTTTGTAGATGTTTTCCTTGAAATTAACATATTATATATTGTTTTCAATAATACGTAGTTACGACAATCTATGTTAATATTTTAAACAGTACTGTCCTTACCCTAGATAAAGAAATGTATATTTCTTTCCCTGTACAAGGCGACCATCGGCGCCGCGCTTCACAGAGGTTACTCACAGGGAGAGATGGCTTCCCCTCCACTCATTTGGCATCCGTTTGTTTACTCTTGCTGGTTACGACTCCCAGGGAGCTGTGTTCGCTGGCCAGGAAAAACCCAACCCAGCCCACTACCACTCGTCCACCTTGTTGTGTTAAGTGACGTTGAGGGAGGACGTGCGCGCAGGACAAACAAATATATTGATCTTATTGATGTCCTGTGTTTGTTGACGGAGCAAACACTGCATTAATATCATTGATCCACCATATGGAGAAAACAATTTTAATGATCGTATTGATGATTCTATGTTTATTTGTGTATGGTAAACAATGCATTGGTCTCATTTATGTTTCTGTGTTTATCGGCGAGGTATATAAACAATGTAGTGATCTCACAGGCTGGGCAACAAAGCAAATAAATTAATTAATCACATCAACATTTTTGGTGTCTGTGAGCGTGACGTACAGTAATAAATATATCCCACTGGTATCTCTATTCACCTGTACCAATATTTTACGTCATAAATATGTGTATTGATGCCTATGTCGTATAGTCATTATGTTTCAGATTTTAAGGGTATTTATTCTGATTTTGTTTGGTATTGTTGTTTTCGTTCTTGATTTTCAGAGATTTGATGGTTATTTGTTGTTTTTAGTTGTTATTGTTGTTGATGTTCAGCTTTCATAGTAATTTGTTCTCTTGCTGCTTTGATTTTATTTTTGTTGTTTTAGGCGGCAGAATAACTAGGTCATTTACACAGTTTTTAGAGAGTCAGGGACGGACACCGGTGTATTAATCAGACTGATGTTGGGTGTTTGTTGACGGATCATTGGAATCCATGAATGTATTGATCTCTCTGATGTCCTGGATCACTATGTGTGTGTGTGTGTGTCTGTGTGTGTTTTAATATAAGCACAGTATACAATTTTCCCACTCGCAGTTTGTATGCTGACACCATTTTTTACTAATAATTTCTCATGTTCAATTTCGTGTTTTTTACAATTTGGAGAAAAAAAGTCAATTTATAAAACTATATTTACTTTGGATTAATCCCAGTGAGAGTTGGGTACCTGGCCACCGCCCATGTGTTCCTGTGCATGTACCAATCAGGGGGTGACGTCTGCCTCCAGGGTTTTAATAGACAGACGCTAAAAAAAAGTTTATTTACACGTCTTAAGCGGTTTATTAGTCGCCATTTAACCATGTGACTGAGCTATTGTAAAACATCCTCTATTGTCAGTGTTTGTTTATACAAGAGACTACCTAGGAACTGTGACATAGGGAGGTGTGTGTGTGTGTGTGTGTGTGTGTGTGTGTGTGTGTGAGTAATAATAAATAAATAATAATATTTAACGGTTTATTGAAAGAGCATGGCAGCCGGAAGGCTAAAAATATACAGTTACATAATTGCGGAATGGGTAACTTGATTGATAAATAATATACAAGTAACATACGTAATACAAATATGATATATAATAACTAGGTGGGGAGAAGGTTATACTACAGGGCAGTTGAACATAGTGACAGTGCAAAAAGGTAAGATTGATTGGGAGTGAATACACTGGTTGATTACAAGTTGTGAATAATTATTACAATGGTTGGGACGTGGCTGTTCTTACAGCGATCAGTACGTGCTCGTTTGGGCTGGATGCGGTTGTGGTGTCGAACAGCAATTTGCGGACGTGGGATCTCTGGTGGAAGTAGGAGCCGGTGACGAAGATGGTGCAGAAGCTTCTCACCAAATTTACAGATGAGATCGTGGGATGGTCAGAAAGTGCCGAGAGGGTCAGTGTGTTGAGCGCTTCTTCATATGGGGAGTAGGAAGGGGAGACAATAATCTTACATGTGTGTGTGTGTGTGTGTGTGTGTGTGTGTGTGTGTGTGTGTGTGTAGATGGGTGGTGAGAGAATTATAAGAAACAGGTGTATACGTGTTTGGGGTAAAGGCGTGATAAATAGTGAGAGATAAAAACAGACTGACAGAGAGAGATGGGAGGGTAGAGGTGTGTGTGTGTATGTGAGAGAGAGAGAGAGAGAGAGGCGTCATTCAATACTAAAAAAGGGTATTCCCCCCCCCACATATATATATATATATATATATATATATATATATATATATATATATATATATATATATATATATATATATATATATATATATATACACGTTATTGGCGAAGCAGCTACGTCGTCATTAATGATTCCTCGGTATGTTTGTCGACAAGAAGCGAAGAAAGGCAGTATAAACACTTAACTAAGGCTAAACGTAACATACAAATGAACTACTTTTTAGTGAATGTGTGCGTGCGTGCGTGCCTTTGTGTGTGTGTGTGTGTTTGTAATAATGATAATAATAATAATAATAATAATAATAATAATAATAATAATAATAATAATAATAAACGGTTTATTAATAGAGTTGCAGCCGGTAGCTGAAAATATACAGACTTACATGTGATTTAGACATAAAAATATGCGTTCAATACATTTACAGGGCTGTACAGTACATAAATCAGGAGTTGTTTATTATTTTAGCAATAGATGGGATGGTGCTATTCTTATATCTATCAGTGAGGGCTCTTATGGGCTGAATTTTGTTGTAGTGGCGGACTGCGCGAGTTGGGTGGGGGGCTGCAGGTGGCAGGAGGTGGCAAGGACGAGGGTGGTGCAGTAATCCACTGCTAAACCTTTCCAGTGCTTGGTGGTGGAGGTCACTGAGGGATGGCATTTCCAGGGTGGAGAGAGCGTTGGTGTAGCCGGAGTATTCTGCGCCGAGCATGATTCTGCAGGCCCTTTTCTGTACCTTCTCTAGCTGACGTTGTTGGTTGGAGTTGAGAGAAGACGACCAGGCTGGTGACGCATACGTTAGTTTGGGGAGAATAAAGGCGTTGTAGATGGTCCTCAGCTCTGGCGTGGGTGTCCCAAGTGACCTAAGTCATCGTAGCATGTAGAGACGGTACGAGGCTGCCTTGAGTGTGTTATTTACATGGGCCTTCCAGTCAAGTTTGTTGTCTATAGTTACACCCAGGAGTTTAGCAGACTGCACCAGCTGGAGAGGATGGGCACCCACTGTGACTGCTGGGGCTTGCACTGGGGTGGTGGCGGTATTGATGTGCATGACTACGGTTTTGGTGACCTTGTTCTCCGTAGTCCATGCCTGTAACCTGTCCAGGGTGCCTTGTAGCGATGAGTAGTCTGGTGCGGTGTTGTCCACTGAAACCCCCACAGTGCAGCCATCCACGTACTTCCACCTGTGAGGAGTGTCCGATAGAGCGTCGTTGATCAGTATGAGGAAGCACAGAGGTCCCATCTTGGTCCCCTGGGGAACACCGCAGGTGAGGTGTTGGAATGTGGAGACCAAGCCCTGATACCTCACTGCCTGGCGACGTCCACTCAAGAAATCAGTGAGCCATGAGACCAGGTTGGTGGGCAACCCTAGTGCAATAGCCTTGTTGATAGCAGTGCAGTGATTAACAAGGTCAAAGGCCTTCCTGAAGTCTACAAGGGCAACGGCCAGTGATGTCTTACGTTTCTGCAAGTTTTTGTGCAGAAAATCCAGAAAGCTCACCAAGCAGTGTGATGTAGAAGAGGTCCTCATATTGCCAAATTGCTGTGGATCAATTAACTGATAGATACTGGCAAATGCCCACTCAAAAACAAAGTCCTCACAAAGTAGACTGGGTATGGGGGTAATGGCAACTGACCTGAGGTCGTTAGGGGACTGTGGGGTGGTGACCTCTGGGATGGGGGTGACAAATGCGGTTTTCCATTCATTAGGGCATTTGCTTTGTCTGAGGGATGCATTAATAATAGAACAGAGGGGGGTGGCAAGTTCGACTGCAAACTCCTTGTATATTTTGTGTGTGTGTGTGTGTGTGTGGTGAATTGCGAATAAAACATAAATATATTGGTCATATGTGTTGATTAAAGATGTAATAAAAAAACGGAACGATAGGAAACATGAGAAGTAGGGAGAGATGATGCAAGGCAGAACAGGTCAATAAAAGGTTAGTATATCACTCTTAAGAGAGCGTCGGAAGAAGAGCTGAAGTTACCATTGGTCAGTCCACGACAAACATTATGTAAATAGAGCTATGTATTTCGCGAGGGAGCAGATGCTACAAATACTGGAATAATTGTTATAAACACAAAAATGAGACGGTTTTGCAGGAGAGTTTTTGAGAATCTCTTTATCAGGTTTCTCGAGTCTGAGAATGTAGTTAGTTTGTTGTTGTTATTATTGTTGATTGTGATAACGACTTATAAACGATGACTGGTGAAATATATCCTAATCCTAATAGGCCACCAGTGCTACTGAGTCCTAATCTCACCTAATCTAATCTAGCTATTAGGATTGGGACCTAGGTTTTATGAACCCAATTCAAAAGGACGTCATTCCTAAGGGGTCTCCGCTGTACTAAACACAACAGCAAAATATACCCATTAAAAACAAATTATAGAAATAATCTTATCGTCACCCGAAGGAAAAGAAAAATACTTCTGAAGAGAGTTAAGGGAGAGACGAGGGTGGTGAACAAGGACGAGTATCAGCTTCACTCTCCCAGCCGTGTTGTCGCGTAGGTAATCCTCGGGAATCACTGACCGGGTCGAGATTACATTCCTGATTAAGTTTCAGTGAATTTGCAGATGGTGAGCAGCACGCAGACTCATGACTGTGTGTGTGTGTGTGTGTGTGTGTGTGTGTGTGTGTTTGTGTGTGATAGATAATTAAATATGAAATCATCAGAGAAAGAAATATATTTGATTAGTAAATGAAAGAAAATAAGAATAAATGAACGTTAAAATGAAGTAAATGATAAATAAACGATGATGAATAACTAATTAAAAAGCTAGATTATAAATAACTAAATTAATAGACAGATAAAATAGTAAATATATAGAAAATATTGAAATTAAAATAAAAGACAAAAATATAATAAAATAAAATAAATAAAAGATAAACTTATACCACAAAAGACATTAACCACTTCATTACAGAACACCACTTTTGATGTTATTCAGTACACAGAGACCTCGTACACTAGGGGCTAATACACTATCTCCACTAACCTCTTTGACGAGACGGAGAGAAAGAGTAAAAGAAAGGAAACTAGAGGACAGAATGGGATATAGAAAGAAGGTAGAGTTATAGAGAGCAATGGGGAACAGAGAGAGAGAGAGAGAGAGAGAGTGCATAAGTAACATTATTATTAAGATAGATTCGTCAGTTGTAACCTCAGGCTCCCTTGATCCACTAATTATTGCCCTTTGAAAAACTAACTTGTTTACATCCACTTCTTCACAACTATGTACTGTATGCCCCCACCATGGTCACTAGATATTCCTCTTCCCTCTCTCTCTCTTTATGAAACACGAGGTACACGCAGTAGGTCCAAGGTTCGAGTCCTGGCTGGTGAGGTCGTTCATTATATGTTCAAAGTCCGCGTGTTATATGGACTAAAAATGAAGTATATATGGTACCTCGTGTTTCAAACCAGCTGGATTCGGTAAAATGCTACTGACATCCACATAAGCAGCACGGGCAGTTCCCAATGGGAGGTTCACGGCGCCATCAGCTCGATGAACAGGCTTTGTGTGAAATATCACATAGTCTAGAATTGCTTTTAGTGTCCTTGTGGCATGGTCGGTAACGTTCCCTGGTCACACGCAGTAGGAAGAGGGTTCGAGTCCTGGCTGGTGAGGTCGTTGATTATATGTTCAAAGTCCGCGTGTTTTTCCAGTTGCATAAGAACATGTAAGAAATGAATGTGAAATAAGTTCACTCTCTCTCCACCCTCCCTCCAGTTCTCCTTTCCTTCCATCTTCTCTCATACCCTTAACCTTCCAATTTCTCTCTTACCCTTATTTCTCTCCATCCTCTCCCTATCCCCCCATTTTCTTCCATCTCCCCTGTTACCCCCTTTCCTTCCAGTCCCCTCTTTTCACTCCATCTTTTACTTCTACCTTCTTTCTCTCCATCCTCCCCCTTCCTCCCCCCATCATCCCCCTATTGTCTTACCCTCCACCCTCCTTATCTTTTCCCTCCATCTCCCCTCCTACCCCCTTCTCTTTATCCTCCTTCTCCCCTCTACCCCCCCTTTCTCTTTCCCCTGTACCCTCCCCCTTACTCTCTTTCCCTCCAGCTTCCCTCCACCACCCCAAAACACCCATACAGTAACACGTGTTCCCCTCATCAGCACGACTCCTGGTTCACATGTGCCCTTCATTATGACGTCACTGCTATGACCTCCAAACATCGTAAACACAGATTAATGGTATACACTACTGAGGTGTGGAGGGGAGAGGTGAGAAACAAGAAGAGGGAGAATGATGAGAAGGAATAGCACAAGGAAAGTAAAAAAGCAAGAGAAGTTGCTAATAAAGGAGAAGAAGAAGAAGGAAGTTGAAGAAGGAAAAAGGACGTTGAAGGTGAAATAGAAGAAAGTTTTAATTAAATTTAACAAATTTATTGACAAAGCTTGGAGTACAGTTTGCCTATTCTGAGCAATTCAGTCAGGTCTTGACACTGAGGGTGGTATCACTTCTCACTGCCACGTAGGACAGAGGTTCATACACAAAGAAATACATCATATTCATTAACACTATATATAGGTCAGAGTCATGTGGGTGATGTCATTGTTCGCTGCCATGCAGGACAGTGGTTCATATACATTGGACGTCATATTCTAATTGAAGACTAATCAGTGTGGGCTAGCAAATTTGGGATAAACAGCAAGAACGTCCTCAAGCACCCCCGATTCAATGTAGTAATTACAAAGTTCAATATACAATAAGCCAGGTGGCCTGAAGTCTTTGACAGTGTCACATTCAATAATAAGACAATATTTGGGAGTGAAACAGATAAATAAACAAATTGAAGAGGAAGAAGGAGAAAAATTGGAGGAAACTATAATATTGATGATTCAGAAAATTGTGAAAAAATATTAAAAATGTTGATGAAGATTTATACTACTACTGTAGTACCATTTTCTAAATGGCCTTCAACCTCCCCTTATAGCCTTACCTTCTCTAACATTTTCTTGATATCTTAATACAAAGTATTTCACTACTTCTACTACTACTACTACTACTAATAATAATAATAATAATAATAATAATAATAATAATAATGATAATAATAATATTAAAATACAAGGGTCTGCTCGGGTCACAACTCTCCGGCAAAAGGAGTAGGGTGTCTGCCAAGTGGCTTAAGGGGGATTTAAAGAAGGTATCTGAGAGTCTTGGTAGGCTAGAGACGTTGTGTAGGGATGGGAGGCCGTTAAGGCCCAGAGATTACATATAACGACTTCATTAAAAAGGATGGTGGTGGCGGCAGCGTCTCAGCCAACACCCGTGTGAACACCACCTCCTTCCTTCCTTCAGATAAGAGAGGAGGCGGTCGTCAGGGTTATCTTGAGCAGGGTGTAAATACTTCTTATTTTGTCAACAGGAACGTAAGGTAGTAGAGATAACGATTAATTGCCTCTTGATAAAAAACGCCCCTCGGGCGAGATGTCTCAAAGGTGCACCTGTCATGTCTACCCGCTAGTTATACACAAAATATTCTTGTAAACTAGAGTTCGGGCTGTATATTTCTGTAATTAATGTGTGTAACTTTAAATTTTGCACTAAAATTGTCAATTAAAAAAAAAAGTTGAAAATACTTCAGTCGGGAATGTGATGGTTTTCACGCTATATTTTTCCTCTTAAGTGAAGTGAGAACTCCTCTAACTGATCTTGTTATGCAACGACATAAAGAACGAGACCAAAATAGTGTCCAAGTTGCACTGAAACTCTACCGAAAATAACTGCGTTTTTTCATTCCCAGCTACCAGGGAAAAACATACTATCGTACACATCTCTGAGAACCTGAAACCCTCGGCTCACCCTTCTGACAAGGAATCTCAGAGAGGCAGTCAAAATACATCTACGACTGCTTGGTATATACATATTCTCAGAAGCCGTGTCGTCACTTAAACTACGACACAAAAGATGGTTACCCAGCGAACGTGCAACATACCAAGGAACTATTTAGGGAACAGATGAAGACAAACGATTAGTTATCCAAATAATGTCAATATTCCATCAAGTCTGCGCCGATAATGGATGTGTGTTATCTTATCATCAGTTACGGGAGAAATTACTTTAAAAAAATACCTTCGAGAACCCTTATGGCAGTTAGGAGTGTGGCGGTGTTGACTTATGAGTTAACACCATCCAAAGTCCTTCTTTTTGATGTTCCGATTCTCTTTCGAGCTTTCCTTTAATTCACTCTTCCTTATTTTTTCATATTATTGTTGCCTTCTTGATCTATCGAACCTTTAACATAATTTTCTTCTTCTTAATCTCCTTGTTTTACATTTTTCTGATCTTCGTTTAAACCTTTTCTTTTTTTTGTTTCCTCGCATCATTCATAGTTATTCCTGTTGTTAGCGTTTATGTCTTGTTACCCTGTAACTTAGTCTGGGTTCTCCCATTATCCTCATCTCCTTCTTCATCTTCTTGTTACTTGTTACTTTGTTGTACAACAACAAGATCAAACAGCTTTATTTACTTCACTCCACCGGAAACAAACGAGCTGCGTAGCATTATTTTTACCCGCCTTACATTATAATACAATTATTTAATTCCTCGAGTCATTCCGTCGTTAAGAACTCAAGAAAAAGCGCGGCAAAAATGTGTAAGAACATAACTCACGGCGCCTCTAACTCACGCCAACCACCCACGCACATGCAAAAAATATAAAATAAAAAAATTAACGACGCCATAACATTTATTTCAATTACTCCAACTCTTCACCTCTAATCTGGCGCGGGTTCTCTTGCCATAATGAACGCCACACGTAAAGAAATTAAACTCAAAATTACCGAGAACTAAGTCGTAAATAGCCAAGGTGGGAGGGGGATGGGGGTGGGTATAGGGAGGAGGGGGGAAGGTGGGGCATAGGAAAGAGGCGATGAGAGGGAAGAGTAAAAGAATGGGGAAGACAGATGTAGGGAAAAGATGGAGAGGGAAGGAGGAAAGGAATTTAGAGAATGAAGGAAGCATAGAGAGAGAAGGAAGGAAGGAAGGAAGGAAAATTGTTTCTCCCTCAAACAGTAACTTCTCAAGAATGTTTACAGAGGCGGGTTTTAGCGCTCGTTCGCCACCGTCAAGACCAACAGGTGTGAACCCCACTGAAGAAAATGAGGCCCGCGTCAGAATCTGTTGGCGTTCTTGGGCGTAGAAATGCGGATTCATGGGAGTTTTTGTCGGCTGGCGTTGGCAGCTACGGCACTGAATATCCGTGTGTGTGTGTGTGTGTGTGTGTGACTTGATGGGCATGTATACAGTATGTATCCGTGTGTGTATGTACTGTATATATTTACTTGTGAAAGTGTGTGTATGTGTATGTGATTTAATGAGACTTCTTGTGCTGGCTGGCTGGGGAGGGAGAGAAGGAGGAAGGAAAGAAGGGAGGGAGAGAGGGAGGGGGGAGGGGGAGGGAGGGAGGAAAGGAGGGAGGGAGGGGGGAAGGGAGGGAATGTGAGGGTGAGTTAAACGTGTACAGGTTAATTTGATACAAGATTTCTTGGGAGATACACCCACTTAATGTTGGCTACCTCCGTCCTCCCCACTGAACCTGTTTGTCTCCTCTGTACAGTAGTCTGCTCTCATACTTATTCTTAATTATTTATCCGGGGCGTTTAGAAAGTCTTTGCACACTATTAAACTTTAATAACTTTGTATTAACATTATATGAGGAACAATCGATAAGTGTTTTAACATAGTTGTTACACACGCCATTCACAAATTATTCCCATCATATTTACAAACTAAGTTATTAAAGTTTTAAAAATGCAAACGGACTTTATGAACACTTGCACACCTTGTATCAGGTATATTTCTTTATCCTTAAGTATATATATTAATTTTCTAAATCTTTTCCTGAAAGTCATTTTTTCTTATTCATAATCTTCCTCTTTTTTCTTGTCGTTATTATTCATTATTCTTTTTCTTTCTTTTTTCCTTTTTTGTATTTAAGTTTGTGTCATGTATAATCTCTATTCCTAAATACCACTTTTGTTTATTTCTTTGGCTCCTTTGTTTTTAAGTTATTATTTATCACATTATTCTGCTTCTTTACATTCCTTTTGTTTTTTTGTCTTCTTTAAATTTTGTCTCTGTACTTGAAAAAACACCTCATTAATTTCTTCTTTCATTTGGTTATAATTATAATTAACCTGCTAAATGATTAGTCAATTTAGCCTTTAACAAGTGATCGTGGGCCCTTCATGCCCGGTGGCGAGTCCGGTGGTACAATTTACCAAAGCGTGAAAGTTCAAACGCTCGTGTTTGCCTAGAGCACAACCGCCGGCCGGCTGACAGCGTACAGCGACATCGTTTTCCAGCGTAAATAAAATAGTTATTTAATGCTTTCCTAAAGAAACCATCGACATGGGACCAGGTTTGTTCCACTCTACGAATTTTTTGCGATTTTTCCACCAAGTTTGATGAAAAACGATTGTGCTGTTTCGGCTGCCCAGAACAGACACACACACAGACACACGGCTATTCCTGTAGTATATGAGATAATCATGGTCGTGGTTGTGGTTGTTATAATCATGGTCGTGGTTGTTATAATCATGGTCGTGGTTGTTATAATCATGGTCGTGGTTGTTATAATCATGATCGTGGTTGTTATAATCATGGTCGTGGTTGTTATAATCATGGTCGTGGTTGTTATAATCATGGTCGTGGTTGTTATAATGGTCGTGGTTGTTATAATCATGGTCGTGGTTGTTATAATCATGGTCGTGGTTGTTATAATCATGGTCGTAGGTGCTATAATCATAGTCGTGGTTGTCATGGTCGTTATAATCATAATCGTGGTTGTTATAATCATGGTCGGGTGTTATAACTATAATAGTGGTTGTTATAATCATGGTCGTGGTTGTTATAATCATAGTCGTGGTTGTTATAATCATAGTCGTGGTTGTTATAATCATGGTCGTGGTTGTTATAATCATGGACGTGGTTGTTACAATCATAGTCGTGGTTGTTACAATCATGGTTGTGGTCATGATCATAGTCGTGGTTGTTATAACCATGGTCGTGGTTGTTATAATCATGGTCGTGGTTGTTATAATCATAGTCGTGTTATAATCATAGTCGTGGTTGTTATAATCATAGTCATTGGTCGTGGTCGTTATAATCATAGTCGTGGTTGTTATAATCATGGTCGTGGTTGGTCCTGGTTGGTCGTGGTCGTTATAATCATAGTCGTGGTTGTTATAATCATGGTCGTGGTTGGTCGTGTTTGTTATAATCGTAGACGTGGTTGTTATAATCATGGTAGGGGTTGTTATAATCATGGTCCTGGTTGTTATAATCATGGTCATGGTTGTTATAATCATGGTCGTGGTTGTTATAATAAGTGTCTCTTTCTTCTTTATGTTTTATCTCATTTTTCTTACTCTTTTTACCTACATTTAACCGACTAATTTCTACATGTTATCCAAATACGTGTTATGATTTTTTTTTACTTATCGCTGTCCATCCTTTTTGTCTCCTGCTCTACTCTCCTTCTCTACTATCCTTCTATACCATTCTTATTCTGTCCTTCCATCCCTCCACACATACCTCCACCTCTCACTATCCCTCTCTCCCATCTCCTTTCCTCGCCTCTTAAGGATAATAATGCTTCAGTCTCTCTTCTTCTCCTTCTCTTCTCCCTTTCTATCTTCTCCATGCATTCCTGTTATTATCTTTTTCTCTCTTCTCATTTCCATGTACAGTCAGCCACAGGAATAAGTATACTGTACACACTGTAGCTGTAAGGTCCGAAAATGGTCTGGTAACGTTAAAACTGCACATCCAGACGCATGATGAAACTCAGCTCCCCCACACCTGTTATCTCTAACTATTTTCTGTTTCCCTTCTTTATTCTTCTATTTACTCATCTTCCTTCCTTTACTAATCCAAACAACATTAAAAAAAAGTAGGCTAAGAAAAAAGTGGGGGGAGGAGGAGGGAGCAGTACAATAACTGATAACTGCAATCGTGGGCTGACAGTGTACAGCGAATGAGGGTGCGCCAAGTCCGTAGACTTGCATCGTTTTCCAGCGTAAATAAAATGGTTAATTAATGGCTTCCTAAAGAAACCATCGATATGGGACCAGGTTTGTTCCACTCTACGAATTTTTTTGCGATTTTTCAACCAAGTTTGATGAAAAACGATTGTGCCGTTTCGGCTGCCCAGAACAGACACACACACAAATAGACAGACAGACAGACAGACACACGACTATTTTATTAAATTTCTTTATCCATCAAATATATTTATTTATATCCTTATTTACATCTTCCTCAATACAACAATTAATTAAAACCATCATTTCTCAACTTATAACTATTTTTTTCTGTTAATATTTGTCTCCAGAAGCCGATAAATGACATTGGATGATATATTAATTCTATATGATTTATTACAATTACACCGGCCGTCATCTTATATGTCATACTGTTGCTTGGATATACCGCTACTTAATACAGGTATTAATTAATGTTCATTAACTAATTTTGACACTCGAGTACATAAGCGTCATATCCAGTAATGTCAATGTGTACTTTCGTAACTATCGAGGCTTATTAGTCCTGTAGTCTCTTAATAATACCTGACATAGGACAAAAAGCGTCAACTGCATCTATAATATACAGTAGACCATTTAGGATTAGCACTAATAAATCGATACATTCACTTCACTACATTGTTGCAGTCTCGCCTCTACACCCACCACAGTTCAACGTTTACCCCTCAAAATTCTGACATCCATCATATATTCCTTTTACACAGTTGCTATTCCCAAAGTGTTTAAGAATCAAACCCCTGCACCTTACTTAGTCCACAACCATCACCCCTACCACCACCACCACCACTGCCGACAATATCACTATCATCATTATCCAGACATGGAGTAATAATAATAAGTAATAGTAATGGACTAATACAGTGTTTTTAAAGTAATAGTAATAGTTATATATATTTTGGGGGGCGATATTGGTAATAGTAATAGAATGCAAAATAATATTACTTTTCTATTACAGACACTTCTTTAACTCTTCGGTTGTCGAAAATTTTCTCATAATTACTGAATTGCTGCTGTCATTCAACAGTTTGCATTGACAAGGGAGTAACAAAAACCAACCATAACATGATTGTTTGTCAGACACAAGATATCCCTGCATATCTGTATTATTCACAAGAATATATTACTGCAAAATGTAGATAAAATAGGAACATACTGATGATTATGTAGAAACAAACATTATCTGGCAACCATAGCTCCTGCCACTCCAGGCTCCAAGTGTGGTGACTGGTTGTGTTGATCGTGTATAGTTCGTGACCAGCTTCATTCACCCCTGACTGACTTCCACAAGCAGAGAATTTTTCTCAAGGTGATTGTTAATTTGAGAATTGTTTTTGTTTTTTTACAGCCACGGTGTCATTTTGGAATCTCTTTAAGGTTATCAACACAGAAGGTGAAAGAAAAAAAACTGTATGCAAGCACTGTGACTTTGAAATCTCATATTCCCCAAAAATAGTAAAAGCAATAGATGACAACTAAAGTAATAATAATAGTACTATAATAAAGCAAAATTAAAAGTAATAGTAAAGTAATAGAAACCCAGTAATAGACCATATTTCTGCCACTATCACACCAATACTATTACCACTAACATCACAACTGCCAACACCATCACCATTACCTACACCACTGCCAAGATCATCATTACTACCATTGCCAATACCAGTACCGTCACTACTACCAGTACCATTACCACTAACCCCAGCATCACCAACACCATCATACAACTACTACCATTGCCAACACCACCATCACCACTACCACCAGCACCACAACTGCCGCCACAGATCTGACACCTAACTGATACTATTCTGAGCATCCTCTCAACACCACTAATCTTCGTTTCGTCTCATCCCAAGTAGCTGTCATTGCTGGTGATGAGTAGTGCCCTAACATGTTTATTTGATGGCTTCCTCCATGAATAGATATAGGCGTTGGTTGAGGGACGTTGCGCTCACCGGCAAAAAGAGTGTGGCTGTGACTCTCTCATGAAGCATTTCGCGCTTCGCTCACAGGGATGCTTAGGTGGCTGTTGAGGGGCTATCACGGCGTGTCTCGTACCTTGGCAAGGAGAAGTCTAGTTGGTGTGTTGAGAGTGTTTCATGGCATGTTTCGGGCTCAGTGCACAGGGCATTAAATCGCATGTTACCAAGCTTTCATGACACTCCCAATGAGATTTACAGAGCAGAGACTTGAGATACTGTCACAAAAAGTTTTCGAAAACGGATCGAGAACATTCTGGCCTTGATTGCAGAATTTTCGCGTCAGATTACAAGGGTTGTTGATGGATAGTATAGTACCTGTTTGGTGGTCTTGCATGTTGGGTCTCTGGCGCCAGTGATTAATTATGTTTTATTGTACCTCTTATTACATCTTTTATGCTGGGTGTGTGTCCCTTCAAGACTAATCGAGCAACTGCTGTGAGACGTTTCATATCCAGGTCAACAAATAATATCACTTGGGTTTAAAACTCCTGTGAATAAATACTCAGGGAGGTGAAGGAAAGTCTTGGGTGATGTGATGATGCTCGAAGAACAAAATATTATAAAGACTTTCATAAATCTGCCTTGCGGATATTTCCCCGACGATAAATTAGTGATATTTACGATAAGATGTGAAGGTAATATTTACTCCGCAGTTTAATGGGAATATGAAAGTCCCCCGTAAAGTTAATGTTCGTTTTTTGTTCTCGCTGCTCATGGCGGCTGACGTGTGATATTATGCATAGAAGATATATTGAATCGTTCTTAAACATCGGTGCTTTAACCAACATGGTAGTGATGAAAATGGCAAACTCTATCATTATTAGTGACGTTAAGGTTCCTTTGTGAGGGAAGTTATGTGTTTACAAGGAAGTGACAAGACGAATACCTTGTCCTAAGAAAAACGGAAATTCATTCAAAATGGGTTTAGAACGTTCAGTGTGAATTTAATTATTTTATAGAACAGAGGAAGTGAGGCAACACAGCCTTTGATTACGTTTTTTTTTTAACTTTAATACAATAAAAAGATAATTTCTTCCATTCCAATATTTCGTTCCCAGAAATGAGTTAATTAAAAGTTATCGGATGATCAGTTCCATTTAGGCCGATTGATTGTATTATGTTGAACAAATTAATCAATGATCGTTTGTGATCGTGACTTTTTGATTATTAAATTGTAGAGTACACTAAACTTTTTGCGATATATATATATATATATATATATATATATATATATATATATATATATATATATATATATATATATATATATATATAAATCATATATGATATATATGCTGATGAAAGAAGAAAACACGAAGTTCTACGAATCGTGTTTTCTTCTTTCCTTGTTATATATATATATATATATATATATATATATATATATATATATATATATATATATATATATATATATATATATATATATATACAAAGAAATACTAGAGCTTCAGAAAGAATAAAAAAGTTTTATCATAATACAAATATAAATTTTAAAATCATTTCCTTTAAACCATTCATTGTAGTAATGTATGAGACCTTCAGGTTGTGTATTGTATTGCAGGTTAAGAGGTTCAAGACTAGAGATTCTAACACGCGGTAAAAAAATATATATATATCTTCAAGGGGGTCCCATGAATTTGGAACTGAACATTCCTGTTGTCTCGCTGGGGTGGGTAGGCGTGATTGTGAGACATTTTCCTACCTAATATGGTAGGCCTAATTTAGCTATTTCATTCAAAAATATAAAATTAGTTCGTTGCATTATGATTGGTAAATAACAGTATGCCTCGTGAGCCTTTATCAAAAACCTTCATTTAAGTTGTCATTTTGTTTCATACAAGAACTGTAAAGAAACTATTTTTACCGAGTGTCTTTCTCTGGGGGTAAAACTACGAAGCTCTGAGTTAGTACATTAACCCTTTAGCGGTCAGGGGTTTCTCTCAGTTGAATAAAATCGCCTGGCGTAAGCCAGAATAAAATACCTCAAGTGTGAGGCTGCCCTGTTAATGGTTAACTGCTCTTGAGTCTCTGGTTTATTCAGTAAGTACGTAGTACATTTCCCGTAAATAAATGAGTCTTTATAGGTTTAAGAATCGATTCTGAAGTTACTGAAATGTTAATGGTGTTCAAAAGTCATATTAGCATATTCTAAAAATTTGCCTTGTTCGGCTACAATACGTAGTTATTTGTGTAAGATAAACATATACTATTGTATAGATACGCAAATATAATCCCACGCCCACTGCTTGCCACCTTGTCGGTGATGCATGGAGGTCCCTTCTGGACCCTCCCCGTGAGATTGGTTCCGGGAATCTTGGGTTTCCTTTGTGCTGGATATTGGGTTGTTGCAATACTTTTCTTGATATACACACACACACATACACACACACACACACATATATATATATATATATATATATATATATATATATATATATATATATATATATATATATATATATATATATGTATATATATATGTCTTGATAAAATCACACGGGAAAATGCGTGTGTGTGTGTGTTGATAACCACATATGAAAAAAGAAAACACAAAGCTCCCAAGCATTTTCGTGTTTTTCCAATACTTTATCAGTACTTTTTTTTTTAATTAAAATTTGTTGAATTAAATACCGTCACAATATTTAACCATCATGCTCATCAGGCAGTTATTATCAGATGCATGGAGGCGACAAGGAGGAAAAAACAATGCCAAATACTTGGTCGTCACCAAGTGGTTGAAAAGTTATCTTATTCTGTTTTCAAATCAATGGATGACGGAGACAATTATGATGTGGTATACCTCGACTTTAGCAACGCTTTCGACATAGTCCCCCGCGAAAGACTAATAAGAAAAGTGGAGGCTCATGGAATTGGAGGCGAGTATTCTAAAATGGATTAGGGTGTGGTTGCAGGACAGGAAATAGCGAGTAAGCATTAACGGCACTAAATCCGATTGGGGTAAAGTCACTAGTGGAGTACCCCAAGGCTCAGTACTTGGACCATTACTATTTATTATATACATAAACGACATAGATATCGGCGTAGACAGCAACATAAGTAAATTTGCTGATGACACTAAAATGGAGAGTGTAATTAAATCTGACAAGGACTTCGCAAAACTACAGGAAGAACTAAACAAATTTTTCTCTGTTTACATCTCCGAGACTAGATACTTTACATGTGGATACATGTAAAGTATCTAGTCTAGGAGATGTAAATAGAAAAACAGATATCAGATGAACAATATTGTTAGAGAAATCCGCCTGCGAGAAAGACTTAGGAGTAATTATAAGTAGGAATATTAAACCAAGACAACGATGTGTATTTGCTCGAAACAAGGCTAACAAAGTACTTGGGTTCATACAAAGGAGTGTTAGTTACAAGGCTCGCGAGGTTATCCTAAAACTACTGTATATCTTGCGCTTGTGAGACCTCACTTGGATTATGCGGTTCAATTTTGGTCACCGTACTACAGAATGGATATAGAATCCTTGGAAAGAATTCAAGGGGAGAATGACAAGATTAATCCCGGGCATCATGAACCATGAGTACAGAGACAGATTAAAACATCTTAATTTGCACTCCCTCGAGAGACGTAGAGTGAGGGGCGATATGATTTAGTTGTATAATGGAATTCAGGGTTAAACAAAGGTGATATAACAAAGGTACTCAAACTATCTAACGAGGGGCGAACTCATAACGATGGTTTTAAATTAGACAAATTTAGATTTAGGCGCGAGATAAGCATACACTGGTTTGGAAATACCCTGTAGAGTAGTGGATGAGTGGAACAAGTTACCAAATATCATCATTAACTCTAATACGCTGGATAGCTTCAAATATAGTGTGAATGGATATATGAGCGATAGAGGTTGGGTGTAAACGGGACTGCCCAGTATGGGCCAATAGGCCCGCTGCAGTTTCCTTCATTCTTATGTTATTTGAAAAACAGATTGTCGATAAGTGTGAAACTTTTAATAAACAGTATTTTTTTAATTATTTATGATAAGATTATTTTTTTTTTAATATTTATAGAAACTCCAATAATGTTATGATGTTAAATGGTATGGTCTTAAACAAGGATCTTATTTAATGCATTTGAATTATCTGCAGCATCTTGTAAGTGTGTTCGAGGTGACACACTTCTCCAACAGGTATTAGGTAGTAGGCAGCTACCAAACAGGGAGGTACTACCGCCTGGGAAAATATTGGAAGCATAATGTGTTGTCTAATGGTAGACCTAAGACCCTGCTGCCAAATGACATCGCAAAAAATTGTGACCAAGTCCCAGGTTGCTGATTTGACTGAATTTTTGCCTCAATTACACACACTTGCAGGGACTCAAAAATGCTTCTCTTACTTTGACAACACAAAATATATATCCTTTCTCACTCTTGATCTGTCTTGTTTTATTTTAATTTCTGTATTTATGGTTCTTTTGTTTCCGGGCCCTGATGTGGGTCGGTGACCTCTGTCCGGGTGGACTAATCCCCGCAAAAGAAAAAAAAATGGCTGGCCAGGAGTCCCCAGTGGGTCGCCCAGTGTTAGTAAGGAAGTCCCAAACTATATCTGTTTCTGTTCGATGATTTTTACCAGCAATGATGAAATTGTGAACCCTTATAGTGTAATTAAACATAAAACTGTAATGAGCAACTTGGAATTAAAATTCAAATAATGAGAAAAAATAGTCTCCTCCCCTCCTTTCTTTTATTTTCTAAATAGTCAACAGCTACAACACTTAGTCAGGTGACCGTGGTGTGTTCCGGCACAGCTCCCAGGCAGCTAGAGGTCTTCTTGTTCAGTAGGTGTTCTCATCACCTGTGTGAAGCATCTCCACCTGACATGAGTGTTCTGGTCACCCGTTTGAGACACCTCTACTTGACCTGAGTGTTCTGGTCACCTGAGTGTGCTAAAGTAGAGTTTTATCATGACCGTTGAAAAAACTAACTTCTTACTCAAACATTCAAACAAACGTGAAAATCATACAGTTTTCTTGAACATAAATTAAGATGTAGGAAAACAACAACTTAGGACATATCAGTTTATCTCAACTCCATCTTAACAACGTAACTCAAGAGGAATTTCCATATTGCACTCCCCGTCCCCCACAATGCACCTGCGTCCCCGTGGGTGTAACCAACTTCCTTCTTATCGCCGCCTTTATGCCCACGCTATATTCCAAGCGTATGAATTTAGTCATAAAATGCCGCCCTCCTCACATCCCCCTCGCCATCCCGGGTTAGACGGATTGGCTATTCTGTCTACCTCAGAGTGGCCAATCGAGGTCGTGGCAGGTTGAATATACCCAGCCGCCTCCATCTTCCCGGTGAACTCGGGGAAGGACGCGGAAAAACCTCATCCATTATACCACGGCGTCGTTGGTGGCAGCAGCCGAAGAGTCTCCCCTACCTCCACCACCACACCCACCCGCACTGCCGTTTTCTCTGACTAACCCGGTGAGAGATTTACTCAAATTTTTCTTGGGTTAAGGAGACCTTTGTTTTTGTTATTGCTGCTACAGGGTGTTGGTATACTGGAAATAGATACTTCGGTGACAGGTTCAATATTTATATTTTTATGGGACCAGAGAGTTTGTTTACGTCCGAGAGGAAGAATAAAGGTTATTGCAACAGATTTCTCTATGACACATGAATGATGGTTCGGCTTTTTCGTCATTTTTTTTCTTGTGGGGTGACGGGAAGAGGAGTTTGAATAGTCTTTTGTTAAAGATTTGTGGCCAGTGGGTTTATTTTTCTCTACGAGTATTTAACATTCTTAATATGAATTGTTTCTGGGTGACATTAATACTTAAGACAACAAACTAAACTATCTAATGTATCTAAAAATAATACAAATTTAGAAGATTTTTGTAATAAAAATAAAAAACTCAACGAAAATATTTTTGAAATATGCAGAGATATTCGGCAGCTTTCCTTAACATGCAAAACAAACCTAATACTGTACTCATAAGAATATCAAAACTGATCGACAGTACACATGCAAGATACAAAACTAATCCACACGACTCATGAATCAATTAAAACTAATCTACAGTTCTCATACAACATACACGTCCCAGCCATCTCTCCTCCCCCACTCAATATACAGACTGAAGTACGCCACACACACACACACACACACACATACACACACACACACACACACACACACACACACACATCCACTCTCCCTGCTTACCTACCAGCCCCCCTTCCCACTGACTTAGTAGAAGAATTTGAAGTAGCAAAACGCCTGGACAAACTAAAATTAAAACGCTCTACCACCCCCTTACACAGCAATCCGAACGACAGCCATTACGCCCCGGAGTTGTTTAGGGGTCTCCCCTGCACCCCGGCAAGTGACATCTACTCGCTCGGAGTTATGATCTCCGACGTCCAGAATTGTTTAGATAACCTCTGGTCGCCAGGGGTTAAACGCCTGTGCAAGCAGATGCTCAGCCACAACCCACAGCACCGCCCAAGTCTTTCTAAAGTGATCGAGGTTTTGAGGGAATCCCTTAAGGAGCTCTCCCTCGAGGTGCTCTCTTCCTCCAAGGCCGACCCCACCTACCATGCAACGTGTGTCTAGTGATCAGTGGCGGGCACGGTTCCGCTAATCCGCTAACCGCTAATTAGCGAAGCTAACTTTCTTGATAGCGGATTAGCGTTTTCGCTAACTTTGGAAACCATTAGCGGACCAATTAGCTTCCGATAAATTTAGTTCCGCTAACTTTATACATGTTTATACATGTTTGTTCCTGTCTGTTGTAAGCGTGAGAAGCGTGTCTCCAACAGCCAGTCAGGCACTCTTGGCTGACTGCGTGTTAGTACGTGTAAACGTGACATGATTTGTTGACGCCGCGCTGCAGCACGTGAGTGAATGAAATTTTTCGATTATTAAAGTTTAATTTTTTTTTTACAGTAAATAAAGACTGTCAGTGTATGTTGAAAGAATCATAGAATGTAATTGTAAACTAATGTATAAGTTCATGTTTCATTTATTTGTTAATTTAATTAGGATTTTTTTGTGTCAATATATTTGGTTATGCTAAGTACTGCATAAGTTCATAACCAGGATGTCATCCAAGGTGTGTGGCTGTGCGCCAAACAAAATTGTCTAAAAACTTACTTTCATTAAAGTTTAGAGTTTTCTGTTTATTTACATGACTAAGACCAACAATCTCTCTCTCTCTCTCTCTCTCTCTCTATATATATATATATATATATATATATATATATATATATATATATATATATATATATATATATATATATATATATATATATAACAAAAGTATGTCTGTGTGTTTTTTTTTTTTGTTGTCCGCACGAGATTCTAGGAAAGTACTTTACCGATCTGTAGATGGAAGGTGTTTATGTAGTGATGATGATGGATGTGTTATATAGTGATGATGATGGATGGTGTTATATGTAGTGATGATGGATGTTGTTATATGTAGTGATGAAGGATGGTGTTATATGTAGTGATGATGGATGGTGTTATATGTAGTGATGGTGGATGTTGTTATATGTAGTGATGATGGATGATGTTATATGTAGTGATGATGGGTGGTGTTATATAGTATGTGATGATGTGGGTGGTGTTATATGTAGTGATTATGGATGATGTTATATGTAGTCATGATAGGTGGTGTTATATGTAGTGATGATGGGTGGTGTTATATGTAGTGATGATGGATGGTGTTATATGTAGTGATGATGGGTGGTGTTATATGTAGTGATGATGGGTGGTGTTATATGTAGTGATGATGGATGGTGTTATATGTAGTGATGATGGGTGGTGTTATATGTAGTGATTATGGATGATGTTATATGTAGTCATGATAGGTGGTGTTATATGTAGTGATGATGGATGATGTTATATGTAGTAATGATGGATGATGTTATATGTAGTGATGATGGGTGATGTTAGCACATAAGCAGTTAGCGAACCTAACTTTTCGTTTAGCTGTGCCCACCACTGCCCCTCACAACCCCAGGTCACCCCCCTACACCCTCCCCTTGCCTGCCTTGTCCACTAACGAAGGGGACAGGATTTCAGCGCTGTCTTATTTATTTATTTTGGTCCTTGGCTGTGTGTGTGTTGGCTGGCCCACTGCCATAACTAGTGGCGGATTTCTCCCTGTCTCTCTTTTTCCCCCTAGGACGTACAGTACCACCAATACCCACCGTCATGTATACGAGGGAAAGAATGTTGATTAATATTATGTGTTGAAGGATTACCTGTCTTGTACTACCTCCAGCTCATCGAATCTAACAATGGATTCTGGTTCGTTCGGCTTGGAGAGAGCGAGAGAGAGAGAGAGAGAGAGAGAGAGAGAGAGAGAGAGAGAGAGAGATTTATCCTTATTCCCCCGTATTCCGAGAGGATCACTGCTGGAGGTTTGATGCTCAGGGCCTCCTCTGATTATCTTGAAGCTTGTATAAGTTAAATGTCTTTTCCCATAACAAGAGATAATAAAAACTCTCATTAACTCAACCCCTTAAACTACGACCCAGACATAGCGGACAAGGTTGCACCATAAACACTCCTCCGTAACATAAGAGACGCATTCTCTTTATCATCAGTTACGAGGACTACAAGGAAATGAACTTACATTCCTTTGAGAGTCCCGATCCAAGATACGAGGAAAGTGAATAACTTACGAACTTACGAACCTTTGAGAATCCATTTCAATTTGTTGTTCCGATTCCTCTGATTACGCTGATGAATTCGCCGCGGCTCGTGCCATTTTGGTGGTGTGATCACGGTGGATGGCCGAGTAATTGAGCTGAAGGATTTATGCGACGGCAAAGCAGGTGCGGTGTCTTTGGGAACGGTTTTCCTTCTAGTTTAAGGCTGTAGTTCTTTTAAGATTAGATGCCCTTTTAGTTTAAAGTTGCGGTTCTTTTAGTATTAAATTTAATTTGAAATTAAGTTGCTGTTATCTTAGGATTTTATGTTTTCTACTTGTGGGTGCGGTTCATATAGGACTGGAGTCACAAGACGTTCTTCAAGGGGCGAATGTGGCGCTCTTAGTATTGGGTTTTCTTTACACTGAGGTTGTTATTGTTGTTGTAATGTTATTTAGTCCTCTGTTTTCTAGAGTGTTTTTCTTAGAATTAGTCGAGTTTGTTAATGGCGGTGATTCATTACGGATTAAATAATTTCTTAATTTCGATTGTCGTTCTTTAAAGCCAACTTAGTGACGTTATGATGTTATTGCCATGCTTCAACAACTTAAGTCTTTCAGCGCGTGATAAAGTTAGTAATTTAGTGGTTCTTTGGCTTATATTTACTTATTTATTTACTTACGTTGCACACTACCACCACATATGTTGCACACCCCATCCACATATATTGCATACTATTTAACTTTTGTTGCACACTCAATAGCATTTGTTGCGCGGCCATCCACACAAGAACACTCACTTACACATGTTTTACAATCAACTAGACACACATGTCACACTTTCAACCACACATATGTTCCACACTCACCACCATGTGTCGGTCAAGGTCATTTATTCAACTCACACCACCACAAATGTCTTCCTCCCTCCCCCTCCCCTCCCCTTCTCGTCTCCTGGCTGAACCAAGTCTCTCTGACTAATTCCCCAATTAAAGCCACAATCTCATATTTCCATTACCACCATTAATCTAGCATGAATAAGAACGGCCGTAAATTTCTCCGAGGGGAGGGCCGGATAAGACGCTATTAACCGACCCCAAAATAACACCACAATTTACCGCATGACTGGATGCTGTACCTCTCAAAGACCTGGCACCTTCCTCTTCCCACTACCTCATCCATTGACGCTGTTGCGAGCCTAACCTAACCTCACCTAACCTAACCTAACCTCACCTAACCTAACCTAACCTCACCTCACCTCACCTCACCTCACCTCACCTCACCTAACCTAACCTAACCTAACCCTACCTCACCTAACCTAACCTCACCTCACCTAACCTAACCTAACCTAACCTAACCTCTAGCAGCTAGAGTCTAACTGGTAGTAACATCACCTCCTACTTCTGTTAATTTATTCAGTCATGTGATATACCTACTCAATGTCGTGTGTGTGTGTGTGTGTGTGTGTGTGTGTGTGTCCCGTTGGTTCTCTATAACACCTTGGCTCCTATTTTTCCGGACATGTTTCATTTTATTGTATCTATCTTTTTCTATATTTTATTTCTAACGTTTTCACTTCTTTATTCTTTAACAGTCTCTCTCTCTCTCTCTCTCTCCTCACTATTCCTCCCTCTTCTTGCTTTCGTGTTAGGTCTATAGTTCCTCATAAGGAGTGGGTAGAGGGAGGATAGAGAAGAAAGGGGGGAGTGAAAGAAGAAGAATGGGTAAAAAGATGAGGAAAGAGAATAAGAGAGGGAGGGAGAGAGGAAGTGAGGGAGGGAGAGAAGGAATTGTGGAGGAGAATGAAGTAGGGATGGAGTTAGTGGATGACGGTGGTGTTACAGTAAGAAAAAGCGGAAAAGGAATGGAAAACAATGGGAAAGAGAGGAAGATTGTATAAAGGAAAGGAAAAGGACTGAAGAAAGAAGAAAATGCAAAGACATGTATAGAGTGTATAAACTGACGAAGAAAAACTGATAGGGAGAGTTGAAGTGTGGAAGGGTGAGGCTGAGCAAAGGGGGGGAAGGGGGGGGGCTGGAGGGGGGGAGAGAGGGAGGGCGGAGGGGACTTGGAGGAGGGGTGAGAGAGGAGGTTAAGGGAGGACCTGGAGGAGGGGGTGAGAGAGTGGGAGGGTTAAGGGGGGACCTTGAGGGGGTGAGAGTGGGAGGGTTAAGGGGGGGACCGGAGGAGGGGTGAGAGAGGGGAGGGTTAAGGGGGGGACCTTAGTGAGGGTGAGAGTGGGAGGGGTTAAGGGGGACCTTGGAAGAGTGGGTGAGAGAGTGGGAGGGTTAAGGGGGGAGGGGGTGTCGGTGAAGGAGATGAGGGTGGTAGAGGTGAATGATTTGGGGTGTAAAGTGAGTAAGAACAATATAGGAAATTTTTGGGTAGGGGTCGTAGTGGTAATGGTAGGGGTAATACTTGTACTGATGGAGGAGGGTCGTGGTGGTAGAGGGTGGGGTGACACTTGGAAGGGTAGAGGGCGTGGTGGGTGTCGTACTAGGGTCATGTTGTAGGTCGGGGTGGGGGTCGTAGTGGGGAGTCGTGGTGGGTGTCGTAGTGTGGGTCATGATGTAGGTCGTAGTGGGAGTCGTAGTGTGGGTCATGATTTTGGTCGTGGTGGGGGTCGTAGTGGGGAATCGTAATGTGGGTGGAGGTGGGGGTCGTAGTGGAGATCTTGGTGATAGGGGTAACACTTGAACGGGTTTGGGGGAAGGGGTGGGGTCGTGGCAGCTCCCCATAAAAACGTCACCACCAAAGCTAATTGAGATGTCAGAATCTTTCCGGGTGACAGTTCAGGAGAGAGGAGGAAGCGAGGTAGTTTGTCAGCGTGAGTGATGAGAGCTACAAAAACAGGTGAGCGTGGAGAGACGGGGACGTATGTCGGTGTGTGTGCTGAGGGACGCGCCGGGAATAAATAGAAATGAATAGATGAGGGTTAATGGGAGAGGCATGTAGACGCGAGAGGAGAGAAAGGGATGAGGAGGCACTATAGCTGCTGTTAATTAATTATTTCTTGAGTTTAGACACATTAATTTAACGTACGAGTTTCATATATAATTATTTGTTGAATTTGCCATTAATGTGTTTTGAAGAACATATAACCATGATAATTTATTTCACATATAATTATTTTTTGACTCTGACACTATTATGAATTTGGCTGTCAAAGTGTTCCTGTGTATTAATATTTAACTGTCTTCGCTTGTGGTAATTAATCTTGATATATTTGAGATATTTATTAGTTTAATTTATTCACTTCTCTTAGTGATATATATATTTTTCTTCTTTCTTTGCTTCATTATTAACTGTGGTGTGCGGCAGGGGTGGGTCGCTATATACACACTTTACTGTGAACGTTGGGGTGAGTCAGTGATGTTTTTCTCTGCCAGGTTTTTGTGTGTGTGTGATGAGCAGTGACGAGAGCCTTTGATATAATGTACCGTACACGACAAAGAAAAGTGATAAAACTTTGTTGAACATATTAACAAACTGTGATAACGACATTTCGTAGATAAATTAAAAACCGTGATAAAACCGTGTTAGAAATAATATGCCAATAAACAAATCTGAATAGACTTGATAGAGGAATAAAGAAGAATTAATAAACACCTGAGATAATAAGAAGTAAGTGAACAGATACAATACAACTCATAAGTAAAATTCGCCGTTGTGTCGTTGAAAAAGAAAATTAGAAAAATCGGGTTAACTTAAGAGCTTTAGTAATAAACCAGTGCAATAAGATCACATAAGAGGCTTCTAAATCCTTCTGGTTGTAAAGATCTGGTGCTGCTGTAACTTTGACAACGAGCAATGAAACACACAGTAATATTTTTTTAACTTCGTTTCTCGGTAAGAGTCCTTACTAAAACTCTCTCTCTCTCTCTCTCTCTCTCTCTCTCTCTCTCTCTCTCTCTCTCTCTCTCTCTCTCTCTCTCTCTTTCTCTCTCTCATGGTCATATCTTTCCTCAGATCTAAACACTACGTGTTGGCAAAATCTCAAATATGCTAATGAAGGCGAGAGGCTTAGTGCAGGTGTTGACACTATCACTAGAATGAATTCGTAGTAAGTTTTACGACACAACACAAGCGGTCCAACTACTATTGAACCAATGTTAACTTTATGGCGGTGTTCTGGTCGTGTAGTTCACTAATGATGGAATTTAAATCTTTGTGGGATTTACTTTGGTTTCTTCAATGTGTTACACAGACGGTCGTACGCTGATATGAACATGTACTGTACGTAGCCACACCACACACACGTACCGTACATACACCCACACAACATACACACGCACTTACTTTTATGTATAAACGTATAAATTCGACTTATATCTCACACAATTGTTGATCCAGCCAAGATTCAGGAGTCACCGCTACAGTGAGTCAACGATTACAATGATGACCTTGTCTTGACAAAGGTAAAACAACAAATTTGTTCACAAATCGACGTCTTCTTGTCTCTGACCTGCTGTTTGGTCTATAACTATCAATATATTGTACTGTATCTTTTCTTTAACATGTGATTTTAGATCCAGTGATGTATGGATCTAATTATCGCAGTGAACTTTAATTTTTATTATAAGTAGTAGTAGTAGTAGTAGTCGTCGTAGTAGTAATATCATTATTTCTTCAAACATGCTTACCCATATATACATGAGCACCTACAGTATATAAACAGCCACACCCCCCACACATGCAAATTTGCAAACATGCCAAAAATCACACACATGCCACACAAAGGCAAACCCATCACAACTTTACAAATTGTCTCACTTTCCATGTTCCTCCCTCCCCTATGCTCTCTCTCTCTCTCTCTCTCTCTCTCTCTCTCTCTCTCTCTCTCTCTAAACTATTCTATTTTACTCTCACCTTCTTCCTCTCTCTCCCTGCACCACTTTCACTCTCCCTCCAACCCCTCTCAATATCTTTGTTCTAAATCTTTCTTCCTCTCCTACCAGCACTACTTCTATTCTCTACTTTTATCCTCATAACTCTCACTCTTTCTCTCTTCCACCCTCACTCTCTCCTTCAGTCACTCTAACTCTCACTCTCCCCCTGTGAGGCTCACTCCCTCTCCCTACTCTACATTACATTTACTCATTCCCTCTTTCGTTTCACTAATCTCATCATCTAATTCACCACTCTCGCTCCTTTCCTCCGCTACTCTCACTCTTTCCTTACGACACTTTCTCTCCCATCACCACTTTCACTTTCTGTATTTTTCAATTCTACACTACTCTACTCACGTCCCCACTCTCTTTCCACCATCCTCACTTTCACTTTGCCTCCTTGTTACAAATTTTCACTCCTCCTCTAACATTATCATTTTCCTCTCCCTCCACCACTCACTCCCTCCATCTCTCCTTACACCAGTCTCCCTCTTCTTGGGGATCTTACTCTCTGATCCGCCAGCTGGACTCTCCCAGCCACACAGGTAAGCCAACTGACCAATTTACCAACCAGATGGAACAGGTATGACCATCTGAGGCGGCTGTGGCAGGCAAGGGTGAGATCATAATGACATGGTGGCATAGTTGTCCTTTCCTGTCTGTCTGTCTGTCTGTCTGTCTGTCTGTCTGTCTGTCTGTATGTCTGTTTGTTTGTCTGTATGTCTGTCTGTCTGTCTGTCTTGTTGGTGGATCATCAAAGGTTCGAACGGTAGTTTTTGTTTTTTAATTGGGAATAAAATAAGTCATGCAGGTGAAGTACAGCCTCAGGTGATATTCTGGCGCATTTCTGGTAAAAAAAAATGCCAGTAATAATGATAATAATAACGACATAATAACAATGCTGTTATTGACGAAAATGATAATAAAATCCTTACTTTAGAAAAAACATCCATACGCCGTATATAGATAAAGAAACATAGAAATAAGGTCAATTCTAATTAAGATCAGCTAGTTGTTTAGTGTGGTAGTTAGCAGAACGAGCCAGACCTGCTGATGGCGAGAATATATGTCAAATCCAGATACTGTACAAGGCTAGTGAGCGAACACCCCCAGAGGTGCAATTCACAACGACCAAAAGTAATGGTTGTACCGACCGTAGACTGGTGTGACCGACCGAGTGAATCATTCACCAACAAGATATAATATGCATCTTATATTAACACTGATGGTATTATTTTGAGGAATGTTGATGATTATGATTTATTCTCTGATACAAAGTAAAGAAATACTCGTATATACTATTACTCGTATGTACATAAGCAAGTTTGCGGATGACACCAAAATAGGGCGGCAAATTAATTCAGGGCAGGATGCAAATACATTACTGGAGGATCTAAATAAACTGCAGGGGTGGTCTGAAAAATGGCAAATGAAATTCAACACCAGCAAGTGCAGCGTACTTGATATTGGAAGAACAAATACTTATAATGTATACAGCCTTAACAACATCAACCTAGAGAAGTCGACTTGTGAAATAGACCTAGGGGTACTTGTAAGCCCGGACCTACGGCCTAGAAAACAGTGCGTTAATGCTCGAAATAAGGCAAACAGAGTATTGGGTTTTATATCTAGAAGTGTAAGTAACAAGAGTGCAGTGGTCTTATTGCAACTATATCTTGCGCTAGTCAGGCCACACCTCGATTATGCGGTTCAGTTCTGGTGCCCCTATTATAGAATGGATATAAATTCACTAGAGTCGGTGCAGCGAAGAATGACAAAAATGATTCCGGGACTTAGAAACCTTCCATATCAGGATAGGCTAAAGAAACTTAACTTGCATTCCCTAGAAAGACGAAGAGTGCGGGAAGATATGATAGAAGTATTTAAGTGGGTGAAAGGAATCAATAAAGGGGATATAGATAAAGTTCTTATAATATCCGAGCAGGATAGGACTCGGAGCAACGGATTCAAGTTGGATAAGTTTAGGTTTAGGAGGGAGATAGGAAGAAACTGGTTCACAAATAGGGCGGTGGACGAGTGGAACAAGCTTAGCAACTTTGTAGTAAGTGCTGGAACTCTGGAAAGTTTCAAAAGGAGGCTAGATAGATTCATGGATGATAGAGAGTGGTAGTAACTCTCGACAGGAGCTGCCATGCACAGGCCAACCGGCCGATTGCAGACTCCTTATTTTCTTATGTTCTTACTTACGGGGTCTCTTGCTACGGGAGTGAGTATTCATGGTGTGTGTGTGTGTGTGTCCCCATAAGCTTTCCTGTACACACGTCCACGCCCACAACTCCACATAGCACGGGCACTTAGGGACGAGTTACACACAGACCACATCTAAAAGTTAAATAAAAATTTTAACTTTGCAGTAATAATCACTCGTAAAACAATTAGGCTTGTGAATTACCAGCTTTTAGGCACAACACGGGATACATAAGTCCATATTGTGCAATGTATCAACGTAAACAAGAATTAAAACTCACGGAATAGTCATACCAGTGTATTGACGAGTCAAAATGTAACTCTGGGCCCAGATTCACAAGGATCCATACGATGAATATTCCTCTCAACTGAAGCCGTAACAATACACCTGACTGTCTAACTTAAGCTAAAATACAGCACTGACTTCCAAAAATACAATCAAATAAATACTAAGACAATACAGTGTATTCCTTAATATAACACCAGGTGGGAGACAAGAATTAAGGTTTGTGTCTTATTAAGGCATTCTTGGTACAATTTCTGTATATCACTTTTGGTTGTTTGAACTTATATTTTAACTTTAAGCAAAATAATTATGTGTATTCTAGTATCTATATTTACGAGGAATGTTCTCCTTACGAACCTGTGTGAATCCGTACCTTGCATGCTGGAACTCTCCACATGGGGGCTAATTATCTTTATTTCACTCAACAGTAATGATTCTCAACAACTTTCCTTGTATTTTAAACCAGTCTACATATACTACCTCACATAATTACCAAAAAGTTGAAGCTGCTCGGTAATTAAATGACACGTGGGCTAAAGTTTTTGTTTAGCTAATTCTATTTAATATTCGGTCTCTGTTACGGCTGGTGATAATTGTTCTTTTTTACCAGAATGTTTGTATTGTATGTCACTAACTTACAGAGCCGCTCGGTGACCTACGTATTGCTTCTTTTAGTGTGTGTGTGTGTGTGTGTGTGTGTGTGTGTGTGTGTGTGTGTGTCACCAAAACAGACATTACATCCTCCTACCCATTCATCAAGCCAGCCAGGAGCCCAAACTCACAAAATTTTCGCATGTTAACCGTCTTCTCTAACTGAGGAGGACTATAAACCTCTAGTTACAGTAGAATATCCGTATATTATAAACACCCCCAATATGGATTCTTATCAGGTGGTTAGATGGATTTATTTCAACAATTAACAGGGAAATTTAACATATTTCCCAGGTACAAAATCGTTATATCATCAGTTATGGCGAAATCAACATAGGAACACTTGTGAGTTTGGAGTTCAGGATTGTTTGCTTCCTTCGTAATTAGTCTTGAAACTTTAACCTGGCGGTGTTGATTACCTCGCCGCCACGAGTCCTTTAGAGTGGGCGCAAGAGGTGGATAATTATCATAACACGTTATTAGGAACTGCTTGCCAAGGTTTGTGAGTAGTCTCTCTCTCTCTCTCTCTCTCTCTCTCTCTCTCTCTCTCTATATATATATATATATATATATATATATATATATATATATATATATATATATATATATATATATATATATATAGATCATGTAGATCCACAATGAAAACATCGATAAGACAAATCTTGATAAAATCACACAGGGCAAAGGGAAACAATGGAGCACCTTCGTGAGTCTCAATACCCCTCACTGCTGAAGAAGCCTATCAGTGTGTGTTAGCCCCTGTCTTACAGACAGTAATACTTATATAAATGTGGGTTACATACATTAGGTTATATATAATTACATCACCTACTGTAACTTTCCTATGAGCCGCGAGTAGTTACCAAGTGGACATGTAACAGTGTATTCCCGCTGTTCCCTCACACCTTGACCGCAGAGTCATCAATTAAGTAGCTAGATATACTCAAGCTTCGTCCATTATTACGCTCACAGCTCATAGTGTTAATTACGGTGATATCCCAGTTATTGTGCACTGGTTTATTTTCATAATAAATGGAAAAAAGGACCATTTGGATTTGAAAACTTAACCCACAAACAGTTCACCTGTAATTAGTGAGAATATATCGACTGCTGCAAGGAAATGTCTTAGTGACTTTCTCATGACTTCCGGAATCATATTGCATATCAGAAGTATCGATGTACAGTAAGTCTCCTTAAGATATCTCCCAGTCCCTTGTCTCCCTGAAGGAAATCTCTAGGCATCTCTTTTATGACGCCAGATGATGTACTAATTACTTGATGGGGACTTATCCATGCCGCTCTCCTGAGATGTTTCCCGGTGCACCTGAGGGAAATTTTTCAATATGGAATATGTGAAGGGGTTTAAGTTTGTCTGGGAACAGTGTCGAGTTTCTCTATTGACTCAGTGATTCTCTTACGACTAATAAGTGAGCTCCGTCAATATGAAGGTTGTTTACTGAGTGGAGTGTCTCTCTCTCTCTCTCTCTCTCTCTCTCTCTCTCTCTCTCTCTCTCTCTCTCTCTCTCTCTCATTATCTTGTATTTCATGCGTCTCTTATATTTTCATGAAGTAGAATTATTGAAAACATATAGATCAATAGTTCAATAGTTTTATACGTGAAAACATATGTGAGAGATAAACGATGAAATAGATGTACAACTGAACTTCTTCTTCTTCTTCTTCTTCCTTCTTCCTTCTTCTTCTTCCTTCTTCCTTCTTCTTCCTTCCTCCTTCTTCTTCTTCCTTCTTCTTCTTCCTTCTTCTTCTTCCTTCTTCCTTCTTCCTTCTTCCTTCCTTCTTCTTCTTCCTCCTTATTCTTCTTCATTCTTCTTTTTCCTTCTTCCTTCTTCTTCTTCCTTCTTCCTTCTTCTTCTTCCTTCTTCCTTCTTCTTCCTTCCTCCTTCTTCTTCTTCCTTCTTCTTCTTCCTTCTTCTTCTTCCTTCTTCTTCTTCTTCTTCTTCCTTCCTTCTTCTTCTTCTTCTTCTTCCTTCTTGTTGCTGCTGTTGCTGTTCATGTTGTTTTGTTGCTATTGTTATTGTTGTTGCTGTTATTGTCATTGGCATTATATACACACACACACACACACACACACACACATATTTCCTGCTAACTGGCGTACAACGCTGGGGTAGGAAGGAAGCACTTCACTCTCTCGCCAGGGTGCCGAATGCTTGCACTGGAAGAAACAGGAGAAATAAAACAGTATTGGAAATCTCGCGACGATTTTCCTGCGCACGAAGAGGTAAATTTAGGTGATGGGTAAAAAGGAATTGAAAAACACGAACAAAATCCCAGTTCCCAATAAAAAAATCTATCTGTATTGGTTCTTCGTGGTCCTTGTCCGTGTGTGTGTGTGTGTGTGTGTGTGTGTGTGTGTGTGTGTGTGTGTGTGTGTGTGTGTGCTTTTAGGGGATGACATTCAGTGGTGAGGTATATAGGGATAGAGGGTGGAAAGAGCCAGAGTCAGGTGAAAGAGGATTTGAGGGAGACAAAGAGGAAGTGAGGAAGGAAGAAGTGGGGAAAAAATAAGAAGAAGAAATGAAAGAAGGAGAAACTAGTGGAGAAAATTGATAGAGAAGATGGTAGTGAAAAAATAGACAGAAAAACAGACAGACAGAGAAGTAGAGAAAGAAATGAAGGTAGAGAAGTACAGGTACATAGTGAGATAAAGGAAGAGAAGGCAAACAGACAGACAGACAAATATATGAAGGAAAGGAGTGACAAACAAACAAACAAACAAACAAACAGGAATTTTAACTTCACGAATAAAATTTTTTAACTTCAAAAGATGGTATAATGATTTTTACAAATAACATTTTATTGCTATTATTATTATTATCACTGATATTATTTTCATTGCTGTAATTTTTATAATCATATTAAGTAAGAGTAGTAGTTATAGCGGTTGTAATATGAGTAACGGCTTACAGTAATAACAGTGTTTTTAGTAGCAACAACCACAGCAAAAGTAGTAGTAATAGTACTTGTGGTAGCTACTTTTGTATTAGGGTATTTAATATTAAGATAATAAAATTGTGGTGAAGGTATGGCTATTGGGGAAGGTTGGAAGCCACGTAAAAAAAAGTAGTAGTAGCACTAGTAGCCAATAAAAGTGGTACCTGCTTTTCCGTTAATACCACCGAGCTACAGAGCGCAGCAGCATCAGCGGCCAAACAGTAACAACAGAGACCTAAGCACCGTTTCCCCGATCCCCAGCCTGGTGAAATATACGCTAATATTAGGGAAACACCCTTGAATATTAGAGTATATGCCTGCCCGGATTACTTGCCAGAAATCCTGCTACCATAATAGGGATTTACTTGGGTTTGTAGCGTACGAGTGGATGATACTGGGGCTATATTGCTCTACGTTCGCTTGTACTGGGCTATACTGCGCTATATTCGTCTATATTACTGCTGACTAGACTAGGTTGTGGTTGAATAGTTTGTGCTATACTAGTCTATATTGTTGTTCCTCTGAACTTGGCTTGGCTACGCTTCAATAGGCTGGGTTATACTGGTCTGTTAGGTGCTATACCGTGGCATATTGGGTTATATTTTGTTATACTGGGGTTTAGTCAGCTATACTGTGCGATATTGGATTACATTGGGATGAATTGAACTATACTGTGCTGTATTGGGTTATATTGTCCTGATTTTTAGGTAATACTAGAGCTTAGTATCTTGTCCTGCTATATTAGACTATATTATATCATGGTAAGCTATGTTATTCTATACTGGATTATACTGTGTAAACAATAAACTAAATCCTGCATTACTGATTGTTACGGTGCTATCCTGGGCTATCTTGGCGTTTATAGTGCTATACTGGTATGTGTGTGTGTGTGTGTGTGTGTGTGTGTGTGTGTGTGTGTGAGTGTGTGTGTGTGTGTGTGTGTGTGTGTGTGTGTGTGTGTGTGTGTGTGTGTGTGTGTGTGTGAGTGTGTATGTGTGTGTGTATGTGTGTGTGTGTGTGTGTATGTATGTGTGTGTTTGTGTGTGTGTGTGTGTGTGTGTGTGTGTGTGTGTGTGTATGTGTGTGAGTGTGTATGTGTGTGTGTGTATGTGTGTATGTATGTGTGTGTGTGTGTGTGTGTGTATGTATGTGTGTGTGTGTGTGTGTGTGTGTGTGTGTGTGTGTGTGTGTGTGTGTGTGTGTGTGTGAGTGTGTATGTGTGTGTATGTGTGAGTGTGTGTGTGTGTGTGTGTGTGTGTGTGTGTGTGTGTGTGTGTGTGTGTGCATGTGTGTGTGTGTGTGTGTGTGTGTGTGTGTGTACCCTAGCTAGTCTCTGATCATACAAAGGTTTATATATTGTATATTCACATCTACCAAAACCTATGAGTTTATATTCTTATTCTCATTGGATGTATTTATGCATATCTGATTATGTATTCATCCATCCACCCATCCACCCGCCCATCTATCTATCTATCTATCAATCCATCCATCCATCCATCCCTCTCTATCTATCTATCTATCTATCTATCTACTCCTTCCCCACGTTGAATGAGATGGATAAGGGTACAGAAACCTTAAGGAATGGGGGAATAACTGAGAGTGATGCAACACACAGCATATAAAGTGAATTTCAGTTTCTAAAGTGACACAAAACCTTTAATATTATTTCACACTATATGTTTAGTGCTCAGATCCGACACAAACCCGCGGTTCACCAGGTACAGTTATTCCTCAGTATCTAGAGCTCATTTTCTTCCGTGTGCTGTACACTCGTTACAGAAAGTACCTACTAATTGAGGTTCGATGGCTATCAAAATGAACATATCGACTTCTGTTGCCTCGGTAGGGTTGTCAAAATCCTTCGTCCGTTGTCATATTGTATAGCAAATAAATACAATGCAGATACTTTTTGTAGCGAGTGTTCAGTGCCTGTGTCTTGGTGTTCTCGCTCTCCTGCCCCCATCAGTCATGTATTCATTTATATGTATTATATAAAGATTTACTTGTCCATGTACGTATAAATGCATTTATATTTTTGTTTTTTATACAAGCATGGCTATTTCCATGTATGTATGTATGTATGGATGGATGCATGAATTGCTTATATGTCAGTGTCCACATGTGTACATATACTAGCATAAGTGCCAGTTTAAATCCGGTCTAGCACCTGACAGAGGATGAAGTTAGTTGCCCGAGAACCTCAGTGTAATATCGACACCATTTAGGTCACCATCTGTAAAGACGAGTACATATTTGTCTGGCCGTCCGGCGTAACTGTTAAACAGCTAGCTTACCATCCGACACAATCGGTGTTCGTGCCTGATCAATGACGGTTTTTCTGGTGTTCGAACACCACGCGATGAAAACTGTCAGTACTTCCTCCACTACAGTAGTAACAAGTTAGGAAGGAAACGAAAATGAGTTAATGAAAATGACGAGTTACTCAGATTGCTTTGCAAAAATTAATGCAATCCTCGAAACAGAGAAAAGTGACGAACATAATGATTTTGCAAAAGTCGTTGCTAATGATTTAAGAAATTTGAATGGGGTTGAAAGGAATATTACTAAAAAGTTATTAATGAGGCTCTTTTTATGGGGTCAGTGGAAATGATGACACCTGCCCGAGTTCTAAACGTTAAGAATACAAATACAATTGTTCTCTAATATGATAATGCAATATACTGCCTGGATGTTAGTCTGATAATGACCTACATTATCTAATTGTATTTCAGTTACAAATAATTGCCACTTCCCCAATGGTGCATCAATGTGTAACCTTTGAGACAGCACTCAACCGTCAATATCATTGAGCCGTCAAATGCTGACAGCAGCATTTAATGATTAGTTTCAAACGCTACAAGTTTGAGCCTCGATAAGGGGTCAAAACGATATCTATAACTGAGAGCTACAGATGAGAATTACAGGAGTTATATTAACCTGGGTTGTTGTGGAAGATGTGCAGTTAATACATCTTTATGAGCTGCAATAAAGGTATTATCGAACTACTGTTTGCTTATTCTGTATTATACATACGTATAATAGGCTATTTTGTAAGCAATTACATTAGCATTAAAATGTATAACCAGCCCAATCGCTTTTATTTATTACTTATTCAAATAATATATAACTTCTTACATTCATGTAGTTGTCTTTGAGTACTTCGTAGATAGCTTGGCATGTCTCAGGAATGATTGCACTCAGACTTAGTTTAGAAATGCGTGTGGAATATTGCAAACTTATATAAGAGCTTCCAGTTGTTAGAAAATAAAGATAGCTTGAAGACGTGCTCCTGCCGAAATAGTCTTTCTGAATTCAATATCCTGTCTCTCTGTTAGCAGTTTTACTTTTTCAAGAGGAGAAAAAGACCATTGCTAGCAATCTGCCATAATTTTGAAAATCTCCTTCACTTTCTATATTAAATTCAACTTACAACTTCCCTTGACACGCCTCTTCGTTAACCACTCTTTGCACCACAATGTTCTTTTCTTCGCTCTTCAACTTTTCTTAATTGCACAAGTAATCACCACTCTCCACAAAGTAACTTTCGATGCCCACGAAACTGGAACCATTGCTCACAACACCGTCGTCAGACAGCGAATGATAGTTGCTGGTGTGAATGCTGTACAGATGCCGTAGCTACTTCACTCCTGAGCAGCTGCTTCAAGTATATTAGGGATTCATTCGTCCTAACTTGGAGTATTGCTCTCATATCTGGGGTGGCTCTTCTTCTATCCAACTGTTAGATTGGGTGGAATCAAAGGCATTTCGTCTTATTGACTCTCCTCCTTAAAGTTGATAATCTCTCTTCCCTTTCTCTTCGCTGCAATGTTGCTTCACTCTCTTTTACAGGTACTTTAACGGGCAATGTTCGGTGGATTTGGCATCCTGTGTACCGCCGGCAAGACCGTGGGCTCGTAACACTCGTCTTGCCCGCGGTGCCCACAGTTTCTCTGTGGCTGTCGGTCACACTAGAATAACCCGTTGTAGTACATCTTTCTTTCCTCACACAGCCAAACTGTGGAATGCTCTGCCTTCTTCTGTTTCCATACTCATACAATCTGTCTCACTTTAAAAAAATGGTTTTCAGGCATCTTCGTGGTATAGATTAATATAATCATTTCTTATATATTTTTAATTTATTTTTACTCCTATTTTTTCTTCTCCTACAGGGCCTAAGGTAGATGACCTGTGCCCGGGTGGGCTATTCCCCGTAAAAAAAAAAAAAAAGCCGGACAGCTTGACCAACACTGTCGGGTTGCAAGTCGACAAGTTTGTACTAGTCTTTACTCTGTTGCTACACTAGGCCATTTTGATGTATCCTTAGATCATCAGTTAAAGTGAAAAATATTTTGCACTATTTTTTTACACACTTTATTGTACTGTACTTTACATCCTGAAATAAATTTCTTAAAGATGCATATTTTTCCCGGGTCTCATAGTCCTGACGGTCCGTTTGGGACAGAACATATACTGTATAACACACTAATTATATTCTTTGAGAGAAAAGGAGGTAATGTGGTAGGCAGTGCACTCGATGCGATTAGTCTTAAATTGCAAAGTTAAGTATCTTTTCACATCTTGGGTAGACTGGGGTGCCCTGGGTTCGAACTAGTCATTGTTAAGACAGGAGTCGAGAACTGTATACTCATAGCCACCGCACTCGTCACTGAAAACTTAAGACCACTCATTAAATGGTTGACTTTAGGTGTGACACAAACACGACTGCAAAAATGGCGTAAAAATTATGCTTAGACTGTTTCATGACGAGTTTTTTTTACCTTCAGTTAATAGAAAAAAACTAACTTACGTATTTCTGAGACTCCAAGTGTCAGACAGACACTCCCTCTGCCACCGTGAATATTCCGGAAGAAAATGTGAGTTAAATCGTAACCCTGAATGATAACCGGAAAATATGCGCATAAAAATGGTTGATGGCAGTTTAGTGGTTCGGTCGGTTAGTTCACAAAGGCAAATGGCGGGTCGTTCTTTTAAGACAACGAAAGGCATTCTCCTCACCAGGCAGATTTAATACAGGGAGGAAGAGAGGGAGGCGGTCTCGTCACCAGCTCTTCTCACGACAAGTTTAACCTTGATATAATTTCCATCTCCATTTCAACCCTTATTAAGACATAAAGGGTTTTAACGCCACGTCCTCCAGCCCAGAGAGTGAGGACAACTCCCCTATCAATTGTTTCTTCAACTGTAAATCATTACGATACTCGCCTTAGACCTTCCCATTACAGAGATGGAGAATATTAATGTCGTTTAAAGAGGAAAGAGACATAAGATCTTAAGAGAAATAAGGAAACTTTCAGAAAAATGAATTTGGTTCCATAGGGACGACGGTTCATTTGTGATATTATGGGTGCTGCGTTGCTATTGTTATTGTTTGTTCTTTTTTTTCATTAGAAGTCACACATTTTCTCAATTATATAACTAGCTACCCCTTCTCTGGCGAGAGGACGGGGGATACACGCACCAATGACCCTTATGGCAGAAGGTGAGCACTGTATCCACTCCTCCACAACACTTGTTTTTTTACAGACGAACGAAACTTGTGTTGCCAGGCCTTTCATAGACAAAATTACTGTCGCCAAGTCCTTCACTTATAAAGACTCTTTTGTATTTACTTTATATACATATATATATATATATATATATATATATATATATATATATATATATATATATATATATATATATATATATATATATGTATATATATATATATGTATATATATGTGTGTGTGTGTGTGTGTGTGTGTGTGTGTATAATCACGCTAGAGATACTATTACCACCAGACACTCTTAAGATATTATATACATCAGCTGTAACATTTATTCAATATGCATCAGATCAAGAGCCAGTGACCACACATCACCCGACATGGTCAATGACCCACTCGCCGCTATGGTCATCCCTCAACACAGGCAAACAGCCACTAATTCTATGATCCTCCATCAACTTGCTGACACTTTGCCCAGATTCACCCAACAAATGGACACAATTTATATAGATTTGCACATAATTTGTACATGACCCCGCATGACATGTGGTGATAGATGAAACCATTCTAAACTGAACATTAAATCACAGAGAATTCTCTTTTAAAGACTTTCAGCTCAGTTGTGTGAAAATATTTTATTTTTATAATTTGAATATTGATTCTCTAAATATTAACGAAGCCTGAATGTGAAGGGTATGACCTAAATATATCGTTAGCACAAGGTGTTAAGGGCGTGACCGCAATATATCGTTTAATTCTCGTTTAACCCTTCAGAGGGCAAAGTATCCTTTAGATATTTTATTCTGGTCAACAATACACGATATTCTATTGAATATAACTGTCATACAGGTAACTTTAATATTATATTTCCACCATTTAAATATATAGTAACTTTAATATACATTTGTCATTCGATTCGATATTATAATGACTTTTACTATCCATTACACATTACTCACCGGCATATTACCAAGAAATAATTTTGTACACATATAAACGTCTACCAAAGTGATAAGACACTACAACGCGGGAAGACTTTGAGCAGCTCTATACATGAAGATCTCCCCCATTACTCTCTCTCCTTGGACATGAAAAATTCTCCAAGTCCAAATAAAATGAAGTTTAGGAAAAAAAGTTGAGGAATTAAAGTCTATTGGTATTTATTTCACCCTTCAACTTACTGTTATCATTTCAAATTTAGAGTTTTGAGAAAAGTAGCCATTCTGAAGTGTTAAAGGGGTTGTTATGTAGCAGCAGTGAGTGACAAGAAGGATCAATGTTCCCTGAACCTTGCGTTATCCAACAACCCCTTCCTCCCTTACCTACATTAATTCACCTTGTATTAAGAGAACCCACAACAAACAGGTCACTAATTACTGACTAATACAGGCGGCACCTTAGTATGTGTCTCCACCTCTTGTAAGATTTGGTTCATATCATACCTTCAAACTTGGAGTGTATAGACAATAATTATCGAGATTATAGTGTTAATGATGTCCCATTTTTAGCATAGTGAAGTCTTTGATATGCCAGATACATGGACACATTCCGCTATAATGTTATGGTAACTATAATACACCACTACCATATAATATTGATGTGCTGCCACCCAATGTTGTTATGACTAATATATCAGTACCACCCAGCGCTATAATGAGAAACGTATCATTGCCACCCACTGTTATAATGACCACTGTCACCCATTATTATAATGACCACTCCCACCTCTAGTTATAAAGACCACTGCCACCCACTGTTATAAAGACCACTGCCACCCACTATTATAATGACCAATATATAACTGCCGCCCTACTCCTACAAATGTGTACAGTGTCTTTACGTATAATTTATAAATTAATAATGAATTTCACTATTCCCAAGAACTGACTCACGATTTCGAGAAACTTGCAAGAGGAGGATGGACGCTATATATTGGGGAGAATATTTACGCATTAAAACAAAGTACAGTAAATTATTTTGACAAGAGTTATTGGTGCTCGATATATCAATGTATTGAACCTTATTCCGCTTAAGGTAATATTACAAGGGGAGGGAGAAACACACACACACACACACACACACACTTCACGCACGCACACACACACACACACACACACACACACACACACACACACACACACACACACACACACACACATATGTAGACAGAGATAAATATAATAGAAAATGGAGAGAAAGAAAGATAGAGAGATAAATGAACAAAGAAAGGAAGAAAGAGTTAACTTACAGGAGAGAGAGAGGACAGGAGCTGTGTGTCAGCCAACGGTTGACCAGCGGCCGGAACTGACCCTACTAAATCTGTCAGGACGCCCGCCACCCTATGTGGGGAGGAGGAGGAGCGGACGGGTAGAGGAGAGGAGCAGTGGGAAGGTAGAGGTCGAAGAGAAAACAAGTAAAGGAGAGAGAGAGGAGAGGAACAGGAAGAGAACTTACCCTCTCCACCACAGTGTCAGTTGAGTTGCCAGTCGGTAGGTCGGTTAGTTCTCTGTTACGCACTGCTTGCAGGTAATGGTTGGCCCAGAATATTAAATGTACCTGAAAGTGTCCCCATGTGGTTATAGCCTGGACTTAAAGGTCACACGAAGTATTGTCACAAACATTCGCTGTTGATTATTCCATGAGTTTACAATTTTTATGCCGAAGAAATTAGCTTCGACTAATTTTTGTATTGTTGGCTTCTTCAACTTGATTCTTTAACCTTTAGTGGAGCAGCTGTCAGCTAATTCCTTAAGTGTACTATTAACTTAATATTGCCATCTGAGGTGCTAATATAACTCGATTAAGTCACATCATGTTCATCTGTCTTATAAACTGGGCTATAGTAAACTTAATAGTTACTCTGGGTAAGAAAATGCCGGTGCCAGTTTGGGAACGATCCCTTAGACGTTTCCAGTCAACTGACAGTCTCCAGCATAAATCGGAGCTTAAACAGAATCTCACTACTCCAAGTATAATAAAATTGCACCTTTTGTAGGGCTTATTTGAGACAGACCACCTAGGTTAGTCCACCTAGTTTATCAGCAAGGTTCCCCTTCTCATACAGTAATGATCCTAGAATTTAATTTAATTTTCAACATAGACATCCTATGCTTCTCAGTAAAGAAAATATCTCCATTGCGTTGGACATGTATATATATAGTACGATTCATTACAAGTATTATGGCCAAAGATCATTCTCTTGCATTTTCAATTTTGATCCTTTCATTCAATCTTGTGACTCTTCTAGCTATGGTCCTTAAGTCTTCAGAATCAATTAAGTGGTTTATTTCCCTAAATAACTTAGTGTCATCGGGAAACGTTTGTGTAAATGAGTGAAAAAACCTGGCCTTTCATTGAGTACTACTACCACGCATAGTTTACGACCATGAACAGTTCTACCTGTTTAAGATATGACATTTGTTCTTTAGTCCGAATCACTTCACTTAAACATTCAGTCTTACATGAGACACACAATTACGTGCCTTGGGAAGGTCAAGATATATATTGGCAGTATTACCATCATGTTCTCGGCTGTGTAACATTACATCTAGTACCTCCAGCACCTGTGTCAAGCATGGTCGATCAGGCAAAAATCCGAGTTAGTGTTTATTGACAAGATTATTCAGCTATAGTATCGCAAAAAGTATTCTCAAGCGCTTTACAAACAATACAGGTTAAGTTGACGGATTTGTAATTAATAATGGAATGTAATCACTCTCTGAGTATAAGACTTACATATGCTCGTTCCCAGTCATGAAAGAGGTCTCCTCCTCCATAGTCATAACACAATTCTCTTTACACTCTTAGATGCACATCATTTGTATCAGGATTATCCTTATATAGATAACATGCTTCTAATACTCAGTACACCTTCGCTCTGCAATGAACTGTCTCCCTTCTCTCTGGCAGACGCCGAGGAAAAGAATTCGTTTACTATCTCCGCTTCGTCTTGGTCTTATTCCGACATGTCATCTTCAAGTCCCAGATCTGATACACTTAAACGTATTTAATTGAATTCAACAAAGCGATATAAGGCTTTGGAGTTTGACTGGGTCTCCGCTACAATCTGTCTCTGTGACTCTTTCTCCTCTGTAAACATCGGACTTAGTTTGATCTCTGAAGAAGGAATGAGCATTGGAGAACGAGGAGGAGGTGGAGGAGGTTAAGGATAGATGGGTGATGGAAAGAGAGAGAGAGAGAGTTTCAGAAAAGTGAAGGATAAAGATGGAGGAGGAAAATAACGAATATATATATACACATATATATATATATATATATATATATATATATATATATATATATATATATATATATATATATATATATATATATATATATATATATATATATATATATATATATATATACATATATATTAAAAATAATAATCAACTCCCAGCCAAGCCCAATACAAAACTTAATCTGCGAAAGTTTTGTGTTTGACTGGGCTTGTGCTGATACTACAGACGCCATAGATCCTCAGTAATTTGGTAAAATGAAAACTTCCTCCACCACGCACTGTGTTGTTAGCTTTCTCGTCTACAGCTCCGCCATCTGGAAAACAAAAGACGTCTGTGGCTGTCGCCTTCATTGACTTCACCAAAGCATTTGACCGAGTCGACCACAATTTATTCATCAACAACGCCATCGACCTCAGGTATCGGAGAAGTCTTATACCATGGCTTAAAGTTTTCTTTAGTGACCGACGCCAAGCCGTACGCTTCCGTGGGGCTTTCTCCTCTTTTGAGTCACTCACCTGTGGCGTTCCCCAAGGAACCCAAATGGGACTACTCTGCTTCCTTATGCTAATCAATGATGCCCTAAGAGAAACCTCTGCTCCCTGGAAACATCTCGACGACTCGACCATTGGGATCAGTGTGAACAGCTCGGCTCCCGACTACAGCGCCCTCCAAAATATATTGAACAATCTCCAAAATTGGGCCACCAATAACCATGTCACCATCAACCATACCAAGACCATGGTCCTGCACATCAACCTCTCCTCTGATCATGCCCCACCTGCCTCCATTACTTTGGGCCCCAACACACTCCAGGTTGTGGACTTCACTAAGCTCTCGGCGTCACTATAGATAACAAACTCAATTGGAAAACACATGTCAGTACAATTGTCAAATCCTCCAGTTTTTTGTCTCCACCTCATCCGAAGACTCAGTCCCTCGGAGTTCCTGCGACCGAGCTCCTCAGTGTTTAATCAACCACTTATACTTCCCAAGCTACCTATGCCTCCCCTGCCTGGTCTTCCTCCCTTCATACCACACAACATAAACACCTAGAAAAAGTGGAAAAGAGAGCATGCAAAATTATTCTCTCCCCCACCTACTCCACGTATCAAGAAGCGCTCAACACACTGACCCTCTCGGCTCTCTCTGATCATCACTACGACCTCATCTGCAAATTTAGGTAGAAGCTTCTGCACCATCCTTGAGACTGGCTCCTGCTTCTGCTTCCACCCGAGATCCACTTGTCCACGAATTGCTCTTTAACAGCACAACCGCATCCAGCCCATACAATCACGTACTGATCTCTATAATAACAGTCCAGTCCCAACCATTGTAAAAATTATCAACAAATTATAATCAACCAGTGTGTTCACTCCCTGCCAATCTTACATTTTGCACTATTACTAGGTTGAAATGCCCTGTAGTATGTCCTCCCTACCACCTAGTTATTATATATCATATTTGTATCACTTATGTTACTTGCATATTATTTGTAAATCAAATGACCCACTCCCTAATTATGTAACTGTATATTTTCAACTTCCGGCTGTTATACTCTTTCAATAAACCGTTAATTATTATTATTATTATTATTATTATTATTATTATTATTATTATTATTATTATTATTATTATTATTATTATTATTATTATTATTATTATTACGTACAAGCACATATAGAAACACACACACATACACATACACGCACACACACACACACAGCTAGAAGGCAAAGAAGAGACAAAATTAAACGCATAGAAAAACAGGAGAAACAGATTGTAAAAAAGAAAAAAAAGGATACAGGGAGAGAATTTCAAAGACAGAGACAGACAGCCAAAGAGATCAGAGATATAGAAACAGTAAACAGACAAACAGACAGACAGACAGACACAGACAGACAGACAGACAGACAGACTGATTAATAGAGAATCAAAGAGAGGCGCAAGCCGAAAATTAGAGAGACGAACAGGGAGATGGAAACAATAGACAAAAAGAGGAAGATAAAGAGAGAAAGAAAGGTGAAACCAAACGAAAATCCAATGTGGTTCGATGGGAGGACTGGAAATGATTTGAAGTGCCGGAGTTGTAAAGTGATTATGGAGGGAGAGGGCGAGTGAATGGGCGGTAAATAGAGTGAGACGAGAGAGAGATAGAGGGAGAGTGGTGGCCAAGATGATCCAGTGAGAGAGAAAGAGAGAGAGAGAAGTGGCGAAGACGAACTGGGGCGAGAGAGAAAGAAAGATAGAGAGAAGTGGTTAAGATGAACGAGAGAGAAATAGAGAAAAGTGTTCAAGATGAGCCAGAGAGAGGTGGCCGAGATGAACTGAGGCGAGAGAGAGAGAACACTTTCCACAGCAGCACACACACACACAGTCCAGACTAGTCAATACGCACTCAGTGATGCATTAGGTGAAGGGCCGTGACTGGAATATGAAAATAAAGAGCGAGAAAGAAAGAACGAGAGAGCGAGAGAAGAAAAGGAGAGAGAAAGAGAGAGAGGAAAGAGACAGATATAGAGATAAAGAATAAGATAGAGATTAAAAGAAAACGACATAAATAGACATAGTTTATCAGAAGAAACTTAAATATTAAGAAATACCAATAATAAATGGGATATAGGAAGAGAGTAAAATATAGGAAGGCCGATAAAAAGAGACATGAAGTCAGAGGAAAAGAGACATGAAGTCAGAGAAAAAGAGAAGAGAACGAGGTAAATAAGAGGATAGACGCAGAGACAAATATACAAAAAGAGCAATAGAAAAAGAGAGAGAGAGAGAGAGAGAGAGACAGAGAAAGACGGATGAAAGAATGAAGATGAATAATTATAGATAATGAATCACAGATATACAAAAAGATATACTGTGAAGAAAAAGAAAGAGAGAGAGAGAGAGAGAGAGAGCTAGCTCACCCTGTCTCTCCCCTTCTCTGGCCGGGCAACACCTCAGTAAACCGCATATTTTCTAGGTTACTGAATACTTTCCGGATAATTGGTTACCCTCCGGCATATATTTCTCAACTTTTTTATCTAACACCGAGACAGGGCTCTCTCTCTCTCTCTCTCTCTCTCTCTCTCTCTCTCTCTCTCTCTCTCTCTCTCTCTCTGTCTCTCTCTTCCTGAAATCTGTACGTGAGAACATGAACTAATTGTAAAACATCACCGTTGTATGTTTCCCTCATAAGGTAACCAATTGCTATGACTGATGTATTATTAACAGGTAATTGAGACCTCAGATAAACAAATGCGTCAGGTGAACCTCGATATTAAGAATTAAAATAGTGTATGTCGTTCAGTGTCATGGCTACTGTAAGGACTAGCAATATTCATTTAATAGAGGGAATAGAGAAAGTAGAAGGGAATAATGGTAATAAAACTACTACTCTTACTACTACCTACTGCTACTGATAGTAATCATGATAATATAAAGTAAAAGAATAGACTAAAGAAGAAATGTAAGGAAGATGAGATAAAGAGAAGGAAAGAGATTGAATAAAAAGGCAAAAAAGAGACGGGGAGGAAAAAGGTTAAAAAAGAAGAGAGAGAGAGAGAGAGAGAGAGAGAGACACACACACACACACACAACCAGAGAAACAGACAGAAAGAAGTAAAAAGAAAAGGGGAGAGGGAGAGAGCTAGAAGACAGAGAATGGGGAACAATAAAGAAAGAGAGAGAAGAGAAAGTATTTTACATCTTAACTACTGGGAGTGAATTATCATTGACGGAATATTAAAAGTTGAGGAAAGATCTGGATATTGATGTTGAATTAGAGACAGTGATTTACGTAGATTCTCTCATTCTGTCTGAGCGTGCGTGCTTGGCTTTTGTGGGATTTTCAATAAAACGGATAAATATTAAAAAATAATAATTTTAGCAATGAAAAGCAAAGTTTATATGATAACACACACACACACACACACACACACACACACACACACACACACACACACCAATGTAAAAGAAATTATCACTAACATTTAATCAACCAGTGCGTTCACTGCCAGCCATTCTTACCTTGTTGCACTGTTACAATGTTAAAATGCCCTGTAGTATGACCTTTTCCCCACCTTGTTATATTATATCATATTTGTATCACTGGTGTTACTTGTATATTATTTGTCAATCAACAGACCCATTCCCCAAAATACAAACAATACATCACTAGTCTGGAATCGCACCCACCCGTGTCGTATGCAAGGAAACATTGCGCACACATACTCTACAACATGTCAACAAGTTGCCATTAGCCGGAGCTGCCACGCATGTCAATAAAACCTAACTTTCGTAAACAAGCACAATATTTTTTTTATTTTTTTATCAATTCATTCTTTTTCTCGCTTTACTCACCCTTGTTCTGTCTCATTCGAGGCCTAAATCCCCAATCCGAGAGTCTGCTCGAATCTGTGAGGGTGTTGTAAGGAATTAATCTTATAGTTTAAGTGAGATTCAGATTTGTTGGGTAAAGGAAGCCTTCACTTTCCGAAACACCCTCTTATCAAGCCTATTTTCTTAAGTTGAATGCTGCGTTTTTATTTTTTCTTACTATAAATATGAGATATTATTATTATTATTATTATTATTATTATTATTATTATTATTATTATCATTATCATTATCATTATCATTATCATTATCATTATCATTATCATTATCATTATCATTATCATTATCATTATTATTATCAAAATTATTATAAACTTCTTTCATAAGTTTAGCAAATTACATTTTAAACAACTTGTAGTCAATGAAGTAATCTGTAGTGTCTTCTTCTTAACTAGACAATTAAGTCTGCGTGGAGAGTCTATTAACGAGCAGCGGAGCGTGTAATAGGTTGTTAGGCCGTACGATACTTTGATCCTGGCCAATCACTGTACCCGCTGGAATGTCATTATCAACGGAGACTTAAGACATATGATCACCTTGTGACACCCTGGCAGCACCTTATAATGCTTTGTTTACCGTGTGTGTGTGTTTGTGTGTGTGTGTGTGTGTGTGTGTGTGTGTGTGTGTGTGTGTGCTCACTTGCTATTACCAAGTTATAAGATTGCATACTGGTGTAGTCATTATTATTAGAAGTATTTAGTAAAATAATCAAAATCCAAGTCCAAAAATCCAATATATCAAGCAGAAAAGTGCATCATTATCAAGCAAGTAAAAGCAAAGATTGTTTTGTATGAAATGTATATAGGCATTTATCACAGTGCTCAACTGTATGACCTGGAAGTTTATGTGAGCGCTCCAAAAATTATTGTTAGTCCTGAGCCCCCCCACCCCTCCCACGTCCCCTATTCCCCCACCGCCCCCTCCCACGCCCCCACTTCCCCCGCCCCCCACCGCCCCCACGCCACCACCGCCCCCCCGCCCCACGCCCCTCTCCCCCGATGGTCGATTGAAATAAAATTCGGGACTTAAGAGATGTAAATGGTTTACTCTCCGATGGTTTCATTTATATTCCTGAATTCCATGTTTTGACCCTTACTTGGACTTTGGAAAATACTGGTTATTTCAACCTTTTCCGCCTGATTTGTCCAGATATAAAGCTTGTCAGCAAGAAATAATGACCCTAAACTTCTACAAGGCGTAGTTCATCAGCTCACCGGTGACTTTGGTTTTTAGAATAACTTCTTTTTTGACAGATAAATAACATTATGAATACTACACCACGAAAACGGAGGAAGGTAGACAAAACTTGCCTTCTGGATCCAATCATTCTGTTGATATCATTTCTTATATCACTACAGTAACTCAGTTCTTTGTCCTACTTGTCAACATCTTGGAAAGTTTATTAGACTAATAAGGAACGCGGGGACAAGATACTGATAACGATACAGTATTTGACTACATATTGAGACGTAGTGCATAATACATTCCACATTTCTATTACTCTACGTTGTTTATCTTCAGAAATGGTAGGAAATGTTTAGATAAAAGGAGATTTAGATTTATTTATCAGACCCTTGTGTTCCTTATTAATGTTAACCATATGCGCCTCTTTTAACAGCTGAATTAGTTAAATACTCCAATACTGTTGTAGCTATGTTTGCTTACAGAAGTTCTTTACACACTGTTCGCATACAAGTGTCAGTAATACTAGGTGTTCCAAGCTCTCCAATGTTCACAATAATAATAATGCCACTATCAATACTTCAAATAATGTTATCAATAATAATAATAATAATAATAATAATAATAATAATAATAATAATAATAATAAATAAATAAACTAGTTAATGAAATGTATATAAAAAATGATCTACAACACTGGTACCTGGAGGCGCCATCTTCAGGTAAAATCTGAACATGGTAAGAGTGATGAGATTATACTTCAGGATATTGGGATGGCTAAGGAGGGAAGGGAAAAAAATTTACATAGAGGAACTTGGTTAGTATTGGCGTCATGCCCCGAGGCTCACGTCTAGTTACCAACTCCTCTCACCCAGAAGTGGATGTCTCATACTTTCTGAAGCGAAATTTTGTCTTCTTCCTGATGCCGGTGGGTTAAGAGTAGGGTATGCAATTATAAGGACGTCGAGATAGTTATTTCATATATGTTATTTTGAGAGAGAGAGAGATACTTACTTACTTACTCACATTTATTTATTTATTTATTTATTTATTTATTTATATTTTACCTATTTATTTACTTACTTACTTATTTACTTACTTATTTTCTTATTTACTCATTTACTTATTTACTTATTACAAATATGAATTAATTACTCTTTGCACTTGCTTTGTGTACCTCGTGGTAAGGGAGTGGTATGACCGAGCGTCGCTGAGTATTGCACCAGGAGGAGGAGATGTGTGGGTGGGGAGGGGAAGAGGAGTGCGAGAGAAGAGGAAATAGAGGAAGATTGGAGAAAGAGGAAGAACTGGGAAAGAGGGAAGTAGAGGAGAAAGGGATCGGAATGGAGGGAGAGTGAGGATGGAGGGAAGTGAGATATATTGGAGCATGAAGTGGAGGGAAGTGAGGAGGGAGAGTGAGGAAGGAGGGTAGTGAGAGATAATGGAGCATGAAGAGGAGGGAAGTGAGGAGGGAGAGTGAGGAAGGAGGGTAGTGAGATATAATGGAGCATGAAGTGGAAGGAAGTGAGGAGGAAAAGTGAGGAAGGAGGGAAGTGAGAGATAGTGGAGCAGGAAGATGGGAGGAAAAGTGAGGAGGGAGAGAGAATATGGAGAGTGAAGTTGGAGGGAGGGAAGAGGAGAGTTTTTGGTTTAACAAATTTATTGGCAGAGCTTGTAGTACAGTTTGCCTATTCTGAGTAATTCAGTCAGGTCTTGACACTGAGGGTGGTATCACTTCTCACTGTCACGCAGGACAGAGGTTCACACACAAAGAAATACATCATATTCATTAACAACTATAAATGTATATAGGTCAGATTCATATGGGTAATGTCACTGTTCACTGCCATGCAGGACAGAGGTTCGTACACAAAGAGTTGCATCATATTCATTGACAGTACATGTACATATATGTAAACACACACACACACACACACACATATACATACATATACGTATATACATACACATATACATGTACACGTACATATACATGCACACACGCACACATACATACATATACGTCGGTCAGATTCATGTGGGTAATGTCACTTTCCACTGCCATACAGGACAGAGGTTCGTACACAAAGAATGCATCATATTCATTGACACTATATATAGGTCAGATTCATGTGGGTAATGCCACTGTTCACTGCCACGCAGGACAGAGGTTCGTACACAAAGAAGGAAATACATCCCATTCACCAGCAGCATATATAGGTCAGTGGATCACATACATTGGAGTCATATTCTAATTGAAGACTAATCAGTGTGGGCTAGCAAATTTGGGATAAACAGCAAGAATGTCCTCAAGCACACCTGATTCAATGAAGAGGAGAGTAGGAAAGGAGAGGGAAAATGTTCCTCCACAGAAAATAGGACAGATTAAAGAAAACACAAGATAGGACACAAAGACAAGGAAACAGTATTCCTACAAGAGACACACTCGACTTAAAATAAATTGATTTAAACACCCCTGAGCGTACTCAATTACGGTAGTGTAAACAGAGTGAAAGGCCCTAAAAATACGCCATGACTGCAGAAAAAACAAATTTTTACCGCCAAAAGGCTTTACCTGGCACCCGGTACCTGTGAAGTTTGTTAGATATATTTTTCTTAAGTAGGGGTTGGCGATGGCAGCAGAAATAAAGTACTTTGCTTTCCTTAATCACGCAGGAAAGTGACGAGTTTTATCCTCATCCGTATATGTACAAATACGTGGTAGTATTACAAATCAGGCCTTTGTACATGTACACAGTGATAATTATCAAATAAATGATCTGCAACCTAAGACCTTTATCACCGAGGTCCCTAAGGTATTACATTGTTCTAGATAATGATTTAATAAACACGGTATTGGAAATAATTTGATAATATCCTTAGAAGTTCACAAAATATGGCTGTTCACAATTCACGCAAGTCTGTTAACACAAGAGAACTCAAACCGCAAAATTTATGGAATATAACTTAAATACTTATCTCTTCCTGTAAATTACTCGCATGCAAAAGTTCACACATATATATATATATATATATATATATATATATATATATATATATATATATATATATATATATATATATATATATATATATATGTGTGTGTGTGTGTGTGTGTGTATATGTGTGTGTGTGTGCGCGTGTAAAACAACCTGTGACCTTGGTGAGAGGGTGTGGCTGTGCACTATGTCTCACGGCCCTAGATGAAGAGATGTCCTCCCTGACCTGACCTGGGTGACTGGTGTACATAACTTGACGTCAACCACAACGTAATGTGTCAGGATTCCGTGCAGGATATAGAACTAAAAGTTATCCACATGCTAAAATTACAAAATTCCTAAAATTATAATTCCGGTTCGCGAACCCGATTTTGTTATGATAATTCAACTCCAAAAATATTTGCATTGTGCACGAAAATAATGCAAAATAAATCGTAACTGTATAGGGCGAATTTCATACATATTTATATGGCGATACAAAATGTATCATTTATCAGATTGAGTTTAAATTAGTTGGGTTTAATAAACACACATTCCCGTATTAATTATCGTCGATTCAAAGTTTTTTCATGAATTTTGCGCTCAATATGCCAATAGGTATTACGTGGGAGCTGTTTTGATGTATAGTACACATAATTTGTCTGTTTTGGATGACCAGGTTCAGGGATTATTTATATGGAGTTCGGTTTGCCGATTATTCACACACAAACACACACACAAATAAATAAATATATATATATATATATATATATATATATATAACTATATATATATATATATATATATAATAACTATGTATATATATATATATATATATATATGTATATACTATATATATGCTCTTATTTATTATTTATTTATTTATTTATTTATTTATTTATTTATTTATTTATTTATTTATTTGTTGTTATTTATTTATTTATTTATTTATTTATTTATTTATTTATTTATTTATTTATTTATTTATTTATTTATTTATTTATTTATTGTTATTTATTTATTTATTTATTTATTTATTTATTTATTTATTTATTTGTATTTATTTATTTATTTATTTATTTGTTTATTTATTTATTTATTTATTTATTTATTTATTTTATTTATTTATTTATTTATTGTTTATTTGTTGTTCTTGTTGTTGTTGTTTTATTTGTTCTTGTTCTTGTTGTTGTTGTTTTATTTGTTGTTGTTGTTGTTTTATGTGTTCTTGTTGTTGTTTCTGTTGTTATTTTATTTGTTCTTGTTGTTGTTTCTGTTGTTGTTGTTGTTGTTTTATTTGTTCTTGTTGTTGTTTCTGTTGTTGTTGTTTTTGTTGTTTTGCTTGTTGTTTATTTATTTATTTTTGCTTATTTGTTTATTTATTTATTTTACTTACTTACACTTTCTTATTTTTAAATTACTTAATTACTTACTTATTTAATTACTTAATTACTAAATTACTTAATTACTTACTTATTAATTACTTAATTACTTACTTACTTACTTACTTATGTCATTTCTCGCTGAAATGTTAGGTGGTGGTTGAAATCAATAATAAATACACACATACTCTTCCATCATTCGGTGCATTTCGCGTATTTTTACTGTTCTAACAAATGTGTGCTACTATGGTATTCTACTTTATTAAGAACACCCACCTCCACACTTCTCACCTCTATACCTCTCACTTCCATACATCCCAATTCCACACCTTCCACCTCCACAAGACCTCTCTCCACCTCTACTACCGCCACATCTCCTGCCACCTCCACAGCTCCCACTACTAGACCTCCCTAGGCTACAGCGAGCGAGGGTGGAGGCAATCACCGGCGGGGTCATTAGGCCAGGCACCGAGCAAGGTCGATTAAGCAGGGTCGAGCCAGGGGTGGCCAGCCAGCCTTCATTAGGTGCAGGGAACGGGGGAACTAAAACTCCCAAGCCCAGTGTCCTGACTACCTGACCACTGCCACCTCTTGCCCGCCCGTTTCATTTTTTTTTTCAGGGGATGGTCGGACAGGGGTGGGGAACAGGGGCTTGTGGGGAAGAGGGGTTGGTGGGGAAGAGGGGTTGGTGGAGATGGGGTCAGGGAAATAGAGGTGGTCAGGGAGAAGATTAGGGAGACAGAGTTAGGGAAAAGGGGGTGGTGTATCGGGGGTTTAGAGTTATTTTTTTTACGTTTCTAACCGGTGAGGATCTTTACGTCGTCTATTTTTTAGGAAAAGTCCACAAACATGTCTTTTCTTAATAAAGGAGGAGAACCATTTGTTGCTTTTACGAGTTTGTTTCGTAAGGATCACACTGCTTTAACTGAGAGAAACACGCACACACACACACACACACACACACACACACACACACACACACACACACACACACTTCCTTTCCTTGGCCATCTCACTAATGGTGACGCAGCTGAGCGATCAAACAATCATTTCGCAACTATATGCCAGACGCTCCCCGGGCTGAGCACAACCAGTCTCCATGCTTACCTACCAGCCCCCTTTCCCACTGACTTAGTGGAAGAATTTGAAGTAGCAAAACGTCTGGACAAATTGAAGCTAAACCGCTGCACCACCCCCATTGACTTACCAATGAAAATGTGCAAGGAGTTCTCCCCGGAACTAGCTAAAACTCTTTGTTCCATCATCAATGCATCCCTCAGCCAAGCAAGATGTCCAGCTGACTGGAAGACCTCCTATGTGTCACCAGTGACCAAGTCAACCAGCTCACAATCCTTAAATGAGCTACGACCCATTGCCATCACCCCAATACTCAGCTAAATCTGCGAAAGTTTAATGTTTGACTAGGCTTATGTTGATATTGCAGGCGCCATAGATCCTCAACAATTTGGCAATATGAAAACTTCCTCCACCACTCACTGTGTTGTCAACTTTCTCGACTACATACTGTATACCGCCATCTGGAAAAATCGAAAGACGTCTGTCGCTGTCGCCTTCAATGGCTTCACTAAAGCATTTGACCTAGTCGACCACAATTTATTCATCTACAAAGCTATCGACCTCGGGTTTCGAAGACTTTTATATCATGGTTCACAGACCTCCTAAGTGACCTACACAATGCCGTGCGCTACCGAGGGGCTGTCTCCACTTTTCAGTTACTCACCTGTGGCGTCCCCCAAGGCACCAAAATGGGACCGCTCTGCCTCCTTATGCTTATCAATGATGCCCTAACAAAAACCTCTGCTCGCTGGAAATATGTCGACGACTCCACCATTGGGATCAGTGTCAACAACTCGGCTCCCGACTACAGCGCCTTCCAGGATTTATTGAACAGTCTTCAAAATTGGGCTACTAATAACCATGTCACCACCAACCACATCAAGACCATGGTTATGCACATCAATCTCTCCTCCGACCTTGTCCAGCCTCCCTCCATTACTTTGGACCCCAAAACACTCCAGGTTGTATACTTCACTGAGTTCCTCGGCGTCACTATGGATATCAAACTAAATTGGAAAACACACGTCAGTGCAGTTGTCAAATCCTCCAGTTTCCGTCTCCACCTCCTCCGCCGACTCAAGTCCCTCGTAGCTCCTGCATCCGAGCTCCTCAATGTTTACTCAACATTCATACTTCCCAAGCTCACCTATGCCACCCCTGCCTGGTCCTCCTCCCTAAATGCCACACAACGTAAACACCTAGACAAACTGCAAAAGAGGGCATGCAAGATTATTCTCTCCCCTTCTCCACATATCAAGAAACGCTCAACACACTGACCCTCTCGGTTCTCTCTGATCATCACCATGACCTCATCTGCAAATTTGGTGAGAAGCTTCTGCACTATCATCGACACCGACTCCTACTTCCACCCGAAATCGCTTGTCAGCGTTTTGCTGGTCGACACCAGCCCATACGTACTGATCGCTACAAGAACAGCCTAGTCCCAACCATTGTAAAAATGATAACTCGTAATCAACCAGTGTATTCACTCCCAGTCAAACTCAATCTTATCTTTTGCACTGTCACTATGTTGAAATGCCCTGTAGTATAACCTTCTTCCCACTTAGTTATTATATATCATATCTGTATCACTTATGTTACTTGTATTATTTGTCAATTAAGTGACCCATTCCTCAATTATGTAATAGTATATCTTCAGCCTTCCGGCTGCCATGCTCTTTCAATAAACCGTTAATTATTATTATTATTAATATTATTATTACACACACACACACACACACACACACACACACACACACACACACACACACACACACACACATACCCCTTGTAATAAAATGTGCTACTCGCTTGTATAGATTTAAAGCCCACAAACATATCCTGACTGCAAATAAACATGCTTTCTAAGGAACCGGGGAGAGAAAATAGAATAAAAATTAAAATAAAATAAAAACATTCATACTACTGATGAAGTGCTGAGAGAGAGAGAGAGAGAGAGAGAGAGAGAGAGAGAGCAGGTGCAACAACAAGATTAGTATCAGCCCATGAAGGAGCTTCACAGGTGAGAGAAAGAAAACCAAGATATCGCACGAAGTTGGATATTTCCTCGTGACGTACCTAAATATCTAAAAGTAGCCTACAGTATTTCCCGTCTGGGCTCTGGCAGTCTGGGAACCTTGGCGTCAAATTTTCTCTGCATAGACTATCTTGATACTCAATTTACAAATCTTAACTTGCACTTGTAACCTTTATCAGAATGAACACGGATCCTCGTTATACCTCAACAGTGCCCTCGAGGTTACTGACAGTACACCAGCTCAGAGTCTACCATGAAAAATTATAAGTTTTCTTGAAACTAAAATTTTTCTTAAAGTAACAATTATCATCTCAAATCAGTTTTTCTTAAATTAGTTATAATCCACAAAATTAAAATAAATCTAATAACTCCAGGAGTTGAGAAATAACGAGATTCCGAGAACAATATCTTGTTCTTCATACATGCTGTAGGTTCATTATGTGGACAATAGCTGCGGTAAGTCTCCTAAATAGTATAAGAGAAGGTGATTACTAAAATATATTCCCTGACGTGGTAACAGGTGGACATTAAATGAAAGTGAAGCAAGATTATAAATACTATTCTTGCCCATTAGAAGTTTACACAGAATCACGAATTAAGTAAGTTTCTCATTTAATTGATGTCAGTATCTTACCTAAGTGATGTAATTATCTCACCTGATTCAGATAAATATCTCCCCTGATTATGATCTTCAGTGAATTATAAGAAACATAGAAGTCCTTGGAGCTTTTCAAAATTTACATGAATAATACATTCCTTCATTGTCATAACCCAACGAAGTAGTTTTTAATACTGATATATATTATATAGGAAGACCTCCCAAGCGTACTCACCAGCTTTCACCCCAAAAAATAAATCTTTTTATTTATTTTCATTTTTATTTAATTTTTTTTTGGGGGGGGGGGGCTAGATATGTTTTTTGCAAATTAGTCTCGTACGAACCTTCATGTAAATTTAGCTCATAAAATTTATTTCATCTTAATTTGACAAATCTTGGCTACCATTTACAGGAAATGTTAATGGAATATGCAGTGTTTGATCTATACACTCTGAGTGACTTTTCTGTGTGTGTTTTTTTTTTACACCCACGATATGCAAATCTGGCTGATGCAATCTTTTACTTCCCGAATATTTCTTCACGCCTTTAAAACTTATGTAGTGTGATGTCAATTTTTAGTTAAAACATATACTGTATTTATTTCTTTATCTGCCTTCCCTCTTGTAATTTTTTGTATGAGCATGCACCAGTATAATTTATACCAATATCAATATATCTGGCGTCATAAACACGTCATATATTTGTAATTTGTTGAACGTTATTGGTAACCTAACATAAATTGACCTCATTTGAGTCCCTCATTAAGTGGTATACATGTTATCATATGTTCTGTGTCTTCTTAAGGGTGAATGATAGTATTACACTGACAGTGTTTTATATTAGACATGTTTAAAATGTGTTATAAAAGTGTGTGTGTGTGTGTGTGTCATACCGACTGATATAGCCAACTCAGTTATGTAATATATATGCTATAATTTAATTGTACTTTTGGCTATAAATACTTACAGTGTCCGATTGAGGGATTATATCGTTTTCCAATAATAAGTTTTATTAATTTGGGGAATTCCATGAGAAGTTGTGGCACATAACAACAACATACCCAAATGAATAGAAGAATACATATATGTTGTAGCAGATTGACGCGATGATTACAGTCTATTATTTCTCTACCACAAATGTACCTCTAATACAGTATCACGTGTGTTACGAACCCCGCCACCAATTGTCATGATCTACCTACCCAGCACTACGAACCACGCCATCTATTGTCATGATCTACCTACCCAGCACCACGAGCAACGCCATCTAGGGACGAAACCCGAGTATGACTACTCTTAGTTACCACTCCGGGGTTTCCCTTCTCCATATCCTGGTTGTTGCGTCACCTCCTCCAAGTCTTCTTCGTCAGCTCCAGTTCGAGGAGAGTTCAGTTCACTCTGGGAAGTGACCACAGGATCACCTATCCTGGAAACCTACGGCACAGTGACTACCTACCGTCTTCTACAATACTCAGCCTTACTCGTCAGCCATCTCAGCTCCGCACTTAAGTATTTGTTATCCTATGTTGCCTCCCCGCGTCCACTTGCTTCAAAATTATTGTATGTTGTATAAATATGTATATACTGTTAATGTTTAGGTTAAGTATGGTTAAGGGTAAATTATAGAAAGCTGAATATTTTGTTAAGGAATTTATGGTACTTTATTATACACAAGAAAAACTCGCATCCTTTGTCTACCCTTTTATAGTCCGACTGTCTTTGTTTTTTTATTGTTGTTGCCTGTTGGGATCTGGGTAGACTTTTAACTATATTCTAAATCCCCAACTCGTAACAAATTGGTGACCCCGGAGTGACTCGAACACCTTTCATGTCCAATGTTTTTGTCTTTTAGGAGACAGTTTTGTATGAATACAGAATCATCACCATCCCTAGTTTTAAGCAATATTTATACAGTATATACGGGATGTTTTAAATCCAAGATATTACTACAAGTCTCCACGTATAAAACATATATTCATATTGTTCCAGAAACCTTTTGATTTGTTTTTTACAATCTGAATAATTTGGTTCCTTCTATCAATCTGAAGGAGGATTTTGAGGTAATTGAATGTCTACCAGTTTTAGATGCATTAGACAGAGTTCTCCCTATTGCTGCGGACAGCACTGATACACAGACAAATTTCAAAGAACTAAAATAAACAAATTGGTTCATTAAACATGTATACTTTAGGGCGAGGAAAATTTCATCAATGAGCTAAAGATAGTCCACATAATAATAAGAAAACAATAAGTTTGTCAATTCCAATCTTGCCGACCCTAATCATGCAACATACTGGAGGAAAATTAAAATGTTGGATAAATATGATAATTTTAGGAAACGGATAATTGTTTAACCAACTTTCACTTGAAGTAAAAAAAAAGAAAATTAATCTAACAGGGAGGTACTACCGCCTAGGAAGATATTGGAAGCATAATGTGTTGTCTAATGGTAGACCCTGCTGCCATATGGCATCACGAAAATTGTGACCAAGTCCCAGGTTGCTGATCTTACTTTCTGCCTCATTTACACACAATTGCAGGGTCTCAATTGTTTCTCTTACTATTGATAACACAACATATATATATTGTTTCACACTCTTGATCTTTTTTTTATTTTTGTATTTCTTTATGGTTCTTTATTATTATTATTATTATTATTATTATTATTATTATTATTATTATTATTATTATTATTATTATTATTATTATTATTATTATTATTATTATTATTATTATTATTATTATTTATTTATTTTCATCATCATCATCATCATTATTATTATTACATTTTCGCCCCCCAGGCTCTGATTTGGGTAAGTGACCTGTGCCCGGGTGGGCTAATCCCCGTAAAAAAAATTAATAATAAAGATAAAAAAATAACCCCCTAATGCAAACTTTGGTTTAGAAGACAGTGCCTGACCCCGGCGCCCGCTGATCCATGTTACCCTGCTATAGGCTGGGACACTACCTGGGCCTGAGCACATTTTACCTTACTCTTGGAGTTGTATATACGTATATACCTGTACTGTATGTATGTTTGATCTTTGTGGCCTCACTTCCTCATTCAGGAGAATGTCAGTGGGCATCAAAATTGTAATGTTTTAATATAAGTTTATGTCTTTTGAAGTGGGTTTGATGTGAAGGATGACATTCACGTTATTGTGAATCTTTTCTGGTAAATTAGATTCTGTTGAGTGAAATAAAAGGGGGTCCATAGGCCTAACGGCCGGCAGGAGGAGTGCTGATACAACAGACTGAATATTAAACCTTCAGTAAACAAGGAGGCATTGTGGCTGGCAATGGACTCGACCACCTTCACTTCCTCAACTGTGAAATTAGTATCCACTCACTGGGGCAGGAGGCGAGTGCGGTACCCAGTCGGCATAATGTCAGAGCAAAAATTCATGTCATTATTTATATTAATGATATTAAGAGTAATATTTAATAAAGGCATAAAGAAACGCTTATGTCTCTATATTTCCATTTAGAGAAAAATACGATAAGTTATTTTATTTTTATAATGGTAACTGTCAGTAAAAATCATCCCCCTAAAAGCATCACCGATATGGTATGTCGTGTAAATATCCTTGGACACTGTATAGACCACAGGCCAAGGTTCCGGGCCAAACAGTAACTTGTTATGGTAGATTAACTTTCTGAAAGGAGTAACAAATACGTACCCTTTGTGCCACAGTAATTTTCAAACTGTTCTACATTAACTATAGTTTATCTTAATACTTATACACAACAGTACATTACCAGATGATATAACATGAGAGTGTGTCCTGTAGCGGGTGCGGGGACCGAGTGATTATATTGCTATCCTCCTGTCTTTGTGGCCACTGGTTTGCACTCGGGACTTCTGCAATTGGCCCAAAAGAGAATGTGTACCTAACTTTAATTAGACGAGTAACGCCGGCCACGCTACTTACTAGTGTACAGTACATGCACTAACTCTAGCAGTTATGGGTAAGACTCACACTCTATTATTAGCATCTAATTTAAATCGATGTGAATTACGACGTCACATGGTCTTATAAACAAATATAGAAAAGATGCAGATATGTTTGGCGTACATCATTATCACACACCAGCTAAACTTTTCTTAGAGTCAAATGCAACACACTCTTGTATTGTAGTTCACCTTCACCATAAACCCAATTCCCAGAATTTAACCAATGTTCAGATGTATAACTGACGATGACAACTGCCTCAGGAAACAAACATGCAGATCATCTCTTTATCAGAAATATTATGGATGTGTGTGTGTGTGTGTGTGTGTGTGTGTTCCCATACTATCATTCAATATAGTCTTTCAAACACATGGGTGTGTGTGTGTGTGTGTGTGTGTGTCTTTATCTCTCTATCTGTTCATTGTGTCCACAGGTCGTGAGGCTAATGGTACTTATGGTAACTGGAAGGTGAGAACAGACAAACAAACTTACACAAACATACAGACGAGGAAACAAATACACTCACACACACAACATAGTCCCTCTCCTCCGTAGTATAGTGCGGACAGTATATACCAGATGTGTCTACCATAAACATAAATATACGTGACTTGGCATAACTTATCGACATACATACCTTGGGAGGAAAAAATGTCAGGATATACCTGGAGCCAAGTAGAAGGCTTTTCCCATTTCTATTCAGATGTAGCGCCGTTTCCCTCAGACACAGGAAGAAAGAAGGAAGAGTGTTGTGACAGAGAGGCAAAACCTTAGAGTTACAGCGTGACTCTTCAAGACGTGGATTCCAGGAAGCCCGTCCAGTGAGTTAGATGACTTTTTTGATAGATGCGGTTAAGTTATTCAGGCAATATAAATAGTTCTGATGATGGTTGTATACGGTTAAAAGTAGTTTATTGACGGTTAGTTAAAAATGGGCTTAGTCTTTTTTTATTACTGTCGTAATGAAGAAATTATCTAAATATTTTTCTTTCCGTTTGAAAATTGTAAGGCTTTGCTCCTGTGCTTTTTGTGTTATATATGTTGAAAAAGTTAATACAATGCGAACTCTAACAACGGTAAGGTTGTGTAGTTATCACTATGGTATGCCCTCTATAAGGTGTCTTTCTGGGGTAATCCTTGACGGAGACGAGGGTTTGTTGTCACTGTAATTTGTATAATAGTCGCTCTACTATACCTTAGAGTCGTTGCCCTATAGTGTACTATGATAAACTCTCATAAGTCGTGGCTGTAATACCCAGGGATTATACTCTCTACTGTACAGTTAAGGTTTATATGCTTACGTTGTCCTTAGTCCAGCCTTCAGTAGGATACTACTGTATTATCCTGAGGTAAGGTAAGGTTAAGTAGAAGAGAAAGGCGTGTTGCCTAAACCTGACAAGCAAGGAAAACTCTTTGTTCGTATTTCTATAAGATAAAGGAAACTACTTAATATGTGGTAATATTTGTTTTGTTTCATCTAGGGCGTCGTTTATAAGCATATATATTTGGTTTGCAGTTGTGCCTCCTGCGCGCGCACGCGCGTGTGTGTGTGTGTGTGTGTGTGTGTGTGTGTGTGTGTGTGTGTGTGTGTGTGTGTGTGTGTGTGTGTGTGTGTGTGTGTGTGTGTGTGTGTGTGTGAAATATTGTAAATGCGTCATTGCGACAAATGAAAATCAAACAGTTTTTAGATCAGAGAATAAGAAAATGTATTTTTTATTATCTTCCGCTACCGTGAAAAAGGTGAAATGAAATATACGGACTTTACTCACCATCTTTCATTATTAATTGCTCTATAAGCAGCCTTTAATCCCTCCATATTATTATACGTCATCACAGTGGAAATATGATATACGAGGAGATGTAGAGAGAGAGAGAGAGAGAGAGAGAGAGAGAGAGAGAGAGAGAGAGAATATGGTCGATAAGTCACAACAGAAGCAAACCGTGTCTAAATGAATAATACAACACCATTGCATAAAGTGATACTATACTGCTCTCTCGCCCTCCTCTTCCTACACCATCACCTTCTAACACTCTTCCTGCCGTTGCTTGTACTCAGTCTCTCATAATCCTCACCCTTACCCTTCCTTACATTTTTCCTCTAACTATAGTATCTCTCCATCACCTGTCCTTAGTCACCCCCTAATGGCCATTCTTCTGTTGACTCATGTGATAACCCTTCCTCGTTTTCTTTCCCCACATTTTGAATTATGTAAACCCTCGATATCGTTAGTTGATTCAGACATTTTGTTAATTCATCAGGAATTTCTGTAATTGACGAGTGTGGTGAGGTGTGCAGGTTGGCGGTGCATAATTAAGGTGGAGGAGGAGGTGGTACAGGTAGGGTGGTGAGACAGGTGTCTGTTGCTGTGAAGGAGAAAACTGATTTAACCAAGGGAGAGGACGTACAGCCAATCAGCAGTGATATGTCTATCTGTTCTGAGTCCAAAGATTTTTTTATTATTTACTATCCAGCGAGATGGTTAGTGCCTAATATTCTGTCTGTCTGTCTGTCTGTCTGTCTGTCTGTAATAATAATAATAATAATAATAATAATAATAATAATAATAATAATAATAATAATAATAATAATAATAATAATAATAATAATAATAATAATAATAATTAACGGTTTATTGAAAAAGTCGGCAGCCCAAAGGCTGAAAATATACATTAGACAAAAATGACTTATTACGTGCAAAGACATGGGGTGGGTGGGTCGTTTAACAAAAGCTTTCATTACTGAAAGAAGAAGGAACAATGATTGAACATACAAATTATTATAGTTTACAGTTGATGGCCCGGGCCTGGGCGGGTCATGGAGACACCAGGTGGTGAGGTGTTCACGTGGTGTGGTAACCCGTCCTCGGGTGTTGATATGAAGGAACTCACGTGGTCATGGAGACATCGGGTGGTGTAATGTTCACGTGGTGTAGTAACTCGTCCTCGGGTGTTGATATGAAGGACCTCACGTGGTCATGGAGACATCGGATGGTGCGGTGTTCACGTGGTGTGGTAACTCGTCCTCGGGTGTTGATATGAAGGACCTCACGTGGTCATGGAGACATCGGGTGGTGTGGTGTTCACGTGGTGTGGTAACTCGTCCTCGGGTGTTGATATGCAGGAACTCACGTAGTCATGGAGACATCGGGTGGTGTGGTGTTCACGTGGTGTTGTAAGTCATCCTCGGGTGTTGATATGAAGGACTTCACGTGGTCATGGAAACACAGGGTGGTGTGGTGTTCACGTGGTACAGTGACTCGTCCTCGGGTGTTGATATGAAGGACCTCACGTAGTCATGGGACACCGTGTGGTGTGGAGTGGTGTCACAGTACCTCACGCTCCTCGGTGATGTTGTGTTATCCCGTGGTCAGGTGCATAGCCGGCCGGCCCTCTGTTGTTCCCAGGGTGGACGGGTTAGCACCTCCTTGTCAGAAGATGGTGGTTAGTTCCCAGGGGTGCTTGTCTCACTGGTGGGTCGCGGCTTTCACTGGTATTGTCTAGTGCTGAATTCACTGGCTTAAACACTGTTCATCACTGTTCAACACTGATCCCACTTCTTTCAGAAACGAAATTGTCACTTTTGATTATGTAGATATCCCGGTGGTGAGGATGGGTCGGGAAGAGGGACTTTGGGAATGGGCCGACATTGGCCAAGGGGGGCAGCTGCATAGCGGGAGCAGCTCCTGAATAGGTCTTGACCGTACGGTGGTCAAGGATGTCTGTCTGTCTGCCTGTCTTTCTGTCTGTCTGTCTGTCCGTCCGTCCGTCCGTCTTTATCCAATGCACAGACTCCCCTAAACTATAGAGTGACAACTGCAGTCTCCTTCCTGTGTATCTATACATTGATACATCTATTTAGTTTTAACCATTGCACAAACTCCTATTACCAGCACAACCCCATCATCTCCTTCATAGGAACATGGTCTCACTTGAGAAATGGTATCATAAATATCCCTACTCGTGTGATGTACTATACCGTGCTATACTGTACAGGAACACGATCAAATGCAATACAAAGGAGTGTTGCATAAGTAAGCACTGCGGCCTCGCAACATAATGTAGTGGATTGTATTATCCAAATTAATTTGTAGAATACATTGTATACATTTAAGACGCAATAATTTCCAGGTATTTGAGAAGAAAACTCATGGATAATTGTCATAATTATTTTTGTATGAAGTTAAATGTAAAAAGTGGATTTGAACTTCTAAGTACAGTAAGTTCTTTAAAAGTTTGTATTTGTATAAGACAGCTCTTTACATGCCACTTCCGGCTGACTGAAATAAATTTGTCTTGCGTCCTTTAGCCCCTGGCCAGTCGCGGCACCAACCACTTGTCACTAAGACAGCTGTTGGCTAAGTTTTAGTTACCATAATTTTCTTCCAATACTTGTAAAGGTTTCTAGTAAAGGATTCTAGTAAAGGTTTCTAATAGAGGTTTCTAGTACTATATATGTATTAAAGTAATATTTTTAGTACTGCATTTGTACTAAAATAATGGTAAATATTTTCTTAAATGTTATATTTTAAGAGGAATAATGAGAAACATTTTTAATGTTGTTTTATCTTAAATAAAGGTAAATTATTTTCAGATACGTTCCGTCTTAAAGCACTGGAAAATGTTTTGTTTGTAGTATTTAGTTGTCTTCCAAATGTACTGTAGCTGCTAAATATATTCTAAAACAATGAAGACAGTTTTCTTCAGATACTCGTGTTACTGTATAGTCATAGTTAAATAATTCGAAAAATATAAAATTCTTAAGATAATGCTAAATATTCTTTTAATATTCAATTATCTCAAACCTCTTATATACTCGTATGTTCTTCAAATATTAAATTTGTCTTAAAATTATGGTAACCCTTTTCTAAAATGTGTACTATTTTAAATTATTTAACTTTTTCTTAAATAATTTATATATCTAAGAATTGGGGCAGCTGATTTTTAGATACTTAGTTCAAATATAGGTACTACAGTTGCTTGAAAATAATAATAACGTTTTTAATACTGTAATTGTCTTGCTTAGAATAATGATAAATGTGTTTTACATGGTATAATTCCCTTGAAACAATCTTAAAAGTTTGTTTAATATTAAAATTGTCTAAAAACAAAGGTAAACATTGCCTAGATATGATTCCTATACTATGGTTTCCTTAAAACAATGTTTGTTTTCTTTAACATATTACAAATGTCACCGAACTATGGTAAATGATGGTGGTGAGGTTATCTTTATGCTGATTTTATCTTAAAACATTTATTAATATGTTTATCTCGATACTAGATTAGGTAAAAATATTCATTTCTAATACTGAATTTATCTTAGAATTGTAGTAAATGCTTGTCAAATAGAGTACAGTATTAGTTCTAAAACGATGATCCACATTTTTCTAATACAATATTCTCTTTACAATGATAAAAGTTGTTTGAATACTGTATAATCCTGATATAATTGATCAATTTATTTTTAATACAGTATCTGTCTGAAAACAATAGTGAACATTTATTATATGCTGGTTTTGTCAAAATATTAACAAATGTGTTTCTCTAATTGTATATCTGTGTGTAAACAATCGCTGTATACTTTGACACACAGTGTAGAAAAATCGATGTTCTGTCCGGCAACGAGGAGTTAAGTTGGGTGGCCGTCAGTTCAACAGGTGCGACAATGACCACACAGGCATGCAGATCCTCAGGTGTTCAGAGCATCAGCCTGCGTCTGCCGGCAGAGTCCTGTGTGAACAGTGAAATCCTCCTGAAAGGTTTTCTGAGGGACGAACTGCCCTAAATTCGGTATATTGCTTATTGGATATTGCATAGCGTAACTTACGGGGGCTGTGGTTATGTGCTGTGTGGGAATGGGGAGATACGGGAGCCGTAGGGATCAACATAACGTGGGTGTATATATTGGCAGGTGAGACTGATGTCATGCGCTTTCATAGGCGAGTCTCCGTCATAGGGTGGTTCTGCGTGGATTGAAGGTGGAAGAGAGAAATCGAGAAAGGTGTGGATTGGGTTAGAGCTGCTACTGCAAGAGAGAGAGAGAGAGAGAAGGGACTGATACACCTCTTACTATTAAAGGTTCAGGTAGAAAACATGGTGAGAGTAGACGTCGACAGCGGATGTTCTGGATGAGAGGTAAAGGTGAGAGGACAGAGAAGAGGGTCGTAGGAGTACGGGAAGGACCCGAGGAATTGGAGATGGACGACATTGCTAAGTGAAGGATGGGGGAATTAGGTGGAGGAATGTGGGGGGGGAACGATGTAAGATGTTGGGAGTGGGGCGGAGAAAGTAGATGAAGAAAATGGGCGGAAAGATGAGATAAGAAGATTGTGGGTGGAGGAAGTAGGTGGAGGGAAAAGGTGTGGAGTAAATTTGGAATCGAAGATAAGAGAAACAGGGTGCAAGAATGTGGTAAGGAGGATGGGGGGTGAAGGTAAGTGTGGGTAATAGGGAGGAACGGAGGGAGGGTGAGGTAATTGAGGGTGACATGGAGGCAGAGGCATCCAAGGTAAACACCAGGTAATGAGCCAACACGCGGGACAGGTGAGTCACACTCAATAACTTCCTCAACACTGATTGACTGACAGCTAGTTATTCGAATTTGTCTTATCCCATGTATGGACATATTAACACCACACACACACACACACACACACACACACACACACACTCTCCCTCTCTCTCTCTCTCTCGCTTTACTCCGTCTGTCTCAAGCCTAGTTATCCCTCGTCTCATCTAGAAATTTCCTTTACTCCTCCCATATATCTTTCCTCCGTTCCTTCTCTCTCTCCTCACTCTTTTTCCTTCCAGATTCTTTAACAGTGTTCCTATCGCCCCTTCTTATTTTAATCATCCCAATCGCTTCCCTTTCTTTTTCCTTCTCTTTTTCTTCCCTTTCTTCTCTCTCCCCTTCCTCGTATCTAAATTCCCCTCATCACATCATTCCTGGGTAAAGGCAAATTTCCCTTTTTTCCGTTTCCATCTTCTCCCTCTTAGTCTGCTTCTTCTTTAGGACATAAAGAATATACTTTTTTAAATGGCTTTATTGTCCCCGTAGTGTCAGGTCAGACTAGGTGCCAGGAACAGTCCCCCGAATTATGTGTCCTTTATTGGCGTATACCTTATGAGTGGAACAGGAATTGCACAGTATGTCTATACCAGAATACAGTATATTAGACGCAATCATCAGGAGACATACTTCACTCTACGAGGTCACAGATACAGATTTGGAGATTTTCTCTGTAACAGTTACAGTACCAGTGTGGTCAAGGAGAGCTGTGTGATATGGGCCTCCCCAGCCTTACTCCAACTCAAGCGTCGGGTTTGTTGGGAACATTTACTCGCTCGCGAGGAGGGGTGTCATAAAATTTATTTCCGTCTCGCCCCGCCCACTTTGCATACTCTCTGGAACCCCCTATTGGTCAACCTGATCCGAGGCACTGCGTAAACAAGTAAACAAATTAGCTTACATCAGTGTGGTGATAAAAACAGACTTCCCAACTTAGCTTACTTCCCATCCATCTCTATCCTACTCCCCCCTTATCCTACCCCTGCCCATAATCCTCCTAAACTAACCTGTACATAGTCGTACATCCTTCTCACACCTTTTACTTACCTCTAATTTTACTACGAAATTCCTCAAACATTTGTCGTCCCCAACATCTTTTTTCCTTAGTCCTTCACAACCATTTCCGCTTTCCCACATCACCCTCATCACCAGGTAGGGGGGCTGGGGGACACAGCAGGGAGCCAGCAGTGTGTGTGCCAGGCTAGGTAGGGAGGAAAAACACACGTGGTCCGGGTAATATTTTCACAAGGTGCTCATTAAACCTTCTCTTTGAGTCCTGAGCCGAGAGTTAGCGACGCCAACTTCTTTTTGCATCTCTATGGAGAAAGTAAACAGCATTTGTTGCCTCAGAAACCTATTTTGTTGGAGCTCATTTTTTTTAATTCGTTGCTGGATATGGGAAAGAAGTATGTTCATATGCCTACTTTTTTCTTGCTGTCTTTTGTTATCTACATTATATCTTTAACTCTAATTTTAGTTTCATATAGATCAACAGCCATGTTAATATTTTATTATGAATTAGTTCGGCCTATCCTGCCCTGTTTGCTATAAAAAAAATCGAATGAGAAGTGAATTTATGATTTTATTATTTACAGTGATATTCAAATATTTCCCTCCCTAATACTAAAACAAAATAATTTATTTAACTGCAATATTAATAAGGAGTAGAAAATCTCTTTGGTGGATTTGTAACCGAAGATGAACTTTCGAGTTGTTTACAAATTTAGATTTTCCATCTATACAACACACTGTAATATGTATAAAATATTACTTAGCTTAACATTTTATTTTATTTTATATCCAGTTTAAAGTTGTTTATAATTCTACAAAATGCAGATTTTCGGAGAAATATACAATAAATGAGAACAGCGCCATGAAACTGTGACGTTTTTGGAAAGTACCATTTTAGATGTTTCTCGGAGGTACAGTGTGTTCAGTTAGGGTTATGTGTGAAATGCTTCGGTGTGTTTATTATAAGTTTGAGTGAAATGTTCATTTAGTCACACTATTATTTAGTAAACTTACAATTTACAGCACACGCTTGATTAAAAATACTATATATGATAAACATCAGTATTTGATACTACGATGTACACACACACACACACACACTACTACTACTACTACTACTACTACTATGCTGTCACTCGGAATTGAGTATGATCATCATCCAGCAATGGTAAAATGATATGGGTTATCAGAGATGTCACCTAGGTTAGTGAGTTTTGAGGTGACTAAAGAGCTCGACACGGGGCCGGAAGCGTCGTCCACATTCCTTGCACGTGTGGAGGGCTCCATCTACTGTGGGGGGTGGCAGCGTCTTTCCAACGTTGGCGCTTATCTGCATCGGTTTGCAGTCACGCAAACTCATAAGTAATGACACCTTCCCGTGTGGTGCTCCTCCAAGCGTTACGATGTGGAGTAATCGATTCCCAGATGAGTGGGTCGATTTGGCACCTTTTCAGGTTTATCTTAATACTATCCTTATACCTTTTCAATTGCCCGCCAACGTTACGTTTACTATTCGTTAGGTGACTGTAAAGTAGCTGCTTTAGCAGTCTACTGTCGTCCATGCGGGTAACATGGCCAGTCCAACGTAGTTGTTCATGGATAATGGTAGCCTCGATGCTCCTACAGTTGGTGTCAGCAAGAATGCTGGCATTTGTTCTCTTGTCTTCCCAGCGAACTCGGAGGATGGAACGTAGACTACGTTGGTGAAAGTTTTCAAGTGCCTTGAGGTGCCTTCTGTATGTGACCCATGTCTTACTGCCATATACTAGGGTGGGCAGGACCACTGCTCAATATACGTGCAAGTTTGTGGATAATTTCAGCTCCCTACAGCTGAAGACACGATTTCGGAGTCCGCCCAAGGCGTAAGATGCACATATGATCCGATGCTGAATTTCTTCATCGATGTGTGCGGTGGTGGACAGGTGGGAACCGAGATACCGAAAGTGGGCAACATTAGAGAGTGTAGTACCGTTAAGCTGGATGGATGGTGGAGGTGTGTCTAAACCAGGGGCAGGTTGAAAGAGAATCTCCTGTAGTCCGTGTTCAGTGTGAGCAACAAGGTTAAGGTCGTCCATATACTGAAGTTCAGTAATGGAAGCTGCCGACACCTTTGTTCTTGCCTGGAGTCGTCTTATGTTGAAAAGACCCTTCATCGGGTACTCGATGTTCACCCCGCTGGCTAAGTTGGCACTGGCACGAGTAGGGAATGCAGGCAAGAAGATGGGAAAGAGATTTGGTGCCAGTACACACCCTTGTTTAACTCCTGTTTGGATAGGAAAGAACTCTGACTGGGTGCCGTTGTGCAGGACACTGCCGTGCTTGCCATCGTGGAGTTGCCTCACAATGGCGATGAATTTTGGTGGGCAACCAAAATGGGTGAGCGTCCACAAGAGGGCTTCCTTGCTGACCGAGTCGAAGGCCTTGGTTAGGTCGATGTAAAGCCATGTACAGGTCACAACGCTGTTTTCTTCACTTTTCCTTTCTCTGGCGGGCAGCAAAGATCATGTCAGTGGTGCCAAGTGATGGTCTAAGGCCACATTGAGATTCTGGGAGGAAGTTTTCCGCCTCAGGAAGAAGTCTATTTAGGAGAACTCGGGCTATAATCTTGCCAGCTACGGAGAGCAGTGAGATCCCACGGTAGTTGCCACAATCTGACCGGCCCCCCTTGTTCTTATAAATATTGATAATGGAGGCATCTTTAAGAGCTTGGGGGATTTCCTCCTTTTCCTCCAGGAGAGAGTGGAGACGGATGGTAAGTAGAGGTCCTCCTGCTTTATACACCTCGGCTAGGTTTCCATCAGGCCCTGAGGCTTTGTTATTTTTCACCTGTTTGGTGGCAGTCGCTACCTCATCCAGGGATGGAGGATAGCTGAGGTGGGTCAGCTCTGGATGCTGAGGGACCTGCTGGGTAGTCTGGACATCCACATCGGTGTTGCAGTTGAGCAATGAATGGTACTGCTCTTTCCAGCACTGAAGGAGGCCTTCGTCGTCTTTAATTATGTGGTTACCGTCAGATGAGCAAAGGGGGGCTGTGCCACGAGTGACTGACACATAAAATGTTTCAGTGGAAATAAAAAATTCGTGCATCTTGTGCTGATCTGCAGTTTTTTGTGCTTCACATGCTTTATTTTTAAGCCAGTCGTTCTTTAGATTGAGAAGTTCCGGTTGGGCTGCAACTTTCTTCTTGCGGCAAGGTATCAGCTTTGGTCTGAGACTGACGGTTGTTCTGCCAGTCATTAAAAGCAGCACATTTATCATCGATGTGTACTTTGATTGCCGCGTCATTTTCATCAAACCAGTCCTGGTGTATTCCTTTGATCTGGTCGAATGTCTCTCTGCAGGTCTTTGTAACATTATTAAGTGTAACCCATTCGGCACTGGGATTCACGTTGTTTGCTGTTGGGTTGTTTATAAGCCCATGTTCGAGCTGCTCGCCGAAAGCATTTGCTACGGCTAGATCCTCCAGACGCTTAGTATTTAAGCCTCTTCTGGAGGCTTGCTGCCTTCGCCGTTTTGGGGCAATGTGAAGTGAGAGCTTGGATCTGACAAGTCGATGATCAGTGTTACAGTGGTCTGAGCCACGCATGGCACAAGTGATGAGGACATCTCAGCAATCTCTTTCTCAGAAAATGGCGTAGTCAATGCGATGCCAGTGTTTGGATCGTGGGTGTTGCCACAAACCCTTGAAGTTGTCAGCCTGCCTAAACAAGGTATCGTTGATAGTGAGGTTGTGAGCAGCACACTTGACGAGAAGGCGTAGACTATTGGGATTACACTTGCCTAGTCCATTTCTCCCTATGGTTCCCTGCCAAATGTTAGCATCTCTGCCAACTCTGGCATTGAAGTCGTCAAGGAGCACAACCTTGTCTTCTCTAGAGATAGAGGTTAGCACTCTGTCGAGGTCGGCATAAAAGGCCTCCTTGATGTCATCCTCTGCATCCAGTGTTGGGGCGTATGCACTGATGAAGAAGGCAGGACGTGAGTGATTCAGTAGGACTCGAAGCGTCATTAGGCGCTCGTTGATCCCAATAGGCATTTCAGTTAGCCTATGTAGGATGCATTGGCGGATGGCAAAGCCAACTCCATTAATGCAGTTTCTTTCCGCAGCAGGCTTACCCTTCCAGAAGAAGGTGTAGCAAGATCCCGGACTGTGAGTTGGCCCTCATCTGGGAGCCGGGACTCACTGATGGCTGCTATGTCGATAGTATACCTAGCCAGCTCTTTTGCTACAAGGGCAGTTCTTCTTACAGGACGCGCATTTGTGCCTGAATCGAGAAGGGTCCTGACATTCCATGCAGCGACCGTAAAAGGTTGTATGGTTTGTTTTCGACTGCATAAGGATGACCTTATTGGGTGGGGTTGCCCAGTCAGTTTGGGTTTTTAGGCAGGCTATGTTTAGGGCACCTTTTCTAGCCCCTTCCCTGTGTGGGGTGAGCAGAGTGGCTCCTTGTAAGGGCTGCTCAGTCGCACAGACAGGACCGGGTTGCACTGTTGCCTAGATCCCAGTGCATAAATGTCCATCTTATCTGTGTCGCCCATGGGCAGAGTTGTGACTAGAGACTCTCGGCAGTCATCTCTGCCTGTCCTCGTCGCCACTCGTCTGTCGCAATAGGTCTTTTGGGGGGTATAAGAAGTTTTATTTTGATGAGTGGTATGATGAGCTGGGTGATGGCTGCACATGAGTTGATTTATGTGGTGAGGCAGGAGAGCAGGCTGCAACCACACATCTTGGCTCTCCCTTTTCCTGATCCAGTGGTGCAAGTGTTGCAACGACTGGGGAGAGCTGCAATGGACTGCCGATGGCCTAGTTTGTTGTGTTTCGCCCTCGTAGCCTGTCCATCAGGCATTACCTTTGTCCGCCGTTGTAGTCGTTGGGTTTCCATGGTGGTCACCTGTTCTGCCTACACCGCCGTTGGGGTCTTGTTGGAACTCTGTAAGCATGTGTGCCTGATGCGGGGCTCCGCCACAGATTTTTCGTTTGGGGTTTACTCCCGTGGCCTTATACCTGCCAAGGTTAATTAATCCGCAAGGCAGTGGTGTGGTGGTTGGTAGGCGCCAGGACGTGTCCATATGCCAGTGAGCCTGTGCGCCATCCCTCTGAGGCCTACTGCTACTCCGAGATCCCCTGCTGATCTAGCCTGGGCCCACGAGGCTCCTAGTTACCGTGTGTTGCCACGAGGAGGCACAGCAGGAGTCTTGATGGTGAGGAGGCTGTTTACTAGCAGGGGAAGACTTATGCAAGTTGCTTCCCTGTTCGCCACGAGGGCTATCCAGCGGGGGCAGCTGAAAGCGAGAGGGAGCAAGAAGTGCTTGCACCTTAACACTAACATAATGCTGCCACACTAGATGTATTTCACCTCCCTGAGTGTTACCATAGACTACAAACTGGACTGGAAGGCCCTTGTAAACAACACAATCAAGCAGCCTTGTACCGACTCTATATGCTACGACGACTTAGGTCACTTGGGGCACCCATGCCAGAGCTGAGGACTATCTACAATGCCTTTATTCTCCCCAAACTAACGTATGCGTCACCAGCCTGGTCGTCTTCTCTCAACTCCACCCAACAACGTCGGCCAGAGAAGGTACAGAAAAGGGCCTGCAGAATCATGCTCGGCGCAGAATACTCCGGCTACATCAACGCTCTCTCCACCCTGGAAATGCCATCCCTCAGTGACCTCCACCACCAAGCACTAGCAAGGTTTGGCAGTGGACTACTGCACCATCCTCATCATCGCACCTCCTGCCACCGGCAGTCCCCCACCAACCTCGCGCAGTCCACCACTACAACAAAATTCAGCCCATAAGAGCCCGCACCGATAGATATAAGAACAGCACCATCCCATCTATTGTTAAAATAATAAACAACTCCTGATTTATGCACTGTAGAGCCCTGTAAATTTATTCAACGCATATCATTATGTCTAAATCAAATGTAAGTCTGTATATTTTCAGCCACTGGCTGCAACTCTATTAATAAACCGTTTATTATTATTATTTTATTATTACACATACACACATACAACATCATCATATGCTCAACTGTTATACAAAAAGCTCTCTATTCCTACAGTTTTCTGCTATTTTTTGGAAGCATCTTTTTCCCTTGATCCAGCATAGGCAGTGTGTAGGAAAAGAGGTCATACTCTCAAGGCTGGATTGACAGATTCGTAAACTCCTGTCACTTACATTTCATACTTAGGCTGCCATAGGCTACATCTCTTATAGCCTCTTATCACTGTGGCCTGTTACTACATATGATATAATCTTAAAAAAGAAGAAGTAAAAATAAAGTTGAAGGTCTACTACTATATTTTTGTATAAAAAATATTACTCTAATTATTTTGTGGATTTTATAAATTTGTCATTTCTTTATAGCATAAGTAATTCAATGTATTGTGTAGGCCTCCTTAACTCTTGTAGGCCCTTATGTAAGGTAAAATTTTACTTAAGCAATTATGTTATCGAAGCCAAGGGGTTAATGAATTTCAGTTTAATTATAAATTTAGACATAATATAAATGCAACAGTTCTCCCGTGGCAACCTTGACACTTTTTAGCAGTTCGTCATTACACTAAATAAAAGTCCTTAATTACATCACCTCTGTTAATGACAGTGATTATTGAGGCAACTCCTCGCACTGAGATGCATCAGTACGATATGAAGCTAATAATACGAAAAAACATACAGGAAACAATCAGTTATTGTTGACAGAGGGACTGATCAATACACTATCGTTCATAAGTAATAACAACACTTAATTAAACGTAAAACAAGTATGCAAAGAAATAGTAATATTTAATTCTAAGTAAATTTCATGATGATAAGATACCTCTTCCATTAGATATTATTTATTCAACCATTCTAAAGTGATAGAAAGATATGCTAATCATGTATTAACTTGCAAGAAATTACCAAATTGGCCAAGGGGCATCTAGGTTTAATTTGTCTTATCTTTAAAATAAATCATCTTTTGTGCCCAGTTTCCAGTCAACAAATTGTACCACATGACTCATCCTTCCCCTGACCATAGACTTAGTGTTTTTAATATATGAAGTGTGACGATATTGATAAATTAGTAAATGAACCTTCGAAAACTAAATAAAAAAGCGAACACGATAACCCAAAATGAATATATTTCTAGTGGCAAAATGGGAGATGAAAGAGAGGCCTCATGGCTGTGTGTGTGTGTGTGTGTGTGTGTAAAATAAAATAATAATAAACGGTTTATTAATAGAGTTGCAACCGGTGGCTGAAAATATACGAACTTACATGTGATTTTGACATAATAATATACGTTCAATACATTTACAGGGCTGTACAGTACATAAATCAGGAGCTGTTTATTATTTTAACAATAGATGGGATGATGCTCTTCTTATATCTATCAGTGCGGGCTCTTATGGGCTGAATTTTGTTGTAGTGGCGGACTGCTGAAGGTGGGCGGGGGACTGCTGGTGGCAGTAAGTGGCGATGACGAGGATGATACAGTAGTCCACAGCCAAACCCTGCTAGTGCGTGGTGGTGGAGGTCACTGAGAGATGGCATTTCCAGAGTGGAGAGAGCGTTGATGTAGCCGGAGTAGTCTGCGCTGAGCATGATTCTGCAGGCCCTCTTCTGTACCTTCTCTAGCTGACGTTGTTGGGTAGAGTTGAGAGAAGACGACCAGGCTGGTGACGCATACGTTAATTTGGGGAGTATAAATGCGTTGTCGATAGTCCTCAGCTCTGGCGTGGGTGCCCCAAGTGACCTGAGTCGTCGTAGCATGTAGAGTCCGTACGACGCTGCCTTGATTGTGTTGTTTACATGGGCCTTCCAATCCAGTTTGTGGTCTATAGTTACACCCAGGAGTTTGGCAGGCTTCACTAACTGGAGAGGATGGGCATCCACTGTAACTGCTGGAGCTTGCACTGGAGTGGTGGCGGTATTAAAGTGCATGATTACGGTCTTGGTGTGATTGATGGTGACCTTGTTCTCTGTAGTCCATGCCTGTAGCCTGTGTGTGTGTGAGTGTGTGTGTGAGTGTGTGTGTGTGTGTGTGTGTGTGTGTGTGTGTTTTGCGTCGTGTGGAAATATTTTTTTCTCACCAGACTCTGTATCTGGTGAGGGGTCATGCAGCTCTTACTGACTGGGTGGAGGCTGGGTTGTGGAGGTGGGTAGGTGTGTAATGAGTGCTTTATCAGACCATAGTCTGCAGCCCAGAGAAGAGCAGCACATATAGCAGTGACAGGAAGCGCCAGTGTGTTCACCCTCGTAAGTTGACTCACCCTTCATAATTAAATTGAGATTAAGACCTGACCCAAGAGAGGTCACGGTCACAATGAACCAGAATTCACACCAACGCGTCATTAGCCAACCCGGGTAATGACCGCGTTACTCAAGAAGCTACCCTCCAGCCAGTACACCTGTCACCTGGCCAGACACACCAAGATTAGTGACGACATCTTCAGTCTTATCACCGCCAATATAAGGAGCCTGCAACTCCTTCCACGAGGCATTACTATTATAACAGGGAAGGGGCCGACAGCTCCTTCCCAGAATCAGACAGGGTGAGTCAGGACACAGAGGAGGACGGAGTCACGCTCGTCACCAGTCGAGGTCGGGAGGGAGACTTCCCCTCCCCAGCACCGAGCCCCCAGCTATCACAGGAGAAATGGTCCAGCGCTCTCTTCAGCAGCACCTGCAGACATTCCCCAGCCGCTGGACCTCCCTCAGGTCACACGTAAGTCATCGTGAGAGCTATCCCTAGGATGAGTTACTTATGGTGGGTAGTGTATCCATTTCATGTTGGTGTTCGAGAGTCATTGTATAATAACGTCAATATAATGATCTATTAATGTGTGTGTGTCATTGAGTTAACTAATAAATAGCTGTACTTAGAATTGGCGTTTGGAAAATTGCCCCTAAGAATATAATACCAAGTCAAAGTAACTAACTGGTTGCGCTACCAAACTTCCCTCACTTTATCCTACAAATAAATAATTCTTACCTATATTTCTACTCTTAATTTGCGCTTGTTATAGGTGTAAGCAAGGTAGTGGAGGTGGGTGGGTGGAGGCAGGGTAGTGGAGGTAGGTGGTTGGTGGTGGGTGGGTGGAGTCAGGGTAATGGAGGTGGGTGGGTGGGCGGAGGTAAGGTAGTGGAGGTTGGGTGGATGGAAGCAGAGAAATGGAGGTGGGTGGGTAGAGCTAGGGTAGTGGAGATGGGTGGCTGTAAGCAAGGTGGTGGAGGTAGGTGGGTGAAGGTGGGTCAGTGGAGGAGGTGGATGGGTGAAGGTAGGGTGGTGGAGTCGGGTGGGTGGAGGAAGGGCGAGGAAAGTGGGTAGGTGGGAGCACGGTAGTGGGGGTAGTTGGGTAGAGGTAGGGTGGTACAAGTAGCTGGGAGGAGGGAGGGTAGTGCAGGTGGGTGGGTGGAAGCAGAAAAATGGAGGTGGGTGGGCGGAGGCAGGGTATCGGAGGCGGGTGATGGAGGTGGGTGAGTGGAGGCATGGTAGTGGAGGTGGGTGGTTGAGGTAAGGCAGTGGAGGTGGGTAGGTGGAGACAGGATAGTGGAAGTGGGTGGGTGGAAGCAGGGTGCTGGAGGTGGGTGGATGAGGCAGGGTAGTGGAGGTGGGTAGGTGGAGGCATGATAGTGAATGTGTGTGGGTGGAGGCAGGGTGCTGGAGGTGGGTGGGTGGAGGCAAGATAGAAGAGAGGCTGGCTAGAGACAGTGATGGATAACTATACTTGTGTATAACTGGTGGCCAACTACATTGCGGTGAAGTTGTTTTAGTCATCCTACGAGCCAGTGTAGTGTCCTCATCCAGAGTGGAATTATATGCTCACGGCGAGGAAAACCTCCCAGAGGGAAATATTTCAATCTTCATCTTGGATTGAATCCTAGCAGTCCATTCTGCCTGAGTCAGCAAACTTCAAAAGGTCAATCCATGTTTATGCTACACCTCTCATATATAACAAGTAATGTACTGTATTTAGTAATCACGGGGAGATGGACACTCTTCTTCACTAACTATCGTTGTCCTACAACAGGCATATACGAAGATGAGTGTAAAATAAAATTTGAGCATGTCAAATAAAATATCAGTATAGAAGCTCTGGAACAATGGTCAGTATCAACACATATATCCAGGGAAAACACAACAAATAGTCAGTCAGTACAACACTCACTACTCACACCATATAACAGTCAGTACAACACTCTCTACTCACACCATATAATAGTCAGTACAACACTCACTACTCACACCATATAACAGTCAGTACAACACTCACTACTCACACCATATAACAGTCAGTACAACACTCACTACTCACACCATATAACAGTCAGTACAACACTCACACCATATAACAGTCAGTACAACACTCACACCATATAACAGTCAGTACAACACTCACTACTCACACCATATAACAGTCAGTACAACACTCACTACTCACACCATATAACAGTCAGTACAACACTCACTACTCACACAACACTCACTCACTACTACACCATATAACAGTCAGTACAACCTCACTATTCACACCATATAACAGTCAGTACAACACTCACTACTCAAACCATATAACAGTCAGTACAACACTCACTACTCACACCATATAACAGTCAGTACAACACTCACTACTCACACCATATAACAGTCAGTACAACACTCACTCTCACACCATATAACAGTCAGTACAACCTCACTATTCACCATATAACAGTCAGTACAACACTCACTACTCACACCATATAACAGTCAGTACAACACTCACTACTCACACCATATAACAGTCAGTACAACCTCACTACACCATATAACAGTCAGTACAACACTCACTACTCACACCATATAACAGTCAGTACAACACTCACTACTCACACATATAACACTACACTACTTACACCACAATATAACAATCAGTACAACACTCACTACTCACACCACAATATAACAATCAGTACAACACTCACTACTCACACCATATAACAGTCAGTACAACACTCACTACTCACACCATATAACAGTCAGTACAACACTCACTACTCACACCATATAACAGTCAGTACAACACTCACTACTTACACCATATAACAGTCAGTACAACACCCACTACTCACACCATATGACAGTCAGTACAACACTCACTACTCACACCATATAACAGTCAGTACAACACCCACTACTCACACCATATGACAGTCAGTACAACACTCACTACTCACACCATATAACAACCTACTACTTTACACCATATATAACAGTCAGCACAACACCCACCACTTACACCATATAACAGTCAGTACAACACTCACTTCTCACACCATAATATAACAGTCAGTACAACACTCACTACTTACACCATATAACAGTCAGTACAACACTCACTACTCACACCATATAACAGTCAGTACAACACTCACTACTTACACCATATAACAGTCAGTACAACACTCACTTCTCACACCATATAACAGTCAGTACAACACTCACTACTCACACCATATAACAGTCAGTACAACGCTCACTACTTACACCATATAACAGTCAGTACAACACTCACTTCTTACACCATATAACAGTCAGTATAACATTCACTACTCACACCATATAACAGTCAGTACAACACTCACTACTCACACCATAGTATAACAGTCACTACAACACTCACTACTCACGCCATATAACAGTCAGTACAACACTCACTACTCACACCATATAACAGTCAGTACAACACTCACTACTCACACCATATAACAGTCAGTACAACACTCACTACTCACACATTTAAAGTTAATCATAATATTAAATCTACCAAAGTGTAAATCAACAGAAATTTGGGTAACATATTTCGCAAAATGTTTGTCTTATATGAAAATATTCGTTCAAATGGAGTGCAAGATTTTCGTTATTCACGCCAGTGCTGCGTGTCTTGTCAACCGTACTCCATCTCGGCCGTTTCTCGTTTAGTGCTCATAACAAGGTCACCCATTTCAGGTACATAATAACAGTTTATAAATGACCATTAAATTTTATAAATTAGTCATCATAATTATATACAAAACGCGAGACAGCTCTGGCTTTTAAGAAATCTCATGAATGAACTTGGAAAACACAAAGCTATTAAGCCTATCTGTCACTCAAAAAATGGATAGGCCTAAAACTGACAAGTTCTCCACAATACCCAGCGTCACACTACAAGTGGTCATAATCGACATACGCAGTTACTAGACGCCTCGAGAAACTGTTACGGGAAATGAAAATCTTAAAGTGTAAAGATACATTCAGTGATGAAGGACACAAGTCTTGCGATCACTACCGTGCACGAACGAGGGTCTCTTGAAGAGATTAAGTACTTTAAGAACCGAAAATTATGTTTTCTTGAGACGTGGTAACGACTTACGAAAGCGAGCAATCGGTGAGGTTTGGTATGGGCAACTCTCAGCTAAACTAGCAAAAACCTCTTTACTAATTAGTCTAGCCTAATCCAATTGTGTAATCTTGTATCTACTAAGCTACTAACCTTCACTCTTCTGTGTCTTTCTGTGTGGATGATGTCCCCCCCCCCCCCACACACAAAGTAGGCTAATATACAACGGTGAAAATTTGGATAACAACAGAATATTACACGTACTGTACCTCAGAAAAGGAGAAGGTGATCTGACGGTCATTTCCAGCACCAGACTCATGCAGACTTTCACAAATGGCTATCATTACTTTGTCCACCATATTCCAAAAATGTATTGTAGTCCGAAATACACGACAAGAGTGTGGCACAATGGCTCTCGGAGTTAATTCAGTAACGGAAGGTTCAGTTGCCTCCACTCCCGCCTGCAACAGTGAACCTGGTGTCGCAATGCAATGTGGCAACGCTGTACAAGATTCCCAGCCGAGGAAGGGTATCAATAACAGCGAATCAGCAAGCCTCGTGTGGCTCTTTGTTCTAATCATAGTCGCATTATCAAAATGAGAGGAGACAATGTAATTTAACTCGGTGTAAACTATAATGTGAGGTGACGGCGGAGGTGAATGTTAGAGAGTGGGTGAGCAGGCGGTTGGGATGGGGAGGGGCTATGAGTCAAGATCCCTCCATCTCACAATATTGTTTCGAAACAATTTTTACAATCATTGTTGGTTTCAAATTATTTTAGACAACAGCAATGTCACTTTCTTTAATAACGAAATGCACACCAATATGTCACAAGTGCCAGTTGGTGTATCTCATTCACCGCGACAGGCGTTACATTAGAACTTCTTTACACTGGTTCAGACTGAAAATGAGTTTAACTGAATTACATGGGGTTTGTTTATGCACTGTTAAATTCGAAAGTGGAGGCAACTGCACGTCTCCAGTAAGCAACAGTACTGAGGCTCCTGTTGTAATATTCAAGTTCCTCCACATTTAAGGGTACGTCACTGATCTGTTCGTCCGGAACTACAGTGACCTGGTCAAGGTGCCAAAACGAACCATCCATTCATCCCGTGCCCCTTCCACCATTACCACCTCCATCACCAAACTATAATTACTATCATCAACAACCACAGCCATCACCAACTCTGATACCCAGCGAACATAACAAAAAAATTGGTACGGTAATTTCTATGCTTCATTACACTGGAGATACAGGATGCCGTTAGTGTTTGGTAAGGTAAAAATTCAGAACCGTCACGAAAGACGGGAAAATTTTTACTAGTCTGTGAATGAAGAGTACTCTCGCTATTTTTAGCTGCGTTTTGGGGAACCTGATAAATTCCTTTCCTAAAATGACCGATGGATGTCGTTCAAGCATAACGGACGTTTTTGATCAACGTCCCGAAGTCACCGTTAAATATACTAACATGAAGTTGTTATTTTACGAATTTCTATTAATAAATTTCTCTATTTCTCTTTTTATTTTTTTAAATTGTTTCCTCTCTCATTTGCTCTCTATTTTCTCTCTCTTTGCTCCCTTTCCTACGATCTCTTTCTCTTTCTCCCTCTTTGTTAACCTTCCTGCGCTCTTTCTCTATTCTCTCGTTCTCTTTCTCCTTATCACCGTTCCTAGGCTCTCTCTCTCTCTCTCTCTCTCTCTCTCTCTCTCTCTCTCTCTCCCTCAGCACTACTTGAGGGAGGACAGGACTCGTGCGTGTCATCTGGTAGAGGTCTTTGGGTCGAGCGCCAGTCAACACGGAGGACATTTGTCTCCTGAGTGGCGGGGATTTACCTTGATTTATGAGGAGTATAAAATGCCAGAATATACATATGAGGATGAGGAGAAAGAGAGAGAAACAGTGAGAGTAAGAAATATGAAGAGAGATAAAGAGAGAGCCTATGAGACAGAGATAGTGTGAGAGACATGGAGATAAAGAGAAGCGGAGTGAGAGAGTAAAAAATACGAAATAAAATATGAGAGAGAGAGAGAGAGAGTGAATTTACAACCCATCTCAATGCATAAACAGCGAATATTCACAGTTACAAACAAGTATAAATAAATAAATTGATAAACATTACAATATATTCATGGATATATTTAGAGGAAAGAGAAGCGGCAAGACAGCCAGGGAGAACGTCAACACAGACAGGTTCCCAGCAGCAGTATAGTACCCAGGGGTAACAAGGCAGTTCGGGTTCCTTGGGGTTAACATTGGCTCCTCTGTCTCAGGTACTCCTTTAGGAATAAAATTTGCATCTTATGTCTCTTCTTATCCTAGACAATAATACAAACACTATACTTCCGAAAGAAAGGAAGTATTTATACGTTCAACGAGTTATATCCTTATTTCTGTATATTATTGTTTAAGTTGGTATGTCTGTAGTGTTGTTTAAGAGTGCATGTGCGTGTAGGTTGTTGTTTAAGTGTGTGATGTTTAAATATGTATATATGTGTTGTTTAGGTCTGTATGTTTGTAGTTTCTTGTTTAAGTGTGCTTGTCTTTTACGTGTGTATGTCTATTTGTTTTTTTTTATCTGTGAATATGTATGAATGTCGTTAGGTGCGTTATGTGTGTTATTATTTATGTCTCTGTGTGTTGTTATTTGTGTTTGTCTGTGTAAGTTTTAGTTAATAGCAAACACCTGGCTGTCAGCACAAGAATGATACTATATAGGGTGTCCCAGAAAAAATTCCTCCCTCCCTCCGTCCCTGCCTGCTCCTTGAGACACTGTGAGTTGGAGAGAGGGAGGGAGGCAAGAACATTTTTCTGGGACACCCTATACTAACCAGCACTACCACGCCTCACTTCCCCTTCCCAGACACCCTCGGATGGTGGATTCTTCCCCCTGTGGTGTGCTACAACTGCTTCGGGACAGCCATGTGTAGAAGTACTGCCACAAGCCAGCCACCTGCGGTTATCTGTGCAGGAATGCATAACACGAGGAGGTGCCCCAACAAAACAAATTCTCGGGAGGGGGGAGAGCAGGCCTCCCCACCTGGGATACGGTGTCCCAGGTGTGGGTAGGAGGGTGTGACGGCCTGGCACCCTGGTTGTCCCGGGAGACCGCCTCCACCCACAACAGCGGTGACACTCAGTGAAGACAACTCCAACGCTGCCGGGTCGCTTTCACCACCTGAAGTTAACAGCCACAGTGAGTTTCCTTCATTAGCTAACGCAGGGCAGGTTAAAGCCTACCAAATAAGTGTTCCAGTGAACAATGGTAGGGATAGAGTCAGTGGAGCTTCTGCAGTAGCTGGTGCCTCCTCTCATGATGTAGAAAACCTGCCTGATGTGAGTAATGAGTGAGGCCCATAATGAGTGAGTGTGAGTGGGCAGGGTGAGACCCATAATGCAAATGCTGACTGAAGAATGAGTGAGGAAAGCTAGACCGGGAATGATACAAGTAATGAATGGGGAGAATGAGGCGCAGACTGCCAGCGTGTTCACTACCATAACCCCAGGTCCATACTCTAGCAGAAGTATGGAACAAAATTAGAGCCATTACCAAGTCACCCACCCCAGATCAGCTTCATTACAGCCCTGCAGAATATGCTGACATGTTATTAGACCAATGGTCTAGTCTGTCACAAATCACTTCCCTGCCTCCTGACATACAGCAATATCTTAAAGCCACACACATTAATAAGGTATGGCCAACACAAGGACAGAACCAGACAATGTGATGTAGTCGTGGCCAGAATAAGGCTAGGATACAGACACATTTGGCAAGTTAGTGGCGCTGTACCCGTACCGGAACACTCAGCGTGTAAACTTTGTGATAAACCCTTAAAGCATACACTAGAACATTATATTATTAAATGTGACACTGCCAAAGACTTCAGGCCACCTGGCTTATTGTATCATCAACTATGTAATTACTACATTGAATCAGGAGTGCTTGAGGACATTCTAGATGTTTATCCAAAATTTTAGAACCTACACTGATTAGTCCTCATATAGAATATGACTTCTACTGTATATGAACCACTGCCCTGCATGGCAGTGAACAGTGATATCACCCACATGAATATGACCTATGTATACTACAAATGAATATGATCTATTTCTTTGTGTATGAACCTCTGTCCTGCGTGGCAGTGAGAAGTGACAGCACTCTCGGTGTCAAGACCTGACTGAATTACTCAGAATAGGCAAACTGTACTCCAAGCGTTGCCAATAAAATTGTTAACCACTAGCTCCCCTTCATCACCCCTTTCCTTCCACCTCCCTTCTCTTTCCGAAGTTCTTGCAGGTTTACAATTCACCTCCATCACCTAGCCTCCTTCACCTTCTCACCCTTTCCTCTATACCCTTCTCCCTCCCTTTCTCCCTTCTCCCTCCTTTTCTCCATTCTCCCTCCCGTTCCTTCCTTTCTGGCTACACACAGCCACACTATCGGGAGACTCATTCACAAGCAGGCATTACTATATTACTACGAGTTTTGTTTACTCGCTGTAAAAGCCTTTCTTAATCCGTGTTATTGACTCTCTCTCATATCTCTGTTATCGTCTCCGTTCACGGCTTCTTGGCTACGAATGGCCCAAAGTTAAGACCTGAGAAAAGACTTGTAATATCCAACGCTTCATCTCGGAGATACGGAGCCAAGAGCAGGGAAAACGATTACATAATAAAGTTGCAAGGACAATGATTTTAGTATTCGATGAAACTTACCAACTGATAATAATAGACTGTATAGTTCAGAAATTAAACGTGACAGCGAAGAAATATACAACATAAATAGTGAAAACTGGCCAGTAGAAAAATTAAACTTACTTAGAGTAACAGAGTTTAAATATGAAACTTTCCTACTAAAACTGATAGCGGTTAGAAAAAAACTTACCAACTAACAATGCTATAGAGTTTATCAATAAAACACATTAAGAGCGTAAAAGTGAAACTTACTTTTATATAAAGATATAAAACTAAAAACTTTCTACGAATATCTTTATAAGAAAAGCATGGCTTATGTTTGTTGTTTCAGCTCATACACAGAAAATATGAAAAAATTACTTCACGTTATTGTAACAACGTCTGTATGTTTCCAAGTCATTTATTTCTTAATACTGTATTGTATATCTTCCACTTTTAAGTCCCTTTTGTTTTGTCTCCTTTATTCGTGGAGACATTTATATAAGATATCAAAACAATTGTGAAGAACAGGAGAAAGAATCAATTTGATTGTTTTAAAAGATAGATATATAATAATAATAATAATAATAATAATAATAATAACATCATCATAAAAGGACAAGGAAGCAAAAACAAGAAGAGGAAAACCAGAAAAATAAAAAATAAGTAATGAAATGGATCAAACAGGATAACCCCCTCCCTGTTTCCTTCCCTCCACCATCTTATCCTTTTCCCCCTTCCTCATTCCCTACTTCAATCATTTCATCCTCCTCTCTCTTTCTCCAACCATAATACTCCCCTCTATTCCTCCACCCACTTAAACTTTATTTTCTCACGCCAAAAAGAGGCTTCAGCCCCCCTTTGGAAAGATTCCAATTCCGTGCGCACACCTCTTTAAATCCGATTGTCATTTGTTGTCTGACTGGCTGCGGGTGTCAACATTTCTCCCGCCCGAACGAGCACAACGACTCGAATCTCCTCGCTCGTCAAAAGTGAATTAATTTCCTTGATTTATGGCCAGGATGTTGTGTGAAATGCTATGGAGTGGAGAGAGAGAGAGAGAGAGAGAGAGAGAGAGAGAGAGAGAGAGAGAGAGGAAAGAAAACGGTATTCAGGAGAAACACAAGGACAAAAAATAGATAGAGAGAATAGGAAGAGAAACAGAAAAAAAACACATGAAATAAAGAATGACTGTGAAGTGGAAATATCAGCAGGGAAGGAAAGACTGTGGTTGTGAGAGAAAGAAAGTGATAAAGAGAATTAGCTTTGGTGAGAGTATGAGAGAGAGAGAGAGAGAGAGAGAGAGAGAGAGAAGTAGTTCTGAATTCATGAGGACCTTTCTCTTAGTGTCTCAGAATATTTCCTAACTCAAGTTACACAAGATGACTGTAAAATGTATTTTACCTTTAAATGTGAAAATAATCACTGGACCATCCCTCTATATGTTCATTTATCCAACTATCTGTCTTTCGATCCATGTTCTTACACACAGGAACATTATATATATATATATATATATATATATATATATATATATATATATATATATATATATATATATATATATATATATATATATATATATATATATATATATATATATATATATATATATATATATATATATATATATATATATATATATATATATATATATATATATATATATATATATATATATATATATATATATATATATATATATATATATATATATATATATATATATATATATATATATATATATATATATATATATATATATATATATATATATATATATATATATATATATATATATATATATATATATATATATATATAAGGGTAGGCGAGTGACTACATTGTACTGAGGTATACATGAATGTTAACCTTGATACATATTGTGTAACTTAAATGTTTAAAACAGCTGAAAGAATGGTTGAGCAAACACAGGACCAGCCATTCTCTTGGCTGAGATCCTCCGTATTGTGCAGTTCACGAGGTGACAATGGCGGAAGAGGAGGTGGAGGGAAGAGGGAGGAAAAGGAAGTCATAAAGGAGGATATAAAGGCTGGAGGAAGGAAGGATGGAAGGAGAAAGCGTTGTGAGATATGACTGGGGAGGAGGAGGTGGGAAGAGGAAGGGTGGGGGATAATGGGAGGGAAGGTTGAGAGAGCGAGAGACTGAATAGTGAGTGTTGCAGGAAAGACGGGGGTAATGAGGAGAAAGGCTGGAGAGGGAGAATCAGAGGTAGAGGAATAAATATAAAATATGAAGAAGAAATAATAAAAAAATAATAAATTAAAATAAGAAAGATGAAAGAATAGAGAATAGAGAAGAAAGAAGAAAGAATATATAAGGAAGAAGAAAAGAAAAATGAAGATAAAGGAGAAAAAAAAACTTTATTTACACATTATCTTACACAACCTATATTCCCCAGCTCTCATACACCCACTCTTCATCCACAATCCTCCCACCCACACCCACACATAGACTCCATCTTCTACACTATCACATACTCCCTCCTGCGTCTCTGAGATGTTCTGGCAAATGACAGCATCACTGATGATCGAGAAAACCCAACTTGTGTCACAAACTCACGCTGGGCCAATCACCCACCCCATTACCAGAGCTGATTGGACATACTCGGGAGGAAATACCTCTTGTACCTTTGTGCTAGGGGGTAAAGGTGGTGCGTCATCTTGTGAGGACAGAGTTGGCGAAGTAGTCGCACTGATAGTATTAAGTATGTTAAGATTTTCTGAGCCAATGTGGGTGTGTATTTGGAGAACCTTCACAACTTATTTGAGAGTGCAACTGGGGGATGCATGGATGATGTTTGTGACGTTAACCTGTAAGTGCATAATCATTTTTTGTCTTATTGTGTTTTCGTTAGTAGGCGTGTGTTCATGCCCTGGTGTTACATGAACAGGTTAAAGATATTATTAAGAATAGTTCGGTATAACAGAAATTGTGCCGAGGGTGTGGTGAGAAGCCCAAGTTGGTTCTCAAAGATTCAGTCAGTCAGCTAATCAGTCAGTCAGTCAGTCAGAAGATATTCTTGCATTCGAGTAGCACAAGTTATATAATCTGCCCATTACTGAACACATCATTCCCCTGGACAGTTTATTACAGTGGTTTGATTCCCACTGTACTGAGTTTGATCTCCAGCCGTGATTTTGTTATTGTATTGGACCATTCTTCACCTATTTTTTATATAGGGGAAGAAAATATACCGTTCTGTGTGTGTGTGTTCGAAAAAAAAAACCTGTTTTAAAGAACAATGGAAAGTGTTTTTCATTATGGACATTAAAATTTCCAAATCAGTTCAAATAAAGACAGATCAAAGGTCAACTGAGTGGCTCAAAATAAAAATAAAACGTAATTTAGCCTAAAAAAACGTGAACCCGATCTCCATGAATGTCTGCCTGAAGATGTGTGATGGCGAGTTGAAACATTTACCAAACTTTACCAAAATCAGTTAACAGATTTTCATGACATATGTACTTTGTGCATGCGTGCGTGTGTGTGTGTGTGTAATAATAATAATAATAATAATAATAATAATAATAAACGGTTTATTAGTAGAGTTGCAGCCGGTAGCTGAAAATATACAGACTTACATTTGATTTAGACATAATGATATAATATGCATTGAATACATTTACAGGGCTGTACAGTACATAAATCAGGAGTTGTTTATTATTTTAACAATAGATGGGATGGTGCTGTTCTTATATCTATCGGTGTGGGCTCTTATGGGCTGAATTTTGTTGTAGTGGCTGACTGCGCGAGGTGGGTGGGGGGCTGCCGGTGGCAGGAGGTGGCGATGACGAGGGTGGTGCATTAGTTGGCTGCCAAACCTTTCCAGTGCTTGGTGTTGGAGGTCACTGAGGGATGGCATTTCCAGGGTGAAGAGAGCGTTGGTGTAGCCGGAGTATTCTGCACTGAGCATGATTCTGCAGGCCCTTTTCTGTACCTTCTCTAGATGACGTTGTTGGGTGGAGTTGAGAGAAGACGACCAGGCCGGTGATGCATACGTTAGTTTGAGGAGAATAAAGGCATTGTAGATGGTCCTCAGCTCTGGCGTGGGTGTCCCAAGTGACCTAAGTCGTTGTAGCATGTAGAGACGGTACTAGGCTGCCTTGACTGTGTTATTTACATGGGCCTTCCAGTCAAGTTTGTTGCCTATAGTTACACCCGGGAGTTTGGTAGACTACACCAGCTGGAGAGGATGGGCACCCACTGTGACTGCTGGGGCTTGCACTGGAGTGGTGGCGGTATTGATGTGCATGACTACGGTTTTGGTGTGGTTGATGGTGACCTTGTTCTCCGTAGTCCATGCCTGTAGCCTGTCCAGGGTGCCTTGTAGCGATGAGTAGTCTGGTGCGGTGTTGTCCACTGAAACCCCTACAGTGCAGTCATCCACGTACTTCCACCTGTGAGGAGTGTCCGATAGAGCGTCGTTGATCAGGATGAGGAAGCACAGTGGTCCCATCTTGGTCCCCTGAGGAACACCACAGGTGAGGTGTTGGAATGTGGAGACCGAGCCCTGATACCTCACTGCTTGGCGACTCCACTCAAGAAATCAGTGAGCCATGAGACCAGGTTGGTGGGCAGCCCTAGTGCAATAGCCTTGTTGATAACAGTACAGTGATCAACAAGGTCAAAGGCCTTCCTGAAGTCAACAAGGGCAACGGCCAGTGATGTCTTACGTTTCTGCAAGTTTTTGTGCAGAAAATCCAGAAAGCTTACCAAGCAGTGTGATGTAGAGGAGGTCCTCATATTGCCAAATTGCTGTGGATCAATTGACTGATAGATTCTGGCAAATGCCCACCCAAAAACAAAGTCCTCATAAAGTAGACTGGGTATGGGGGTAATGGCAACTGGCCTGAGATCATTAGGGGACTGTGGGGTGGTGACCTTAGGGATGGGGGTGACAAATGCGGTTTTCCATTCATTAGGGCATTTGCTTTGTCTGAGGGATGCATTAATAATTAATAGAACAGAGGGGGGTGGCAAGTTCGACTGCAAACTCCTTGTATATTTTGATTGGGAGGTCAATTGGGGTCGTGGGGCATTTGGATTTAAATTTCAGGAGTTTGTTGGCGATTTCATATGGTTGAACGCTGGGAGGGGGGGGGGAGAGGGAAGGTAAGTAAGCCGGCAGGAGAGTGAGGTCAAGACTGAGTTAGGTATGACATATGGTAGCAAAATGGGTATTAATTATCTCAGCTGCCTCCTCACTAGGTAAATGTGAGATGAAAGGAAGTGTGGGAGACTGACGGTTGAGACCACAGAGATCTTTTACCTTGGAGTACCACTGACCGATGCCGACTTCCTTGAGGCCGTGCACTTTCCTGGGATAGTAAGTCTTCTTGTCCGACTTGATTTCCCTGATGACGTGGTTACGTAGACTTTTGTACAGGCGGTGGTTGGTGTAGTATGCCTTGTTGCGCTGCTCAAAAAGTATTTTTATGGTAGGCTTTGGTGATAGTGTCCAGGTAATTATCCCACTTGTTCTGCACATCGTCTACCGTGATCACTTCAGTCCAGGGATACCGGGTTATCCATTGTCTAAAACGCCGCATAGCAGAGTCGGGGGTGGGTCGGTAAGTCCTGGTGGCAACTGGTGGTGGTGAGAAGGTGGGGGTAGGTGACCACAGTAGGGACAGGTGGGGGCTGCGTCCCATGGGAGGCAGCGGCTGGGGGGGAAGGTATTGGTTACCGAAATCAGTCATGATGAGGTCAAGGGTGGCATTGCCATGTGTGGGAAAGTCAACTATTTGTGTAAGGTGGAGGTGTTGGGTGATGTCACTGATGTCTAACTCATTGAAGTCACCGCATATCACTAGTTTAGCACATGGAAATCTGGCTCTCAGGGAGTCATCAGTGTCTTCTATAATATGAGTAATGAGTACATTGGCGGTTGGTGCGCGGGGGGGGGATGATAGCAGACACAGACAATGAGGGAGGCAAGCTGGCAGGGGTGGGAGGTGGGAGTGACCTGAACTCACAAGGCTTCTACATCTTCAGGTACATTAACACCTAGGGGTGATGGTTTGAGGTCACTGCGACAGTACAGAACTATACCACCACCTCAGGAACAATTTGCCACGCCTCGGTAATCGCCACAATACCTGCACCAACTGACTTCATTGTGACACTGACCTCCTCCACCTTGTTGCATAAAGATGTGACATTGAACAGCAGTAGGGATGGTAGGCTGTACCATAGTCGCGGCACTTCATAGCGAGTACACTGTCTTTCAAGTACTGGATTGACTTTCCTATGCTCTGCTCGGTGTGATGATAGGGATTCGTTTGGGAATGCAGCGACCCCGTCTGCAGCCGCGGTTTTTTGTTTCTATTTATTGGGCAGTCCCCTACATCCTTGTGTAAGGTGAAGCGCAGAAGCGTTTACAGCGCCCAACAGGGAAGCATGCTAAGTTCATGCTTGCCTTTATGTCTCATGAGTTAAGGGCGTAGAAGCCTGAAGAGTCAGTGGTTTATGTCATCAAGTTATTGGAAGCTCCAACAACTTTCCCTGAATACGAATTCGCAACTTTCGACTTACAACAGGAACCTACTTTACTGCTAGGTGAACAGGGACTAATGGGGGCTAGGAAGTTAGTCCAAACAACTTCCACCGGCCCGGGAATCGAACCCGTGACATATCGCTTGCGAGGCAAGAACGGTACCGCTTCTACCACCGATCCCCCCTGCAGACGCGGTTGTGGAAGATTCTCAGCGCCTTTAGAAGAGTGATGGTGTGGGGTGGAGGATAGCCAGCACCAGACTTCAGTCGAAACAGGTCGGTGCGACGATATCGTGCCACTTGAACACACACATTCACAAGTCTGGCACTTATAGTCACTGACACCTTGAAAATACGCACTGTCTACCCGTAAAAGTGCTGAACTGCCTTAAGTAACTGCAGGTCGTCGTGATGACCTTGGCTGCTACTGAGCGCCAGGAGACACGTCCTCACTCAGTGAGGCCACTAAGGTGTGTGTGTGGTAAATCTCTAGATCAACCCGGTCGACTTTACCGAAATATTTCACGGGTCATGTGGTTCCGTTTACATTAATCTGAGGCTCCTACCTGTGTTTCAGGAGTTAAATACATATATCTTAAAATAAGTAGTTCTCGCGGGTCATTATAGTGGGCGGGTCAGAAAAGTGAGACGCACCACTGGCCTGACCTGTGTTGAGTTAGGAACAGGACACCGGCTCGGTCATATTTGTCTTTGCTCACCCTGTAAGACCCTTGAACCTCTATGTGTGTGTGTGTGTGTGCGCGCGCGTTGTCAGTTATTTTCTACTTGTGTCCGTATTATTTTTTGTCTACCTCATCCTCTTTATCTCTCCTTTAAAACTTCTCCATCAAGCTCTTTCTCTCTGTAATGCACACTACGAAAAAATAGGTTTTTAAGTGTCATTTATGGCAAACCTGTTTAAGGGTTTATAAACTTATGTAGATAGAAAGGGTATAGTATCATTCTCAAAACCCATACTCTACAAAAGGGTAAAAAAGGGTATATAAACATCTTCCATTCCCTTAGCATGCCATAGGCCACATGATAGGGTATGACAAAATTTTAAGACCCTTACCCAACAAAAGGGTATATCAGTATATTTAAACCCATTTGGTTGCAAAGGGGCATATCATTATTTCCAAAACCCTTAGTGTACTACTAAAAATGGTTTATCATACATACCATAAAAAAGCCAAATTTATTTATAATTTAATGCACCCCTGTACACAATGTATTGACTATTGTATTATCCATATATTTTCTTGGTCCATGTTCATACTCTTACAAACTCTTATTTAAGCTAAGTGGGTTTGAACCTTGGATGAAAAAAAAGGAAAAAATCTAAAGGCATTTACTGAAAAATATACATATGGAAAGCTGACTTAAAAGTGAAGAATACACTGACAATTTATAAACATGGGAATGGAAGAGAACCCTTATGAAAATAACTTGGCCATTATATTTGAGAACTAAAGCAAATACACTAAAATTAAACCGGAAAGATTCACAAACGGGGAAACTTTGCCTACTGTGCTAAATTGAATCAACATTGGAACAGTTTTTGTTGGATTGCTCAGTACTGAGAGAAATTACAATCCCAAAGTAGTTTACTACAGCAACCATACACTGACGACAAGAATTATACGAAGAAAAAAATATTCGGTGACAGCAATGATTGAAATAAATACAATCAATTTTAAACTTATGAAATAAAAGAATCAGTTGCAAACTGAAAGATAAGCCAATTATTAAAACTGGGCACAATTTCCAATGATACCGCTGACCAGTACACTCGTACCGTACTAATACCAGGGTAGGAATAAATGAATATGTAATTATGGAATCATGTAACTGCAATGTTTTTTTAATTGAAGCTGAAAGTTACTTCAGTTTATTAACTGGAGGTTAACGACGGAGAGACCTTCACGATTTCATCTAATGAGCCGGCTCGGTGGTAGTGAGACTTACAGTAAGTATTCGTTGGTATACAACTGATTAATTTTAAATACCACTAGAAATATTGCTTACGTTAACAACATTACATCAGATTTTTAATAAGTATTAAGTTATATTATGCTGCTTACAAAAGCATTTATTCGTTATATTACACTTAACTAGTAGGAATCTACAAAGAGTAGTTGCCCATTTAATTAAGATAGATGGGTGAAGCCGGAAGGCAAGGAGCCAGGCCACCCTCTGAAATTAGTGCAGAATCTCTACATTCCATAACATTGATAGATATTAAAGATGGAGGAAATAAAAAAATCATAACATAAAGTTATGAAAGGAGACGGGGAAGAGAGGTAACTAGGACACATACTCAAAAGGATGGCAGTGAAGCAATACCCATGTTGAGCATTCTTGCAAAAATATTCAAAAGTTGGCTTAATAATAAACAGAATGATTAAAGTCAGAGTGGATAATGAGACTAAATACATGATATCTCATTCTCGATTCGAAGGAAAGGCAGAATATAATATTATCCCCACAAGAAAGTACTAGAAACTTCACTGGAACATAAATTAGAACCAATAAATAATAGTACGAACATAAAAAAAAGAAGAAACACGTATCACAGTTTCACTCATTTGGTGTATTGTTCCTATATTTCCTAACATTTGGTTGTAAAGGATCATGAAAAAGAACATTGTATATGGACAACGCGCATGCGTGCCGTAGGTGTCAACAAAGGCGGTGAGAGACTGCTCCTTAAAAGTCGTATTTCTGATGAATTCAGCGAGTCTACTAATCCCAGTCTGTGCAGTGAACTATAGTAAGACCCAGTTATCAGCACAGTGGCATCTATTTTTTTTTAATTTTTGGCTTTGTCATTTTTGGGGGATAAAAACATCTGGTCCTACCACTCGGTCCCTCTGGTCGAAGTTTTTTAAGTTTGCGCATGTGCAATGTGAAGTGTGACGTAGCAGTGACGTCTTTACCACTCCACCTGACTGCAGTGTTGCCAACGTGCCCTATGCCCGCCGTTAAACGCTCTTGTTCGTTGGAGACGGCGGCAGTAGGTGACAGTGATGCTGACGACTTTCATCTTGAAGACAAGTCTAAGAAACAGAAACGTCAGAAGTCAGGGTCTCCAGCAGGGGCTCCCCCTTGCACCCCGTCTGGGGCTGTAGAGGGTGGACTCCTTCTGCCGTCGGGGTCCCCAAGTGAGCTTACACGTGGCTCAATGACCGACCTTCCGCCGACGATGCCCAGTCGCGCTTTCGTCGTCTCGCCTTTCCTCGGGACTTGCCTCTGAGCACACGGACGACATTGGCTCTTCCGTCACTGCTCTCCACTTCAGGACTCAACACTTCACCTCCGCCGAGGTCCCACAGCCGTAATAGTCACCACACAAATGGACGAGACGGTATGCCTGCTCACTCAAATGGGCTTTCCTGCTCCCCAGGGGGAGGTGATGCTGAAGTTCACCATCATCACCCCAGAAACTCGTCGTACCAAGGTAATGGTTCGCCACGTACCCTGAGAGATCACTATCGACGATCTTCGCCCTCTTCTCCCACAACTACTCGACATGGAGCCCCCTCCCCCCGAAGGTGAATGTAGGACCTATTCACAACTGTCCTCTCGACCGATTTATCGGTACCCCGAAAATCTGTGGTCGTTGCCAATCGTAGAAACACCGCACCTGGGAGTGCACGAGGATGGTCGCCTGCGGTTTCTGTGCAGTGGAATGCAAATAAAAAATTTAGAACAGAATCCCAGTTATTCCACGGTGTGTCAACTGCCATGGCGGTCACCACGCCTGGAATGCCAATTGCCCACAGAGTCCTGGTACTCGCCCGGGGAGAGCTTACCTTGTACCACCTCCCTCGTCTCTGACGAAGCCCCTGTCAACCAAACCTTACTCCTATCCACCACCGCCTCTTCCATCCATCAAGGATTTCCCATTGATCTCCTCTCCTCAACCATCCCCCCCTATCATCCCTACCACCCATCCTTTCTCCCCTCCCTCCCTCTCCCTACCGTTCTTGGAACAAGGTCGTTGCCGGCCCTGCCACACAGTCACCACCAACTCCTACCCACCTAGACCCCAGCTGTCCTTCACCAGCACCACCACCTCTTGCTCATCTGAGCCCTCACCTTTCCTCTCCGTCACCACCACCACCTGCTGCCCACCCGGACCCCCACTGTCTCTCACCTGAACCCTCACCGTCCCTCTCCGTCGCTACCACCACCACCTGCCCAGTCAGGCCCTCGGCAATCCTCGCCGCCACCTCCAGCTCCTGCACAGGTACACCAAGTTGGTTCTATGGAAACAATCACTCCGTCTGGATCGTCACTCCAAGCAAATCAACCTTCTCTCTGCCCAACTCGACTCGTTTGTGAAAACAATTGCGACTTTGTAGAGGCAACAACAACTCATTCTGGACACCCTGACCCAACAGGGGCGCACTTTGCAAGCCCTGGTGACCCGCCTCCTTCCTTCTCCCGAGATGGAGGATCCATCCCTCGCTCTCCCAGTCCTCCCTCTCCAATATCCTCAACAGAATTTGGTACTTCCTCCGGAGCCCTGTCTATCCCCACCGACTCATCTCACACCGGAGGCCGTTCCCTCCTCTTCTTACAATGGAACATCCAGGGACTTAGACCTCGCCGGACAGACCTCGCCCAGTTTGTGCTTTCCCATCAAGTAGATGTCGCTCTACTTCAGGAAACCATCACAGACGATGTTACTCCACTCCGCCTCTCTGGCTATACTATTTACACCCTGCCTCGGTACCGTGGGCAGGCTCGTGGCCTCCTCACCCATGTGCGTAACACCATTCCATCTGTTCGTCTCCCTTCACCTGACTCACATGGACCCCCGTCTGAATTACTTTCTGTCTCCCTTACTCTTGGTGACCGGACCCTTCGTGTAGTCAATATTCATTTCAAGAATGATTCTCTGGACCCCCAGGTTCTTCACGACCTCCATGATGGGATTCCCACTATTGTTCTTGGCGACTTTAATGCCCGCCATCCCACTCTTACTCCAGATCATCCCACTCCATGTACCCTTAACGGATCACATCTCTCACAGTTTCTTAATGGGGATGATGATGTTCGCTTTTTTTGTTCTGACGATCTTACTCGCCTCCCCCATAGTTTCCTTGATGTTGGCTTACTATTGAACTGTCATGCCTCCTTTCGTCCTACCGTCTGCACCGAGCCTGCTCTGTATAGTGACCATCTTGCCGTTACTACCCATCTCGGGCTCTCCTTCTCTGCCTCTACATCAGCTCCTTATCGATCCCCTCGCCTTCGTCTCACACAAGATGCTGTTCCTTCCTTTACCCAATACCTTTCTACCTGGGCGGATTCCAATGTTGTCCCCCAGTCCCTTGACTCTTACAGCGCTGATTTTGTTGATGCCGTGTACGACTCTGTCAATCGCGTTGCCCCTCCACGCCCTCCCCGTCACCCCAGAAGTGCCACCAACTCCTGGTATCGTATCCCTGCCATGAGACATCTCCGGCAGGTAACCCGTGATCTCCACTCTGCCATACGGAGGTCTCGGTCTCCAGAGGACTGGGAAGACTTCAAAAACTGGTGCTCCCTTGCAACTCAGGAGCGTCATCGGATTCGTGAGGCGGACTGGCTATCCTTCACGGGGTCTCTATCGTTCCAGATGTCACCCTCTTATGCTATACGGGGTACTCGACGGAGGCCGCCTCCCCACCATGACCCCGCCTCCCTTGCCTGCTCTTTAATGGAGGACTGGGCACGAGCTTCCTCCCCTGAGGCACTTCCAGATCCGATGCAGGAGGCAGTGCAGGCCCGCATCGATGCGTCTGAGCCTGTTGTTCGTGCTGCTCTTACCTCCCCTGCCCCCACTGATCATCCCATCACACAGTTCGAGCTTGACAGTGCTCGTCGCTCCAGAAAAGACACCTCTCCTAAGGATGATCAGATAACCTACCCCGTCCTCAACGCCTGTACTAATATTCCTAACGGCCCCTTGCTCGCTCTCTACAATATGTCTTATGAACATGGGGTTCTCCCGTCTAACTGGAAAAATGCCACTGTTATCCCCATCCCTAAGCCTGGAGATCCTGGGAAATATCGACCCATTAGTCTTACCTCCTGTGTTTGCAAGATGATGGAGAGGATACTCCATCGTCGCCTTCTTCACACCATAGGCGGCTTCCACAACTCCCTCAATGGTTTCATACAACATCGCAGCACAGCACACTCCATTGCTTCCTTTCATTGCAATCAGACTGCCCGCGTGTATGTCTTCCTTGATATCAAGGGAGCCTTTGATACGGCTCATCCAGCCCTCATTTTAGCTGAACTTGCGCGGTTAGGGGTTAAAGGGAGACTTCTTCGATGAATCGCCTCTTACCTCACTGGACGTCAGGCTCTGGTTCGCGTTGAAGGCTCTATATCTCCTGTTCAAGAAATGAACCTCGGCACCCCTCAAGGTGGAGTCCTGAGTCCCACCTTGTTTAACACTCTCATGCACTCCATTGCATCTCTCCCGTGGGCGACAGAAGTTGTCCACTCAGGGTATGCCGACGATGTCCTCCTCCAAGCCCCTGACTACCTCAGCATGCAGGAAGCCCTTGATCTGGTCTCCAGAGAGTGTGATTCACTTGGTTTCCTTCTTTCAACTGCGAAAACAAAAGCCATGTGGCACGTTCATGTTGTACCTTCCCCCCTTCTCCTATCAGGAACGCCCTTGGACTGGGTTAATGAGACAAAATACCTGGGTGTGTATGTAACTCGCACACGTTGTCAGATCCCTGAAGTCCGCTATCTTCGAGACATATGCTTTCGGCGTCTCGCTCCCCTCTCTACCATGTGCAGTGGTTCCCTTGGTGCCACCATCCCTGTACTTCTCACCATGTACAAGTCCTTTGTCCGTTCCTGTGTCGACTACGCCGCCCCTGCCCTCGTCAACATTAGTTGGACTGCTGTCAATCGTCTCGAAGTTATCCAGAGGAAAGCTGCTCGTATAATCCTTGGGGCTCCTCAGTGGGCACGCTCTACTTCTCTATATACCGAACTTGGTCTTCCCCCCTTACAGGATCGTGTCCAGGAGTTTTACCTGAAAACTACCGTTTCCATTCTACGGGATTCTCGAGGCAATTATGTCCAAGCCAACTTGACTCCTGCTGTCCGAGCCCGACCTCCATCTAGAAGACAGTGGCGAGAGTCACTCATCCGACCCCTTCAGGAACACGACCTCCTGCCTGATATTGTTGTCACCCCTGCCGTTGGTTCGTCTCCTTCTCCCTGGCTGGATTTTCAACCTGAAGTGATTGCCCTCGATGGACCGCTCCGAAATCCCACGTGAACCCTGTTATTCTCTGCAAATACCACCTCTCCAGGATCGCCCACTGATCCCCAGGTAGGGTCGTCCTTGTGACACTTCCCAGATGCTTCTGGTGTTATTGTACAACACTTGGATCCCGCTTCCTCTATCAAGGAATAAACTATTGAAATTGAAAATTGAACATTGTATATTATAATGTTTTTAACTAACTAAGAGAGACATGCCATTTTTTTTATCTTCATTCAAGAAGCTATATAGGTCCTCAACATACTTAAAATAGTACCTGTTAAAGTTCTTGCACCGCTGCTTGCCAAACTTCATAAGGTCGATAAATGATGCAGGCTGTTTCTCAATAATATAATTTGTTGGTCTGAAAATCTTGTGCCTCGGGGCATCTTTGTCAATCTGAACTTTAGATATCACATATAAAAAATTATATCCATAACTTTACTTAACCTTTGATAAACTATCTTACAATGGCTATACTGTACAGTAGTACTGACCCAGAACTTTCAAATTTTCATTGCCAGTTTCAGACCCTCTGTCCATAGTAATCTGAACAGTTAATAAGTGAAAATGAATTTTCTAAGAATATATATTTCGTAAATACTCTTTATATAATTATTACCTACTATCGGCAGTAGGTTCAATTCAACACTTGGTCAACTCAACCCCTGTCATTTCAACTCCATTGAGTTGAATGGAAGTGGTATTTGGCAACAACATACCCTAACTTGCCCCCAAAAAGTGTATTTTAAAAATCGAGTGGTACTTGGCAGTAAATATACATTTTTCACCTAAAATACCATTTTTATACCCAACATTATTTTTAGTGTTAAATCTTTCTTTGACCTTACTTTACCTCTCTCACACCTCTTACATTCTCCCTTCCTCCCTCTATTTCCTGATCGTCCTCTCTTACCACATGAGTGAGAGGGTCCAGACCCACAACTGGGTCATGTTATTTTCCTCACTCAAATCTTTCTACAAGTAAAGTGTTTTCCAAAAATAAAGAATTTCTTATATGAAGTTCACTCTAAAGGATTTAACCTTAAGCTACAAGGTAAAGGGAAATATTTTGTCGCTTGTTTGTGTTTACACGTGTTTTTTTGTGGTTTGAACGTAACTTAAGAATTGCAGGCAAGGTAATATGTGTTTATACTTGTGTTCGTGCTTTATATTATCGGTTTCATTTCATTAGTCATATGAACAACTTTCCTAATTGATTATTCTATTGTGCGAATTTTTTCTTTCCTACCACAGCTTATAATCATTACCAAACATCGATGGCAGCTATAACTAATGCTTGATTATCCTTGTTATTGTTTTGTATCTGTGGATTATATTGCTGATGAATGACTACCAGTCCATACGAGTCATATGCATCTGTTGATGAAGCTTTTCAGTTTTGGAAATCTACATAGTAAATCACATGGGTATGACAAACGTTCCAAGCATATAATACTAATGAAAAGGTTGAAAACATTTTATTAAATCATGTGTCCCCAAAAACGCACATTTGACACCAAGTGAGAACATCTTCCCTTTAACATACACATATACACCTGACACACCTTATGAACACCGTCTCTTAACACATGTCTGACACACAGTGTATGAACACTCACTCCTTAATACTGATCTGACACCTTTTATTAATACTCTCCGTTTAACTCACATCTGACAACCCTTTTAAACGTTAAATGTTTAAAGTAATTCCACATTGGTAAACGTATTACCCGTAAAACATGTTTAAAATGCCTTAATAAAACCGTGAAACGTTTTAGGGAAGGAAATAACCACGACCTCGCATACACCTCCCTCTCCCCCTCAAAACAGATTTTCTTACACAACGCTCACCATCTATACATCAGCACCTGCCACACCCACGAATGTATACCAACACACACACCAACTCTTATTCCCCACAAACATCTACATATATATATTCGACGCGTAACTACACAAAACAAATTTGATCCCCTTATATATACACACACACACACACACACACACACACACACACACACCATCGCCTTTCTTCCCCTTAAGCAAACAACAACTTTTCAGGACACGAAAGGAACAACAACAACAACTACAAATGTTCCATCTTACACCTCTCCCTCTTCCCCCACCCATAACCTCCCCCTCCATACCCTCCGTAACCCCACCCCCCACCTTCCCCCCGAATCCCTTCCAAGAGCTTTGTCCGTCCAGGTGCTGCCCCCACAAACGCAGCTGTAGGAAGCAGTTCATAAGAGACCGCAGCGGGGGGTTTCTTGGATGTATCGAACAGCCAATAACAGCGCCATTCAGTCCGTCACCGCCACGCTCCCCATGAATGGACGCACTGGTCGACCGCTCGCCAGAACCGACCACCTCCACACATATACACACACACACACAAAGAAGACAGAGAAATTTTCCATCTTCATCCTCGCTTTCTTTTTTCTTGAGTTCATTGTGTTTTCGTCATTTGTTTCTCTGTATTATTCTTCTTTTGTTATTAGTTTTTATCTTGTATTTGGTGTTTATTTCTCGATTATTATATGCCACTCATGGTTCCTTTATTCTAATTAGATATTATTGTCTTTCCACATGTAATTATTGTCATAATCGTGTTAATGTCATTTATCATCGGATGCCTTTCGGCGACGTGGATATATTTTCGTAAACATACGTAAAAAGTTCTTATATTTATGTTCAGTACAACTACCGAGAGTATTTGTTTACCAGACTTGTTGTTGCCCGCAAATCATTATCGGAAGAGGATTTTATATAAAGTTTAGTTGTTGTTGTTGGTGGTGTTGTTTACTTTATCATCAGCCGGGGAAATCTGAAGAACTAAATATAAATGAGAACTGAATCTGATAAAAAAATATATACAGAAGTAATCGACCCCTGTCAGTTTAGAACTCGAATATGACACGATGAGCTATTCATTGTGCATAACACAGCGATGTATACTGGAAGCTAACAGGCAGGCAGAGTGGGCGTCAACATTACAGATGATCACCAGGCAGTGTTTCCCCGGGGATTGGTCTACCAGATTACATTTTCAGTGATGCATACAATAACCTCTTTTGTAATGCTACTTTATGTAGAAAATATCATACACACACACACACACACACACACACACACACACACACACACACACATACATACACACTAAATGGGGATAACAAGCAATTAAGCTTTAAAAAGCAAATGACGATTTTGCCAAGTAAGGATAATTTAATGACAATTAATTCGTATATGATAAAGTTTGCTGTTTCATTTAGGACATTGTTTATCATCATAAAATTTCCAACTTATACACAAACTAACTTAGGTTAAATTTTGTAAGAAAATATTAATTTTATGTATATGAATATTGATGATTTATGTGATCGTTTATAGCCGGTGATAAGTTTCCAAAAAGTGAAACGGACACATTACTGCCTCCAAACCAGCGTACCAGTTAATGACGCGAGTGATAATCAGAACACAGATGGAACCTCTGCAGCAGTTGGTGCTAACCCGCCTGATCAAGCTGGCAACAAGAGCCAGGCGAGTGGTAGCTGATAGGGGTAAACTATCTCACTCATATAGAAAACGAGGATGATGTGTACATGAGGTGAGTATCCCAATGACTGACTTACCGTAAGTCAGTGTGGCAACTAGATTTATGACGCACACCTGTAACAGCCACTCGAGGGTCAGGAAATTATCAAGAAAATAACTATTGGCAAAATAATAATCCAAGACATTTTCTATAAAGAGAAGGACAACGTTTACTTCAAGTGTCATCCATCAAATATATCAAAATTGAGGTTGGTCTTACAAAATTCATCGGAAACCTTCGCGCCAAACTTAGGACAAACCAAAACTTGTTGGTAACAGCTGTGGACTTAACACCACATATGATCCTACTTTCTATATTCTTTTCATAACCTTAAGTGAAATATTAACCTCAGATATTTTCTCAGATGCACAGTATGGAAACGAACAACAATAAAAGTGTTGCTTAAAGTGTCCATGGTAACTGAGGTGGCTCGCGTAATGTTACTACAGTAGATGTCTATGTTAAATATAAAATTCAGATCTTGATAACTTCCAATATGGTATTTTAGAGGAGACATAATAGTATGCTACCTTGTCAACACACACACATTGTTAGGTGATACGCCCATTGTCATTTGACACACACAGTTACAGGTCACAACACACTCGCACACAACACGCACTCCCAACTGGCTGTCACTGATGGCTTTCAGACCCCCTGGGACTGTAGGTACGGAGCCTCGCAATATGTTGAAGTGGGAAGAAGTGTCTTACTCGAGCAGTTAAAAGTTATCCTCTTCAAGAAGCCAAGGTCCTTCAGGGCCACTGGGAGGACGCATGAAAAGTCACAGAGGTCAGGAAGGTGAAGGACCACCAAATCTCAAGATGTTACTCAAACAAGAGGTAATTCTGTAAAAAAAAAAAATGTAATCAATGTAATGGCAACACGGAACAAGGTGTCTTTGTTTACATTTCTGCCGAGGAGTGGTGGTGTTCTGTTTTGGGCAGATCAAGTTGAATTCAAGTAAGTTATCGGCAAGTTAAGGCTTGAATGGAAGAAGTGATGGCGAGAATATGTTGTATTATCTAAAAGTCTGGTCGTTTTAATGGTGACATGAGATGGGGAATCGTTGTCTACAGTATATAGTTCACCTTAGGCTCGGTGTTACGGTATACCTTAGTTTTGGTTAGTTAGTATTAGATCTACTAATCTTATATTTTTTCTTCATGTTTGGTTAGGTTGCAATATGTTGAGGCAAATTAGGTCACGCTTTGGTTAGGATTAGTTAAGAGTAAGGTACTTTAGGTGACTCCAAAATGGATCTAATAAGATTGATATATATTTAGTATACGCACTGCTGTTAAAGACGGATAAACACTCACCCCTGTAATACACACTCCTATGTAACACTGCCGGTGAAAGTCATACCCACACCACCACAAGGATCAGTCTGGGATTTTCTATTACCTATCAATCTTGTCTGATTCTTTGCCTTGCTTTCGATTGGAGAAGTTTCACCTTCATTGTAGTATAATATTCTAATATCAGCCAAACTGAATTGTAATGTTTGTTTTCTGCATCATAAGGTTTACCCACAATAAGGAGAGGCGGGACGGGACTCCCACTTTAAGTAGCTACCTTCCTGGGCCACTTACCTGGTTCTTTACGCTCATTATTGTCCGCCATGGATGAAAAATAGAATTCTGGAAATTACCAAGACTTAATGATTTACAAACCAAAATAACAAATGTACCAATTTCGTCTTACATTTTTTTACTTATAGTCGATTTCAGAGAGCAACCTTACTCTATCCTATACATCTTTTTTTTTGGGGGGGGAGAGGTTCTTTCTATCTTTCGGGCATATGGAAGGATAATCCTGATATCCCGATTATGCATGTCGTATGTTTTACTTACAGCGAACTACGGCGAGGGACTGATGATTAAGACCAACCTCTCTTTGTCAATCTTCCTGAGATATTTATGAGACTTAAAAGAGCGCCTGGAGCCTTTACCGTGTGTGTGTGTGTGAGGAAAACATCATTAGGCCGAGGAGAGACACATCACAGACTCCCACGGAGGAAACATTCACCTGGAGAGCACACAACAGCTACTTCAGAGCTGACACAGTGGGGGAAAATTTCCCCCTCGAACGGACTCGACAAGAATCAGGAGAATATCCCTCCTCGAACGGACTCCAATCTCATCACATATGAATGGAGGAGGACTCAGCCAATCAAGATGGAGCTCAACAAGCAGGTAGGGTGGGGAGGCCCTGTCAGACAGCCAGGAGATCCGCTACAGAATTGCTGATGGGGGAGCTCTTGTCCGCGAGTTGAGATCAAAGCAGGAGTGAGGAGGGACGCTCGTCCAGCCGGCCACTCCACGCATACTCCAGGCAGGACTTCACAGATGAAGTTATGCCGGTCGATGGCTTAGATGCGCCGCGCTTCCCCTTAACCAAGGCAATTGCCTCCTTTGGCTTATCCTCTACACAGGCCACTGACGCACGTCTTAAACACACATTATAATACCAGAAATCCCTTAAACACTAAATCCACAGAAGTATCATTCAAGGGGACTTTTTCGTGTTATTATAATAAAATCGAAATATAATACAGAAATAATATATTAATGAGATAAATATAATTGAATTAATGATGGAGATATTGCAAGCAATGTCAAAACATTAAAACAAATTAATTATTATTATTATTATTATTATTATTATTATTATTATTATTATTATTATTATTATTATTATTATTATTATTATTATTATTATTATTATTATTATTATTATTATTATTATTATTATTATTATTATTATTATTATTATAGCTATTACTGTTATTGAATAATAATAATAATAATAATAATAATAATAATAATAATAATAATAATTGATGTAATTATTATTAAGCGAAATTTTACATTTTCATAGTACCCCTGACCCACCTGTCCCCCTGACCACGTATACCTTTTACCCACCTGTCCCTCTGACCACGTGTACCTCTTACCCACCTGTCCCTCTGACCACGTGTACCTCTTACCCACCTGTCCCTCTGACCACGTGTACCTCTTACCCACCTGCCCTCTGACTACGTGTACCAAGATCACTTGTACCTCTGACCACGTGTACCTCTGACCCATCTGTCCCTCTGCCCACGGGTACAGTTAGGGACATTTCCGAGTAGCACACTCAGCTTTGTCAATCCACTCTTTCCGGGAGGTGTGAACCCTGAGAGTATCGGAGAGTGAGTCCGAAGGCTCTAAGTTACTCTGTGAGCCGTGAGGTGCACACAGTAGCCTGGGACCACAATGATATAATTTGACTCGTTACATGGTCCGGCAACATTTACATATATTAATTGAAGTGTAACCCTGAGAGTATCGGAGAGTGAGTCCGAAGGCTCTAAGTTACTCTGTGAGCCGTGAGGTGCACACAGTAGCCTGGGACCACAATGATATAATTTGACTCGTTACATGGTCCGGCAACATTTACATATATTAATTGAAGTTGTATGGACGCTTTTTATTCATCTAAAGTGGAGGGAATAATTCCTGTCCTGCGGTGGACAATGTAAGACTAAAACAGTTAAGAACATGAGAACATAACAATGGAGGAAACTTCAGCGGACCTATTGGCCCATACTGGGCGGTCCCGTTTACACCCAACTCCTATCGCTCATATGTCCGCCCAACTTATATTTGAAGCTATCCAGCGTTTTCGAATTGATGATGAAATTAGGTAAATTGTTCCACTCATCCACTACTCTAATTCCAAACCAATGTTTACCTATCTCGCGCCTAAATCTAAATTTGTCTAATTTAAAGCCATTGCTAAGAGTTCGCTCCTGGTTGGATAGTTTGAGTACCTTTGTTATATCACCTTTGTTTAACCCTGACTTCCATTTATACACCTCGATCATATCGCCCCTCACTCCACGCCTCTCGAAGGAGTACAAATTAAGATGCTTTAATCTGTCTCTGTACTCAACATTCCGAATGCCAGGGATTGGTCTTGTCATCCTCCACTGAATGCTTTTTAGGGATTGCAAATCCATTCTGTAGTACGGTGACCAGAACTGAACCACGTAATCCAAGTTTTTTTTTTACGGGGATTAGCCCACCCGGGCACAGGTCACTGACCCACATCAGGGCCCGGGGGCGAAAATGTAATAATAATAATAATAATTCATAGTAAATAAAATTTATAATAAAAAGTAAAATAAAATATTAATGGTAATAATAATAATAACAACACTGTGATAATAATAAACAAAGAAATGCAAGAATGAAAAAAAATCAACAGTGAGAAACGCTATATGTATGTTGTTTTGTCATGTAAGAGAAACAATTGAGACCCTACAATTGTGTGTAAATGAGGCAGAAAGTCAGATCAGCAACATGGGACTTGGTCACAATTTTCGTGATGCCATATGGCAGCAGGGTCTACCATTAGACAATACATTATGCTGCCAATATCTTCCCAGGCAGTAGTACCTCCTTGTTCGGTAGCTGCCTACTACCTACTACCTCAGAAGTGAGGTCTCACAAGCGCAAGATATAGTTTTAGGATAAGTACTTTGTTATCCTTCTTTCGAGTAAATACGCTCCCCTTCTGGAAACATTATTTGGGTAAGTTTTATGCTTGTACGTCAAAATTCACAAATGATTCACATATATGTACATATCTGCCTCACTATTATCTCTATTTTGCTGTAGGCCTAGTCATTCCACACACACACACTGAACAATGATCTCAGTGTTTGTCCAACTTAAATATCATGTTGGCTCACTGGAGATGGCGTGACTACCAGCCCTGGCGTCCTCATCAACATGGAGGGTGCGTTGTCGAAGCTAACTGAATGTTGGTAATCTGGTGCAAGTCTGGAAGTCAATACAAAGGCACACCATCACCCGCTCATAACAGGGCCCGCCAGCAGCTAACCATTGATTGCATGAACCACCTGTCGTGAGAACTTTGGTGAGGCTTTGAGTGGGCAGCAACTGAGCGTTTTCCCATCTTCCACACGACTGTGTGCGACATTGAAACTCCTAGTATCATTATATTTACAAAGTATGTATGTATGTATGTATGCATGTATGTATGTATGTATGTATGTATGTATGTATGTATGTATGTATGTATGTATGTATAATGAGTGTGTGTTTCATAATAATATTATTATTATAACAATTATAATAATAATAATAATAATAATAATAATAATAATTATAATAATAATAATAATAATAATAATAATAATAATAATAATTAACGGTTTATTAAACATGGCAGCAAATTCTCTAAGTATTTTGGGAGCCCACATCACTCAAACTCACGTGCGTTTCAACATATTACTGATCATGTACTTTCATAACGGTATCAGTATCAGGTGACCAACATTCGAAATAACCCAACATATGCTAAATAATATTAAGAAATAGGACCGAGACTGTGTATCACGACTACGACCCTGGCCATGGACTCTATCGTATCAGTCTATTCTTACTTAGTGTAACCTGATCTAACCTCGCTTGTGATTAGCAGCAGGATAAAGAGGAGAAGGGATGTTCTCGTTGGTGGGGAAGGAAGGGGTATTGTAGGGTGCCTCGTTGGTGGGGGAAGGAAGGGGTATTGTAGGGTGCCTCGTTGGTGGGGGAAGGAAGGGGTATTGTAGGGTGCCTCGTTGGTGGGGAAAGGAAGGGTATTGTAGGGTGCCTTGTTGGTGAGGGAAATAAAGGTATTGTAGGGTGCCTGTTGGTGAGGGAAGAAAGGGGTATTGTAGGGGTGTCTCGTTGGTGGGGGAAGGAAGGGTATTAGGGTGCCCTCGTTGGTGAGAGAGAGGAAGGAAATAGGGCATTGTAGGTGTGTCGTTGGTGAGGGAAGGAAGGGGTATTGTAGGATGCCTCGTTGGTGAGGGAAGGAAGGGGTATTGTAGGATGCCTCGTTGGTGAGGGAAGGAAGGGGTATTGTAGGGTGCCTCGTTGGTGAGGGAAGGAAGGGGTATTGTAGGATGTCTCGTTGGTAAGGGAAGGAAGGGGTATTGTAGGATGCCTCGTTGGTGAGGGAAGGAAGGGGTATTGTAGGGTGCCTCGTTGGTAAGGGAAGGAAGGGGTGTGTAGGGTGCCTCGTTGGTGAGGAAGGAAGGGGTATTGTAGGGTGCCTCGTTGGTGAGGGAAGGAAGGGGTATTGTAGGGTGCCTCGTTGGTGAGGGAAGGAAGGGGTATTGTAGGGTGTCTCGTTGGTGGGGAAGGAAGGGGTATTGTAGGGTGCCTCGTTGGTAAGGGAAGGAAGGGGAATTGTGAGAGATTAAGGGAGTAGTGGCGGTGGCAGTAGTTGGGATGGTAGTGATTGTGGTAGGTGTGGTGGTTGTAGCAGTGTGGTCGTAGTGATTGTGGTGGTCGTGGTAGTACCGGTAGTGGTAGTGGGGGTAGTGATGGTGGTAGTGGTGGAGATGGTAACAGAGGCTCGTTTTGATAATTTCTCTCTTGGAAGACAGTTGCCGCTGTTCACTCAGAACCCTTCTTGATCACAAATGATTCCGCGTTTTCAGGCGAAGCAAAACAGACATGCGCATATGGGTATATACTACATCATTCCAAATGGATCTTATTGAATATCCTAGAACATGTGGCGTTGAAAGAGGAGGATGGTGATTGTGATCCCGTCACTTTCTGGACACATGTGTCTTCAGCTAGTTCCCTTAATTTGCGGAATCACATTGCCTAATTATTATCCTCACAATGTTTGGCTCTACTTACTGCAATGAGTCTGCTTCCTCCAGCACATACCATTACCTGCAGTGTTTTATAGTGTTGAAAAGAATTAGTTTATTTCTATATTCCTCCCCGGGTCCGTTTTCAACAAGAGAGGGATGGATGGTTAATTTTGACCCGGTTTACAGTAAATATCGTGACCGCGTTATTCATGTATTTATTTTTTATTTTTACAGGGAACTGATTGTTTTTTAAATTGATTTGCATGGTCAACACATTTTTAGATTAAGAATAGTTGATACTTTAAATAAAGCTTCTCATCCCAACCTTTACAAACTCGAAATTTGTGTGACTGGACTTTCATAAATAGTAATTGAGTAACTTTGCTTTAGAAAATAATATTTTGGTACTATAATCTCTTAGCGTGAATATATAGAGAAACGTTACTACGCAAGTTTCCACACATGTTGAGTGGTGAGTAATCCAAGTGAGCCTCCCTCATTTCAGTGGGCCGCATGAGTGAGCCTCCCTCATCTCAGTGGGCCGCATAAGTGAGCCTCCCTCATCTAAGTGGGCCGCATAAGTGAGCCTCCCTCATCTCAGTGGGCCGCATGAGTGAGCATCCCTCATCTCAGTGGGCCGCATGAGTGAGCCTCCCTTATCTCAGTGGGCCGCATGAGTGAGCATCCCTCATCTCAGTGGGCCGCATGAGTGAGCCTCCCTTATCTCAGTGGGCCGCATGAGTGAGCCTCTCTCATCTCAGTGGGCCGCATCTACAAAGAAAAATATCATAATCAAATGCAAAACCCAGAATATATATCAATACATTTGCAATATTTTATCGCTAGTAAAACTTTAATGCGCGCCATATTAAAAAAATGTGTTGGATAAGTTAAATCTTAAATTAATTACATAAAAACATAATTACTAATGAAAGCAATTAAAAATGTAGAAAATGCTTAATATTGAAAAAAGAAATATGTTTATTGACAATTAATAGGTGACGTGCCAAGTGCACCCGTATTCTATAATATATTTATGTACTCAAGGGGCACTCTGAACATTGATGGGTCGCATGCGGCCGCAGGTTGCCCACCAATGATTTTTTGTAGGGTCATTGTTTTGACTTACATATTAATAGTAGTTTTTTTCTGTATCTTACCTGCCATTAATGTTATGTTGTAATGCATCAACATTTTATCACGCTTTACATCGTTATCATTAAGTGAGCAAAACCTGATGACTGTCATATGTGTAAGTTCGTAACTTGGGAACTTGCAAATATGAAAGGTTAACCTAACATTAATCAGGTTAATATTGTATACCTTGTGTTAAATTGTCTCATTATCTGGTGATGTTAAACAACTATAGGACAGTAAGGCGAGGCGAGTGTTGGGGCCTCACCCCCCATTCGGTCCTCCCACCAGCACCACCACTGGCAGCCCTGAGGTTATGATGACCCAGGATTTATTGTATAATTATCAGCCCCTTCTTTTCATGCAGTTGTGTGCACACTATCATTAATTTTTTATTTTGCCACTCACAGCGGCTAGTTTGTTGTGCACCCCATACTCATCCTGTGGGCGGTAGCGCAAAATGATTAGAGTAGAGTTGACAAAGGGTCTGTATAACTAACCCCAGTGGTCAGGATATTATGGCATTGAATGTTACAGACTATTTCAAATAAATTCTTTGTTTAGTTCTGTACATAGAAGGTAACTTATTCGCAACTGTGTGAGTACAGGAGTGTGAGGCAATATTTCTGGTCACACACTTTGTAATTAACATTTGCGTGAGAGGTATTCGAGCACGTTGTGTGTTTTTGTCTATACGTGGGAACTGATATAGCTACTAAGTGAAAAAATGTGGATACAATCTTATTATATCAGCTGTCTTGCCATTAGAGATAAAGTGTTGTGCCATTTCACAAACAGTGTGCTTGGACCTGTCCCTGAAAGGCTTCATTTTCACACAATCGAGGGCGTAGTGTTCGAGTGTGTGACCATATGTCTGGCCACACACTTTACATTTAGTTTTGTTCAAATCTGCTTCAGGGATGAGCTGCCAGGAGTACTCATCTCTTAACCTTAGTCTAGCAGTTACAACATCTTGTAATCTAATGATCTTGTTACTTGTTCCATATACATGTTTCACTTGATACATCTTATCATGGTAAACAATGGAATGACTAGTGCCTGTTTGCACTTGTTTGCGTGCGTCAAATTCAGTAAGTTCCTTCCTAATTACAGTTTTAGGGCTCTTTTTGACAGACCCAGTTTATATTCAACAGTGCCTTTGTTAGACGCGAGTTTGGCGAGGGCATCAACTCTGTCATGTTCTTTGAGGCCTATGTGAGAGGGGATCCACAACAGTGTGATATTGCACCCCGATCAACAAGGTACGCATATTTGTGTCTGGCTTCAGAGACAAGCGCTTGACAACTTAAGCTGAGAGTGTCAAAGGCAAGTAGTGAGGATAGAGAATTAATGATGATGAGACTGTCACTGACAGTGGTTTCAATAAATTTAATGGCTGTGAGTATGGGAACCAATTCACTTTGTAGAGTGGATGCCCAGTTGTTAATTCAAATTCCTTTTTCAATTGTATCACCGTTAAGTTGAGTCACAACGATAGCACTTCCCGCCCTCCCACTGGCAGAGTTAAGAGATTTTTCAGTGTAGCTCCTATCAAGTTTGTATAATAATAATAATAATAATAATAATAATAATAATAATAATAATAATAATAATAATAATAATAATAATAATAATAATAATAATAATAATAATAATAATAATAATAATAATAATAATAATAATAATAATAATAATAATAATAATAATTACGGTTTATTGAAAGAGCATGGCAGCCGGAAGGCTGAAAATATACAGTTACATAATTGGGGAAAGGGTCACTTGATTGACAAATAACATAAGTGATACAAATAAGATATATAATAACTTGGTGGAAGGTCATACTACAGGGCATTTCAACATAGTGACACTGCAAAATAAATAAGATTGACTAGGAGTCAATACACTGGTTGATTACGAGTTGTTGATAATTTTCACAATGGTTGGGACCGGGCTGTTCTTGTAGCGATCAGTATGTGCTCGTATGGGCTGGATGCGGTTGTGGTGCTGAACAGCAACTCGCGTACGAGGAATCTCGGGTGGAAGTAGGGAGACGGTGTCGAGGATGTGTGTGTGTGTGTGTGTGTGTGTGTGTGTGTGTGTGTGTGTGTATGTATGTGTGTGCTTGTGTCACGGAAAATAGGGATAATCGTAAATTAACCCTTAAGCAGCAACTGACGTTTTCGCAAAGCATGGATAATTTTCTTTTTATTGGTATAGTTTAAAATGGTAATTCATTAGTACGGTGTACGGCAAAATTTCTTTGTTTCATTTAAGACGTCGTCTACCACCATAAAATAGCCAACTTAGGCCTAAAGTTGGTCAGGTTAAGTCAGATAAGGCTAAGTTAGGTTTTCTTTAAAAATAGTAATTTATATGTATCATGGCCACTAAGAGGGCTTGCGCCCTGAGTTGTAACCACCCTCCTTCCCTCTTCCACGAAGAACCCGCATGTAGGAATTGTTCCTTCAAGCGGTAGTTTTAATTAGTCGAACCTCTTCCCCTCTGTACGGGACCATCTAGGGTAGGGTTGGTAAACCAGTCCACCTTCGCTGATGCATTATGGGTCGTCTTACTCCTGTGGTTGGCATGCATTACAAACGCTGGCCTATGTATTAATCTGAGTATCTGACCCTGGTTCATGCCATACAAGTTTAGCATAAATAACCTCAACTGAATTTCTTGAATGATACTGTTCAGTGATTCTTTTCTTAGCCTAAATCAACAATTTCATCATCACTCACTGCTGTGAATGAGTTCATGCGGTCAAGTACAATTCTGTGTCGTCGACTTAGCACTTTCCTCAACCTTGCATGGGCTTCAAATCTATCTAGGTCTGCTAAGTTATTCCAAAAAATGGAGATCCGATCTCGCCTACTCATTTTCTAAACTTTACTTTCTCTTTTGCCGCTGTTCGACCAATTAGTTACAAACACAGGAGGTATATAACGTTTAACAGGTTTCTTTTATAATTTAGAACTACTGCATTATAACTAATGTAATGCAAAAATATTAGGAAGTAGCTGTTGAGTCAGGTTGATGCCCAGTCGATGTGTAAACATCATAAGTATACAAGAAATTAAAAATTATCTGACCACTAATGTGACCACTCATTCATAAAGCTATTGCCACCTTGTCACACATACATGTTAAAAAAAGTAATATGGGTATAAAAAGGGAGTGAATAGAGTATCTTAAGGTCGATAATGATGTACCGTTTTAAAAGTTATATGACTACAGGAGCAATATACCTTATCTATCCTAATATTTAAGATGCATGATATAAGTACCGGTATATCCTTATTATATCTTATTATGTTTCTATTACTTAAACTTATTTCTCCTCCCGATATATTTCAATTAATCAAATATCATATACTCTGACGTCATAGTATCATTAAATAATCAAACTCCATCTCCCAGTGAACTTTTTTGTATTATGCACCTAATTTAGCCAAATGGAACTTTTAAGTTCACCAAAACCAAATATTGTATTTGGCGATGAAAAAAATAGAGCCTCCAGAATATCACATATTATATCACGATCCACTGTATAAAAGTTTTTTTTAGTATGTAATGTTACCACCCCTGTGACGATGACCTTCCAGTGAAATTTGGCTCTATCCATTTTTAGATTTCTAGCCCCAAAAACTCGCCAGTTTATATTTTCCAGACAAAAACTCATTTACAAAACTGCTAAAAAGCTGCATTAATTAATTTAAATGTACTTACTTTATATAAAAAATGTCGCATAAACTTTGGTGACGATGTCCTCCCAATGAATTTTGGCTCAGTTCATTTAACTATTTCTAGCCCAGAAATTTGCCAGTTTTAATTTTTCTGAAGAAAACTCACCTACAAAACTGCTAAAAAGTTTAATAGATTACCTTAGTTGTGCCTTTTTTTTACGGGAATATCCTACCCAGGCACAGGTTATCGACCCACAACGGGGCCGAAGGGGCGAAAAAATAAAAGTAAAAAGAAATTGAAAATATAAAAGAAAAAGATTATATTAATCTACACAAAGATGATGCCGGAAAACCAACTTTTAGAAGTGAGACAGATTGTATGAGTATGAAAACACAGAAGAAGGCAGAGCATTCCACAGTTTAGCTGTGTGAGGAAAGAAGGATGTACTATAACGGGTTAGTCTAGTGTGACCGACAGCCACAGAGAAACGGTGGGCACCGCGGGCAAGACGAGCTTTACGAGCCCACGGCCTTGAGGCGGTACACAGGATGCCAAATTCACCAAACATTGCCCGTTAAAGTACCTGTATAAGAGAGAGAGTGAAGCAACATTGCGGCAAGGAGAACGGGAAGAAAAATTATCGACGAGAGAAGGAGAGATCAATAAGACGAAATGCCTTAGATTAGTACCAGGGTTAGTAAGATCAGATGACTCCAGCAACTGAACGAGCTGGTATTTGGCAATAAAACAAAACACACTCTCTTGAAAATGTCATAATATTGGCCATAATCCCATTCATGTAAAAAAGCGGTTTTAAAATTTCTAATACGTTTTTCTTTGTTCATTAATCGTATTAGAATACATATCCAAATAAAACAAACAAAAGAATTACGAAGAGGTTAACGAAGATCAGCTACTGTACTAGCCACATCTTCAAATTCCAATATTATTAGTTCGTTTTTCCGCCGCCCCTCTCCGTCGTGCGTTGCACTGTGGGGTCCTTCTCGTTTAAAACTATGGTTCTCGACACGACGAACCCCGTCAACGGAAGATATTGTTTACAACTCCGAGTCTTGGGCTCACACTTGACCCAGCCATGTCAATGTTGCTCTTATAGTCCACTCCGTATCTTTATTTTTCTGGTTAGATTAACTGTTTTAGTATCAACATCATTACATGATCATCTATTGCCAGTCAGAAGTAAAAAAAAAACTGAAATGCATATAATTTACAGCTATTAGGCAATTTTCTTTATTTAGTGTAACACACACACACACAAATATATATATATATATATATATATATATATATATATATATATATATATATATATATATATATATATATATATATATATATATATATATATATATATATATATATATATATATATATATATATATATATATATATATATATATATATATATATATATTGTTTCATTCAAGGACTTAACGAAATTACACAAAAAATATTTAGGAATTTCAAAATGTTACTGATATTGTACTATTATTTTTCCACGACTAGCATATCATTTATGCCTTGCCTCTTAATACTTGGTGGTGATCTGCGTTCGTAGTTCTGCCTTGGTGGCTGTCTTCGAAGGCATTGGTTTGAAAAAGAAGGCTTTGCTTTATCAATTTTTAACGATATATAACGAATTAATTAACTTGTATTTTATCTCAATATTTGTTTTCTTTTTTATATTCATTCAATAAACTAATTAAAAAATATGAACATATTTCTCAAAATTTCTTCACAGTTGATTGACGCTTTCAGAAACTGATGAGGACAGTTTGGAAGTGATGTTTCAGAAGTCCAGCGGTAATATGTGTTCGTTACAATAGACTCATTCATATGGGAGAAGTAAATGTTTTCTTGTGTGCATAGACTAATTTCAGTTGGTAAATAAAAAAGTAATTACCTGATTTCTAGATCGACGAATAAGGAAATTCATAAATTCAAAGGGGCAGATATAGTCCAAGCCTTTTCACAGTAATAAAACACATTCATTCAGTCCCAGGACGCTCCGACACCTGCTTTGAGATGTTTTGTGAATCAGTGTCATGAACCACGACGGTCAGTTTTGCTGCTGCTGCTGCTGTTGTTGTTGTGGTGTTAAAGAGTGTCACAGTGAAGTGTTATGTAGTGTCATCGTTGGTGAGAGAATATTAAATCAAGAGGTAAGTGGTGGTCAACATGGGTTGTATTTGTTGAGGTTAATGTGTTAAATATGAAGATTCACAGTACACGGTGAGGATGTAGTTATGGGGGGCCTCTGGCTCCACAATAATTCAACCCCTGACCACTTCACAGAAGAGAGTTGTGCGGACAATGATCTATTTGAAAAAATAAAATAAAATAAATTATTACACTAACAAACAATTTGCTAGAATGAAAATTTTAAAATTTGAGGTTATTAACACTTATGGCTGTACCCCATTTGTTTATAAATATGTCAATCACTTGAGTGACAGTAATTATTTCCAGCTCTGGAATAATCAGCGATAAAACTTAGGACACTCAGGGCTACTAAGACCACACCCCTCATGCGCTTCTCTCAGTCCAAGGACCTCCAAAAAATACCCTGGTGTGAAGGTGTGGAACAACTTTCCCCCACCCATCCAAACAAAGACTACGTTCCCGTCCTTTATACCATATCTTAAAAAAATATTTATTATCTAAGTATTAATATTTTTGTAACACTTATTTTATACTCTTACTTATGTTGTACCACTAAAACCATTATATCATATAACGTCAACTGGTTAGATACAAATTACCATTGCAATAATCATATATTTGCCATCATGACATGATCATGACAGTTTTTGTTACCTTGTTTCACCTTAGTACAACCCATGTTGTATTGCTTCCCTCACTTATAATATTAATGTATATCAATTCCACTGTAAGATATGTGCAGTATATAATTATAATATAAATGTAAACAAAATTAATACAATAAAGCAAAGTAACTAAACAACAATGGTCTTACATAGAGTATATTAAAGCCTTATAGCCGAGAATGATAACTGATACTTAACAGTGGGCAGGACTAAGAAGAGAAATAGGGCTTAAAGGACATACAGTACAAGTATTTAGCATCACTCATTATAGAGAAAATGTCGTAGAAAAATATTTATAATTAAATGAGTAAGAATCATAGCACTGGAAATTTTTCAGTGTAGGTTATTCATTTAGTTACTCTTGGGGGTTCTGACAAGTTATATCGAGAAGCTGTACTGATTCTTCTTGAGGGATGGAAGTAACCACCATTTCTTATGTTACTGTTAATAGAATTTTAGTTTATATAACAATAAAGTTGTATATAATTGTAATAATAAAAGGATACTGTGGGCTCATTCATGAATGCTTTTTCAGACAGGATGGTCCATAGCCCAAGATTTGATGAGTGATGCCAAGACTTCCTCTACCGCCAGGGCAAGGTAAGCACCACTTCTGCTACTCTTATGACATAATAGACGAGTATCTTTATTCATTTTAGTGTTAACAAAAAACATTGTTAGTATCAAGGTAGTTCCTGTCAATAGTAGAGCACAATTTATATTAAAGGTTAAGGAGAGGGTCGCCACCTTTTTTATTTTCCTTTTCCTTTTGGGGGGGGGGGAGGGGGGTGGACGGGCATAATTTTTTGGCACATTTGTTTTTGTATTGCATAGATGCTTATCTAATAGGAAAGAAAAGAAAATGTAGAAAAATTTAATATTTCTAAACTCCCCCTGGAAGGCTGGTATGAATCACTAATAATGACAGAAACCACAAAACAATGCATCTAATGATATGGTTAGGTTTAGCTGGTTTCTGTTGCCTGTAATCATTGCCCAACAAACTGTTGCCGTTTCTTAAGAACATTTGTAAAGGCACTAATGAAGGATCAGTCATTATTTAATCCTCTTCCACCAAATAAGTATTTTTACTTTAAAAAACACATCCTTGAGATCCTTCCAATATATAACTTGGTATAAGTGGCGACTTTCTCCTTAACATGTTATTTTTTTGTTATAGGATTAAAGATGGGTGGAAAGTTAATGTGATTGGGTTTTTTTCAGGTAGGTGAAAGTTAACAGCTCCTTGAGGGACCATAAAACACCATAAGACATCACACTTGCAAGTCAGTTTAATATATCATTAATTTATCATTGTTTTGTACTTGCTCAGAAGTCTCAGGAGTCTTGCATCCCCATTAACTGAGTATGTCGCCATTACCCCCCATGTTGAAGATCGATATCATGTTTGCTATATAAAGTGTATATAATTAACTCAATAAACTTCCGGAACTTTGAATACTTTTATGCCATTATTACATGATCGTATAAGTCATTTACCATTCTAGCGTCTGTAACAGAAGATATAGGTAGAATATTCATAGTTGTAGAAAGGTAAAGTGAGGAAGTTTGGTAGAGTGGCCGGTTAGTTATTTAACTGTATATTGTATTCGTAGGGGGAATCCTCTAAACACCACTTTCATTACAACTATTTATTACTTAACTGAATGGCATGGACACATTAATAGATCGATATATCGAAGTTACACTGACTCTCGGACACAAACATGAAATGGATACACTTCCCACCGTAAGTAACTCGCCCCTGAATCGCTCTGATAAGGACTCACGTGTGACCTGAGGGAGACCCAGCAGGTGCTGTTGACGGGAGTGCTGGTGTATGTCTTCTGTGGAAGACTTTGCTAGCTGGAGAAGGTGCTGGGGAGGGAAGTCTCCCTCCCGACCTCGACTAGTGACGCGCGTGACTACGTCTTCTGTTGATAGTGATGTAAAAGTAATGCCCCGTCAGTCAGTCAGGATACCGAGATCAGAGAGCCGTGGCTCTGAGGTGTTCAAGGATATTTAGGGCAAGGTATAGTTTTGAAGTGGGAAGTACAGAAGGAGAATGAAAGCAGGTGGGCTTTCCACCTTGCGGAGGCTGTTTTGAGGTTAAACCAGTGACAGACGTCCCTCAGTCCTCCAGGGGCAAGGGAGTTTAAATAAGCTAAGCTAGTTTAAAGTGCCATCCTAAGGAAGGTGATGTTTTTGGGTTTGTTGGAGGGTCCCTTCAGGTTCTTGTGTTGCTGAAGGGATGTTCCTCATCTTTTGTGATTGTGCTGGGGGGTCCCGCCAGGTCCTTGTGTAACTGGCAGGATATTCCCCATGTTTAAGGTTATACATATAGTGTTGTTCTTTCTTGTTTGTTTTTTCTTGGAGGGTCCCTTCAGGTCCTTGTGTAACTGAAGGGATGGTCTTCATCTTTTGTGTTTGGGGGTCCCACCAGGTCCTTGTGTGAACTGGCAGGATAGTCCCCATCTTTTCGGTTATTTAAGTGGAATTTAATTGAATTGAATTGAATTGAAACAGTTTATTTAGCCAGAAAAACACAGATACAGAGTGGATAATAATGACAATATTAACATGGCTGAGCCAGTTGAGAACCTGAGCTCTCTTTGAGGCACCTGATATATACTATACATTTATCTCAAGGAAGTATTATGTAACATTTAGTATCATCTGGAATAGTACAATAGCATGGTAGTAATAAGTACATCTCATAGTGTTACCACAGTTATCACTTTAATATATATTTATTTTATTATTTATTATTTTTATTTATTTTTTATTTTTTTATTTATACATACATATACACATACATATACATATATACACACACACACACATATATATATATAAATAAATACATATATACAGTATATATATATATATATATATATATATATATATATATATATATATATATATATATATATATATATATATATATATATATATATATATATATATATATATATATATATATATACACATACACATACACATATACATATAAATTAGAGTGAAATTTAAAAACATAAGTATAATGGGGGAGCAGTACAACATGGGTTGTACAGTAATAAGGTTCAACAAGAGGACAGAGCTTTAAGGATTATGTCTAGTTGGCAATTATGTTTATTGCAATGGTAATTAATTATTTATTTACATGATAATTTCTGATAAAACGGTTTTGATGGTACAAAAAAAACAGGTACTGTAAGTATATTAAGTGTTACAAGAAGTATTAATACTTCCACATTAGATATTTTTTTAGAGATGATTTAAAGGAAGGGAGCGTAGTCTTTGCTCGGATGTGTGGGGGTAAGTTGTTCCACACCTTCAAACCATGATATTTTATGGAGGTCTGGGACTGAGAGGAGTGCATGGGGGGTGGTCTTAGTAGCTCTGGGTGCCTTAAGTTGTATCTCTGATTGTTCCGGAACTGGAAGTAATTATTGTCAAGCAAGTGATTTATAGATTTGTAAACAAAGAGGGCACAGCAGTAAGTGTTAATATCCTCGAATTTTAAAAATTTCAATGTCGCAAATTTTTCGTTTGTGTGATCTGTTTCTTTCAAGTAGGTCATTGTCCGTACAACTCTCTTTTGTGCAGTAACCAGAGATTGTGTTTTTGAAGAGCCAGAGGCCCCCCCATAGTGTGAAACAGTGTATCAGGTGTTGGTAAACAAGATCATGATAGATTTCTTTCATTGCTGTGAGAGTGAGTGACTGTCGAGTGTGATACATGATACCGCACTGTTTATTGATTTTACTGTGAATGGCTTGTATGTGGTGTCTCCAGTTAAGTTTCTCATCAACAATAACTCCGAGGAATTTAGTATTTTGTTCGCGTTTGAGGACTATATAACCAAGGTACAGGGGGTTCAAGTCTGGAGGTAAGTTTTTTCTTCTGTGAAAGATCGTGTAGTGGGTTTTCTCAAGGTTTAAGGTCAGTTTATTATGTATTACCTAGGTCCCGACTTTAGTTAATTCAGTGTTCATAGTTCTCATCAAGGAGTGGAGGTCTGAGTTGGTGGCATAGAGATTACTATCGTCTGCAAATAAGTTGTATTTTATGAGTGAGCTGTCGTGGACTATGTCGTTTATGTACAACAAAAACATTACTGGACCGAGAATTGAACCTTGGGGGACTCCATACAAGATTGGCGAGGAGTCAAATTGGTGGTTATTATAACAGACATACTGCATCCTGCTGGACAGATATGAGGCCCCTAACGCCGTAATGTTCAAGCTTTGAAAGGAGGATGGTATGGTAGACAGTATCGAAGGATTTAGAGAGGTCCAAGAATATACCGACTGTGAACTGACTGTCATCAAAGGAATTTAAGATGTCATTAGTAAAGGATAGCAGAGCACTCTCAGTCGACCTTCTAGCTCTAAATCCAAACTGGGAGTTTATAAAGATATTATTGGCATTGCAGAAGGAATTTAGTCTATTTCATGCTAGCTTTTCCAGTATCTTACTCAAGGCTGGGAGGACTGATATGGTGTTACTCTCTTGCATATAATGGTTTTGGGCTGATTGTGTTAATGTTGATGCTTCTTGGCCACCAGGTGTGTGATATATTGTTGTTTGCCTGTAATAGTTCGTGTAAAATAGGGTCTTGTGTTCGGTGTAGTTTGTCCCATACCGCTTTTGCTTGTTCGTGTGTTTTTATGTTAATTGTGTCTATGTTATGTTCGATGTGTATGTCTCGTATTTTTTTACTGTATGGCGGCCGATGTTTTGCTGCTCATCTTAGTGCTGTATTTTGGACTGCTTGCAACTTGAGTTTGTTTGTTTTGGTTATTGTGTTAAGTGGAATTGGTGGGTATTCAAGGTGTGGTCTGACGAGTGATTTGTATAGATGTAGTTGTGTTTTGGTGTTTAGTTTTCTAAAGCGACGGAGTTTGGTTAGTTGCAATTTGGCTTTCGTCAACTTTCTCTAATGTGTTGGTGTATACCGTTTCTGGTGATTTTGAGTCCCAGTGTTATCCCACTTTCTGCATATGGTAGCTGTTGATTATTGATTATGATTGGGTATGGATTTATTTTTGCAATGAATATGAACTTTAGTTTTTGGATGTTGGTTTGGATTTTCCATTTTCTCTCATAGTTGTTAATTGCTTCAATTTCTCTTCCTGTTCTTATAGCCATCATTTGCTTAGATTTCCCTGGATATTGTATCATGTGTGTGATATCGTCTGCGTATGTTATGTAGTCCGACTGACTTGTGTCTGGTATGTCTGTTGTGTATATTGTGTACAGTGTGGGTGAAATGTTGCTGCCCTGTGGGACTCCATTGTGTATGTTGAAGGTTTGTGCAGTGTAATTGTCTATAATAAGTTTGGCTTGTCTGTTGTCTTAAGAAGTTGCAGAGAAGGGTTGTCATGTTTTTTGGCATGTCAAGCTGAATTATTTTATATTTGAGGCCTTCGTGCCACACTTTATCAAATGCTTTTGATACGTCTCTGAGAACAATATTGCATTGGTTTTTGTTGCTGAGGGCGTTAGCTATTGATTCATAAATTAATGCAATAGCCGTGTTTGTGCCTCAGTTCTTTCGGAATCCATGTTGTCTGGGGTGATATTTGTTTTGCTGTTCTAGATAGTTTCTGAGTCTGCTGTTGACTATTTTTTCTAGTATTTTCCCTGGTGTTTCTAATAAGGATATAGGTCTGTAATTTTCCAGCCTTGTTGGGTTTTCCCGGGTTTGGGTATGAGTCTGATTTTGGCTGTTTTGAAAATCTTGGGGAAGTGTCCTGTTGCTAGTGAAGCGTTAAAGATCTGTCTAAGTTGTTCTATCAGCATTTTTGTATGTTTTGAAGGACAGTTTTGTTTATCTGACTTGGTCCAGGTGCTTTATTTTTAAAACTGGTTATAATGTTTATGTCTTTTGTGGTGATTGGCGTGGTTAATGTGTCTGCACTGTTTAGTATGTTGAGGTCTATTGTTCTTGGTGGTTGCCATTTCTCTGTGTTTAGTGTATGGTGTGTTGTTACCATCTGTTCTGTTACTCTACAGTAGTTTCTGTTTTCTTCTTCTGTGATTTTATATATGTTGCTCCAGAAATTTCTGAAGATCAGTTCTCTGTCTACAGATTCTGTAGCTTTTACCCCGTTTTCGTCTATAAGATGGCTGTTATCTATGGAGTTAGTGCCCATTAGGCTTTTTATTTTACTCCAGAAAAGTTTTGGGTTGTGATAATCGGCCTCTGTGTTTGTGATTAGCTGGTTCCATTTGTCGTTGTGTGATTGTTTGCATATTTTTTTCAGCTCTTCCTTTAGGTTTCTGAAGAAAGTTATTGTTTCTTAGTTCCAGCCGTGTGTATTTGTATGTTCTAGTATATTATTCAGTCTTGTCTGGATTATGTTCTGTTCGTGTGTTAATTGTGCGTGGGGTAGTGTACGGTAAGTTGTTTTGGGGGTGTTGTTTTCCATGGCTGTGGTGACATTAGTGTACCATGTTTCCAGGGCTATGTCAATGTCTGCTGTGTTTTTGTTATGTAGATGTATTTGTTCGTTTGAGTTGAGTTCTGCCTTAAAACCCTCCCAGTTTGCTCTGTTGAGAGAGAATCTATGGATGGAGGGAATTTGCATTGGTGATGTTGATAGAGTGATAATTATGGGCAGGTGATCGCTAGTGGTGGTTGGTCCAGGTTTCATGTGTGTATTCAAATGGTGTCTATTTGTCAGAACTATATCCGGCTTCCCGGTGTTTCCTGCAGCTACGTAGGTTTCGAAATCTGGGCCCAGGTGTGTGATGCTGCCGTTTTCTAATAGGTCGTGTATTATCTTCCCCCTTGGGTTTCTGGTTCGGTGTCCGAGTATGGTGTGTCTCGCGTTTAGGTCTCCTATAAAATATGCTGGTGTGTTACGTTTCATTAGTTTTAGTAAGTCACCAGTCGGGAATGTTTGTCGTCGGCAAGGTAAATATGTTGTTCCAATTATTATTGGGCCTTTAGTTATGTTGATTTCGACTGCTAAGAAGTCGGTTTGGAAGTTGTCTATGAGTTTGTATTTGATGTTTCTTTTGGTGGCTATTGCTGCTCCGTCGCTAAATTCTTCGTGTGTGTTCAGTTGATGTGTGTAATAGTTGAAGAGTTTTAATTTGTCACTGTTTTTCCGTCCGTGTGAATTTATGAGAATTATGTCTGGGTCTATGTTGTTGTATATGTTTGTTAGTTCTGCTTTTCTTGTATGTGTCCAGGCCAGGATGTTGTGTTGTATTATTTTCAGTGTTCTGTTTTGCGTAATCGTGGGTCGCTGGAACTTGGTGCGTGTTGTTTGGTTGCTCTGGTCTCTCCGGGGGAGAGTCTCTGTCTCTCCTCCTTCATTCCTGTTCTTATTTTCTTGAATTTTGATAGGTCTACGTTCTCGATTTTGCTATATTTGCTGCTTATTTTTCCTCCACGTATTGTGTTTCTATGAGTCCCTCTTCTACCCTGTTGTCTTCGTATGTGTATTTGGTTGTTCCTTCTTGAATATCTTTTAACAGTCTCTCATTTGTTACTGTTGGCTGGGAGTTGACTGAGTAAAACCTGATTCCTATGCTGTCTCCGACGTCGGCTGGCCATTGACCAGAGGGGTTCTCTCTACGTGGTCTTGCTGGTGTTGACTTCGCTGATTGGTCGGTTGTGTTCTCTAGGGTCTCGTAGTGTGTTGTGGTTAGTTGGGAGTAGGTTGTATCCATTGCAGTCTCTGCTCCTGTGCATTTTTCTTGCTGTGTTATTTTATCTTCCCTTTCTTTGCTGGTGATTCCTAGACTGTTTTCGGTTATTATTTTGAAAATGTCTGCCGATGGGGCATCGTCTGGGAAGTTTACCTGTGGTAGGTTGTTCGTTGCAAACATTTCTCTGGTAGTTTTTCCGAATGTTCCCGGGTTAGCCACGTTGTTTATGTGGGCATGTATCAGTGTGGCTAGTATGATGAAGGGTAGACCTTCACTTAGCTTCAAGTAAGTGTTTTCTGCGTTGGTTTTGTCTTTGGTTTTTTCTAACACTTTAGAAGTAGTGTCTTGCAACTTTATTATTACAGCATAAGTTTTGGTTGGGTCAGTTTCCATATGTTTGTTCGATTTTTCCTTTTCCTTCATGTCTTTGATGATATCCTTCCTTACTGGGCATCGTGCTGCCAAAGTGCGGTGAGGTCCTTTGCAGTTCAGACATTTTAAATTTTCTTTGTCGTTACACTCCCTGAATGTGTGCCCTTCAGCTCCACATTCCGAGCAGTACTTTTTGTCTTTATTAGGGCACTTGGCTGATACATGGTGTTATGGGATAAAAATTTTCTTTTTCGATTTGGTCTTTTGAAAGGTGGTAGTGGGAGATGCAAATTCCATTTTCTAGTGCCTTCTGGGCCATGGCGATTTCTTTGAACCATACTTTCATCATCGTTGGAGCCGTGGGGAGCAGTACCACCTCTTCGACTTTAGCCCATGTGTTTTTCTGTTCTAATTCTTGTGCTTTAGCAATTGGTGAATTGTTGGTAATGGTCTTATCCAATCTCTTGATAACAATTGACTTCTTAGCTCTAAGCTGTGGTGGGATGGCTATTTCGAAGTTATCTCTTTTTAGTGTGTCTATCGATTCAGTCGATAACATGAGATCGACGTCCTTTTCTTCTATGCAAAGCACCATGAAAGAGTCCTTTGCTTCTATTAGAGCGGCGAATTTGCTTCCTAGGCGTGCGCATAGAATTGTGCCTAACTCCTCTTTTCTTTTTTCGGATACTCCTCCCCGAAGGGAGCGTACCCGAATCCTGTTACCCGTAGTCCTGGTCATTGCTGCGTCGTTCTCGTTATCATCCGTCCAGAGAGGTGTGTTTGTATGTATGTAAGTGTATGTGTGTATGTATGTGTGGTGTGTGAGTGTCTCCCGGTGGCCACGTAAGGCGAACCTACTACTCTAGTGTTAAAGCTGCTCGCTTATGTGAGGCGCGAGCCTAGTGTACCTAATTGGATGGAGGGGAGGAGGAGGGACAGCAACCCCCTCCCTGGGTGGACCCGCACGATCACGGTTACCTAGGAAGGCTCGGCGGTGGTATAAGCTCCGGCCCCCTTTCCTTTTCACAACTCCTGGGAGGGAGGTGAAAACTTACAGGGGGGACCTGAGGACGAATACACCTCTGAGGGTGAAGGTCCTCAGGCCAGAACGAAAAGAGGAAAGACTGAGTAGGAGGGAAAGACCCCAAACCACGTCAGGACCGACAGCAGCCCTCCCGCAGGAGTGTGGGTCTCTCACACTACCCGTGGGGAGTTCTGCTGCCTCTGGCAGTCCAGAGCGCTCGTGGGGGATATCTGGTTTCGATGTGCCCTAGTAGGGGCGATCAGGCTTGGAATGGTGGTCTAATGCCGTAACAGGCGGGTCGCCATCAACAGGCTTCCAGTGGTGGTCGGTTACCAATGATGTTCCAGCTGCTGGATCAGAGACAAAGGCTGGCCAGCTTTGGCAGTGAAGGGTTCTTGAGAGAGGTCCGTTCAGGGCGAAGGCTGGCAGGCGAATGAGTGATATTGAGTAGGAGTGAATGCCCCGTGGAAGGGGCTGCAGGTCCTTTATATTGGAGGAGAGCCGGCAGATGACCTCTCCTAATTAACACTAAACTGGTTAGATCTGGACAGCTGTGTTTGCCCAGGTGCGTGGTCATGTCGCCGGTCGGTAATTCTTCCATATTATTACCACCTGGGTGTGTCTTGGCTAGGTGTGGTTTCTTTAACACGGTCATAACGCCGGGTTAACTCAGATACCTAGTGGCCGTGCCCTCTCCTGGGTCAGGCCTTAATCTCACAGTAGGGTGTGTCAACTTACGTGGGTGTATCACGTGGGCGTCTACTTACTGTTATATGTGTTGTATATTCTGGGCTGTAAGCTGTGGGCTGATAAACAATCATTACACATTAAACCTCCTTTTAAAACTGACATGTTTTCCAGTGTTTCTTGCAATTACCAAAAATCTGGCCCAGGTTGAATCAAAATATGCAAAAGACATTTTCATTGCACTTTTTGTAATATGGGATTGAATCTGGATCCAATCAGATCTTGGTGATCCTTCCTGGGCATCTCTTATTTATCAAGTTCTTCAGCTTGTTCTCCAGTTTGTTATGACCTTCTTATCTCATGTGCTGGTAGTTATTTGAAGGAAACATAATATTCCTACTTGATTATCGTGTTTTGCTTTTCTAATAAAATATTTTGTCATAAAATATGGTGTTCTCTGGCAGGCACGAGTTGCTCCCCATTATTGTATTGTTCGCCATAGGCTCTTCAGTTTTCAGGGCCACATCCAAAGAAAAATTTTTTTTATTTTTTTTACTGGAATTTAGAAGCATATGGCTGCATCATATTGAATCGGTCGAATTTGTTTACATCCTATGAGCAGAAAACACATAAGTGTGATCGTGAAGAATTTTAGTTATCACTTTTGGGATGGTTACATTAAAGAAGTTTCTGGGTAGACAAAGGCTTGTAAATGACAAGGCAGGTACTTGGTACTTGGTCTTCTTGCACAATATACTATATTTTTAAAACAACACTAAAATGGCGGATTAAAAAAAGCTGAAAAAGCGACACACGTAAACAAGGTTTGTGACGTTCCATTACGGCTCAGCTTCATTAAAAATGACAACAGAAATATTAAATTATTGATAGATCAGGCGGAAGCAAGACAGGGACTTGTTTCCATTGTTTAAGTAGACAGGTTCGCACACCACGACGGACTCGAGGGCCAAGACGTCTGTGCGAGTCGAGCCGCAGGTGGTGTTGTCGTGTCCCCTGCTGTGAGCTGTCTTGTGCCCACTTCGTCCGGCCCCATCACCTGAACTCTCCGCCGTGCGCATACAGTCCGAGGCAGTGGTAGTTGAGCCGGCTAGTAATTACAGGACCACCACTGCTGCCCGCAACCCTCACAGTAACCCCCCGCCTTCGGAGAGTAGCTACTTGGCAGGGGGTCCCTCAGAGTCCTCTACGACACACGGATGGGGAGAGACTGCCGATGTGTAGCGGTCTGGGGAGACGACAACTCGACCACAGCGTGTGATTGCATGCCTGCGGGAAAACTCATCACCAGGTGGATCTGTCGGAAATACAGGTCAAGTGATTACTAAAGAAGGGTCAGATTGCTGAGAGGCTGAAGTCGGACGAGGGGTAGGAGGGGTAGATCTAGTAGGAGACTTAAGGATTCAGGGGTGAGAGTCAATGTGACGAGCGTCAGAACTTCCGGGTAAGGCTGGAGTTCTCGGTGGTAGGGGGAGTGGGACTGGGAAGATTGGAGTTTAGGGTGGAGGAAGAAGGGTCGGTGGGTCCTGACTTAGGGGCGGTGAGAATATAGATAACAGTAGGGGCAAACTGAGGTACAGTCTCGTTCAAGATTCTTCTAACACTGCTGGAGACAGCTGGCAACTCGAGGCCGTTTGTTTACTATAGTACGTAGTAAAAATTATGAATGAATGTAAAAGTGATAAGTGATTGGTTACTTAGTTCCCCGTTGCTTAATTAATGGTTGGGCTTTGTTGTTTTGTATTATATTATACTACGTACTAGAGAAAACAAGCGACCTTGAGTTGCCAGCTGTCTCCAGCAGTGTTCGAAGAAACTTGAACGAGACTGTACATGTTCTGAAGGGGGTATAAAATGGTGCGAATGTCGGGATTGTGCACGTTGTAACGAATGGGGCTCCAAATTGACGTACGCCGGCTTCAGGCGGTCTATGGAAACCGTGTCTCTATGGCCACTCCGCTCGATGGTAAAGTGTTTAGGTGTCCTCACAAGAACACGGAAAGAACTGTCACACGGATGAGTCAGTGGAGGGCTGTGTACGTTCCGCCTGATAAACACCTGTTACGCATGCATGAGGTCATCAGGGACAAGTGTGCGCAAAGGCTGTGTCTGGCGTGGAGGCGTGGCCAGCAGGTGCGTGAGTGTTCTGTGGAGAGCATGTAAGAAGTCATATCGGTCGTTGATTGCAGAATCGTTGTCGGTGGTCTTGGTGATATTCCCCAGGCAAGCGGAGGGGTTCCCCATACGTCAGCTCTGCAGGCGAGCTGTGTAGGTCCTCCTTGTAATGAGCCCTGATGGAAAGGAGAACAAAGGGGAGAGCGTCCGCCCACTTGTAAGGGTGAGGATGACACTTCAGTCCCTCCGTGAGGTGGCGAGGAAACCGCTCTATCATCCCATTCAACTGGGGAAGATAAGCAGTGGTCCGCTGATACGACGTCTCCAAAAGATGAAGGAGTGGTTGCCACGGGATAGACTCGAATTGTGCTCCCCGATCGATGATGATCATACCAGGTGTACCGAATCGTGCCACCCAGCCATTAAGAAACGCCCAGGCTGTCGTCTCTGCAGTGGTTGAGGCGGCCGGCAGCTACCGGACTACCACTACTGCCCACAACCACCACAGGCTCACCAATGGGGCACCTTTAATTTACCCAGCTGTGATCAAGTACCTAACTTTACAGTTGAGTAAAATAAAGGTGGCTGAGTGCAGTGCCTCCCAAATTGCCCCTTTGTGTACCCACTTAATTTTTAACAACCATTTGTCCATGACGGCGTCAGGGAGACGAGGTAAAGAAACAGCTCAGCCACAAAATTCGTGGATGTGTGGCCTAAGGTCTCATATGATGATGCTCTGAGACACGGTATACAGTATACCGTCCAAGTTGGCAATTTAATGATACAGTACACGACTTAGAAGAACAGAAAATATAGATTATAGACAGAGTAGAATAATGACGACTTAGAGCAAAATTGTATATCTAATATAACACTTACATCAACAATAACAGGTTAGATTGAATTATTGCAGGTTAGATTATATTCAATCTACCTAGATATTAACTCCAACTGTTCAACCTTCCTGATCTTCTGGACGGGCGCCGCGCACAGCTGGCATCACTTTCAACTAGTACAGTGGCTGACACATTTAGTGAAATGTGACACCGCTATGTTTTACATCATAGTAAAACTGCTAGAACAGCTTGAAGAAACCACGCATTAGTTGCCAGACTAAGAATGCAAAATGCGCAGTCCTCCACCAACTCTCAGTGAAAGCATTTCTTGCATATTTATGGTTTTAATACACATCACCAAGTAAATGTCATTGACTCCTATCTGCGGAGTGGAAAAGTGCTGTGACGTAAGGAGACGGAAGTGTGGGAAGTCTTCGGGGAGGCTGGGTAGGGAACAGGTACACCAACTTAAAACTTAAGTAAGCAGTCCTAAAACTGTTTATATTAACATTGAGATAAACCCCAAAACATTACACCTTCCTGTCTGCTGTTATGGTGGACAAAATTCATAATCTTCATGTTTACTTCGGCGATAACCCTGGAATATGACGAAATGTACCGTTGTCTTAGGATATATATTATTAATATGCGGCTATTACATGCTAGAATAATATACTGCAACATAATTAATGATGGTTTAAATATGCATTTAGTGGTAAGATATATCACGGGTTAAATCTATGGTTAAATCTAAATTACCTCAAAATAATTTTAGTTTTATATTTTAAGTAAAAATTATTTTATTTTTTATAACTATTTGTAGTATCAATTATAAGTGTTGAGTTGACTCCTGTAAGTTGTCGTATAAGTCGTCAGTGCAGACGGTCTGCACCGTTTGACAAAAAGGCAACGACAAAGTCGATGATTCATGAAAAAGTCGACAATTAGTGGAAAAGTTGACAATAGAAATGCTAGTATGATGCCGCTTTTACTACAAACCTAGTTGAGGGGGAGATGGTGGGAAGTTTTGTCTGACGCCTCTCTGTCGTGACTGGACTTGTAGGCCCGAATTCAGAACGGTGGTATGAGCCTGGGATTTGAGCTCGGCTCAGGCGTGCGAATCGGGATTCATCAATCCGATATTTCCTGCAGTGGATTATCCATATTCAGAACATTGGCTTGAACCCTGGATTGGGTAATCTGTTGCATTTTCTTCAATTCTGAGCAAGGATTCGAACATTGAAATTCCAGCTAATCACGTTTCATTTACACCATTACGACAGCCAGTCACCATTGACGAGTTTTTACGGTGGAGAAATCTCTCCTTGTACTTCATCAGTTACTTTTGTTACTATAATTATAATAAAATTATGATCAAATTATAATGATTTATGGTACTGTGTTACAACATGACTGTGTTGTTATATGATAATAAAGAAATTCATAGAGGAAGAGCAATTACATATACAGTAAATTGTAGATATAATCCGGGACAGGTGTCAATATTCAAAACCAAAACAAGATGAATCAATGCAAGGCGTAGTAACTTAGCTAGGTTCGGTTAGGTTAGGTTTCTTTCTGTTCTTTTAGCCCCACTTTCCTTTATTAATACATTAAAATAAAAACACACTCAGCATGGATTCAAGTATATTGAAAATATATTAAAATACTTTTCCTAAAGAAAAACACTCAAAATAAAGAAGCATCAGTGTTCTTTACATTTACCCTCTTAATCTTCATGGACCCTAAACACGAAAGTGTTGTAATACATTACCATAACTCATTCAGTAACCAGAATCTTTCTTAACTGAAAACTATTCGTTGCGACGAAACTCAAAGCAATCATCAGCTGATGAAGGGGCGGTAGAGATGAGCCATAGCCGACAGGTCTGTCAAGTAGATGCTCCATATTACGGAAAATATCAAGGAAATCTCCCGTGCTGAACCTATGTCGTTGTCTGAATTACGTGTCATCATAAAAAATTTTCGGATTCTACCTAGCTACCATCAGTCTTCTCTACAAAATTTCCAATTTGACGATATCGCCGAAAATAGTGCTCTCTGTTAAAATTCATGTTGACTTGCTATCTTGAATGGCGGATCGACCGCTAAACCTGCCCCCGGGCTGGATTAACGCAAGCATCGACAAATCCAATCTCAAACCCGGTTTAAATCTTTGTGTTGGCTGAAGCCTGCGTTCTGAATACCAACAATCTTCACTCGATCCTTGGTTTAAACCTTCATGCGGTTTCAAACCAGCGTTCTGAATTCGGGCCATAGAGATTTCTACACTGGCAGACAGCGAACGAGGGGATGCGTTACAGAGATGATGCATTTGCATTGAGTAATTGATACACTGTATGGTAAGGGGGTAAATTGGGTAATGTGTCAGCAATGCAGCCAGCTTAACCTCGCAACGCTTCAAGCACAGAAGCTGGCATCTCTAATTATTTAGCGATTCTCGTAACATGATATTTTTGCTTGCGAAAATATGTTGAAATACTATTCTAGTAACTATTGATTTAAAATTTATGTAAATGTATTAGTAGTAATAAGATATAACAGTTCTCTTAGTGCTCTAGACTAGGGCACCGGTCCTCCTTCCTTCCTGCCACTGCACACACCATCACCTTAATAATATTTAACCATTGTCATCGCCACCATACAATATACTGGATGCATTACTACTATACGAAAGTGAAAAGCCTATCCTGACAACAATAAGTGGATAGTTTTTCATTATATACAAATGAATGATATTTTGAAAATACATAAATAAAATTTCAGTGCATATGAAGTATAATTAGAATTCTGTGAAATGCATTTTCAATCCATTTGACGAATTTATTTTTGAAAAAATAGCCCGTGGTTTGTTTTACACAGATATTTCCTGAGTTCTCTCATTGGAGTCAATTACAATATTGTCATTCAAATGTTCATGGTCTATTTTTGTTTCCAGTGTGCTAGATAACTATTTTATCTCAGACAATACATTATTTTATTTTCAAGATATGTAGTTATATACTCATGGTTTTCAGCTACATTAGTCAGGGTTTCAATTCCTACTCTATTGAAATTTTAGTACTATGTCCAATTGTCCATCCACCTTTTTTCTCAATCACACCATGGAGCCTGCTTGGCATTCAGGTGAACCTGGCTACAGGCGAGTTGAGTCGTGCCCAGATAAAGTTTCCATTCTCCTTGCGTATGGGTCAATAACTCTGTGGATGTTCTTTCCCAGGCTTGCTTATACGTGTTCACTGTATTGGACCACAAATTTGCAGTTAGGTTCATATCGGCCCCCTTACTAAGCCAGTCCAGCAGCTGCAGGTTTTCTTGGCAAGTGAATCATTACTGGATAATTCTGGCCATATGGATGGGGCAGTGATCGTGAGCAAACACAATGGGACCAAGGGGGAAATAAAAGTTCCTTTCCTGAAGGGAGGGACGAAAAAGTTCTGCAAAACAACGAGATATTTTTGCTCAGTGTGCCTTCCTTCATTTGTACAACATCTATACCAAACACTGACATCCAGTCCCACACATTATAGATGACGTGCCCGCTCCATGCTACCTCACGAAAATATTCACGGTCATACCTGTAGACAGAAGATGATTGCTGTCCCCTTTTTCCTTCATTGGATACATTTGTTGGCCAATAGTATTATTGGTGAGTTGATACATTTCCGGATTATATTAGTTCGCTGAATTTTTAAGTGCTACTGTTACATGTTTAATGAGAGGTGCAACAAAAATTATGATCTTACAATATTTATATATATATATATATATATTTTTACTCTGGTTTGAGATAATACAATGCCACAATATATTACTTCGTGTTGTTCCTTCTCTACATGCGTATTCTGATGTGACTCGTGGAGGAGACAGTTTTCTCGTCAGTAAACATGAAGTCCAACACTTCATTCACATACCGGCGAGCAAAAGCGAGCCTGCAAACACGATGTTCCTTTGTCAGCTGCTCCTTATTGTCAGGAATCCTGTCGTGGATACCCGCCTCATGCAGGTGTCTTTGCACGGTTGCCATTCACTTCCAACCCCAGATTGTCTCAAAATGCTACAACATTTGTGAAGAGGTTACCTTGGCCGAGCGACGGATCATCGTATACTCCCGGGGTGTGGCCCATCGTGGGTGGGGGTGTCCTCTTTGAGTCATTAAAATAAAACAATCATTATATTAGAATTAAAGCAAATGATCACAATATTAATAGTTTTTGTTTCACAATAGTAGTAAAATCATCAATACATACTAAAATCGTTAAAATTTCCTCTTCTCCCATCGCCTGATCCACTTGGTCACAGTAATTGGTGAAATGTCTATCTCGAAGACCCACAACTCGACTTCTTAGAACTAGTTGGTTTTGCCGCCGATTCATGACGAGGACTAGAAGCATTTACTGAGCATTCTCACTTCTGCTGTCCTGACAATACCTCGGTTGAGTTATGATTGATTATCGACGTTGTGTTATGCCATCCCTGCGCAAAAATATTTCGATATTTTGCAGAACTTTTTCCTTCCCTTCCTTCGAGAAAGGAACTCTTATTATTAGATATCAAATGTTCAGCTTTGTACATTCACATGGGAGTGGGGAAATGACTGTCAGTAAGACCAGACACATAACTCTTCCAATCGTTTTCGAGAGAAAACGGCCCTAGTTCAAAACAGCCTCTACCAGAACGGCACCACTCTAACCAAAACGGCCTTATTCTCTGACCAAAACAGCCTAACCTTGTGGCGAAACGGCTTTACCAACCATTCTGTCAGTTTTCAACTGTGATCGTCTTTTTTTTATATTACACTTTGTAATACTGTAATGTGTATTTTACCCAACGCGATCCAACCACAAGTTAATATTGGGTTGTTCTGGTGAGGGCCGTTTTGTCCTTAGTGTAAGGCCGTTTTGGTCAGAGGATAAGGCCATTTTCAACTGGGGCGGTTTTCTTCTGTAATCTTCCCATTCACTTCATATTACTGTTGCAAAAATTGGAACGTCGTCTTTTTACAAGTCTTTTTTGTTCTGAAGGAACATTATAGTCTTCCTGAATCTGGGAGCTCTAGCATTTGGAGCGGTCAAACAGGCCATGATGCCAATGCAGGTACAGGCACAATCACTTGCATTCGAAATTCATGTAGAAATTTTCTAAGCTTGAAGTTTGCAAAGAACATGTACACTGCAGGTTGAACTGTCAACTACATTCTCAAGGCCATTGACCATTTTGGTGTGACGCTCTGAGGCATAAGTTGCCACAAGTTTGCCAAGATTATCTACACCGCCGTAAGTTGAATTATAGCATCCAATTATATTGGGTTTCTCACTCACTGTAAATTGCAGAATCATGCATAGTGTTCAACAATATTTTCTTGGACAATATAAAAGGGGATTTATATTATCTTTAGGGTATCCTTCAAGGGATGAATATCTGTTTTTTCCTGTTGGGTGGCAAACTGTGCTGGTAATTCCACACCATTCTTCCATACTGCCCCAACAACTAATTGGTTACCACCTCAGAGTGCATTCGTAAAGGCTAAGCCACAAAAAAGTTGTCGCACGTAACATGTCTTCCATTTACGTCATCTATAAATTGTAATACAATACGTTTGTCTTGTTCATATTCCACTGCTTCACCTTTTCTCTATCACATGCATCCTCACACCTTTATTACATATCTGTCTAGTTTAGAGGGTATATATGTTGTCAGAATAGGCACTTTCCTCTAATGGAACCAGCCGTTCATTCACAATAACGGTCATTGATACATTATAAATCAATGGTAGTTTTTGAACCCAAACACTCTAAACACCTCTAGTGAGAGCAAGTTGGAATAATGCAAAGTTCCTATACAGATGCTATATCTATTATTGAGGTAGCTTCACAGAGCTTAATGCCAGGCTGTTGATTGATCACTTTCTACGTGGTTTGACTACCAATTAAAGCATTTCTCTTTTATCCATGTCACACAATGATTCCTTGTCTGGAGGTGAAATTTATGGCCTGAGGAACTTGATGTTCATTTTCAAAGTCAGCCTCACTGCTGGATTCCCTGTTCACTGAAATATGGTCACTATCACTATCGTCACTTTCAGAGTCCAGTTCATCACTTTACTCATCAGGCAGGCAGGGCCCGAGCATAAAATTTTGCAAGTGAAATTGACAATTTATTGTATGCCTGAAAAAATAAAAGTAGTTATAGTCATACAGGCTCACAAATGACACAAGCAGTAATAAAACAGATATAAAATGTAAATGGGTCAGAAAGTACCCGAACACATTGGATGGTGCTTACCTTACTATTACTGAAAATATCAATATTTTGTCAAATGATGAAAGTCGCAGAATACTCTAAAGATACTCGTAAAAGTCATTAAATACTAAGTTTCTGTCTTGTATCATATCATCACCAGGCTACAATAAAAATTATGGATCATATTTGACACCAACAGAGTTAAAAGGTTATCAATGACTAATAGGTTACCAGTATTCTTTTAACATACCTCGTAAGCGAAAATATGATTTCACGAGAATCACTAAATAATTAAAGATGCAAAAATCTACTTTATGCTTGACCCGGTATGAGGCTAGAAAAAGTACATTGGAGACACTTCACCGAGTTTACCCCCTTACGATATATAACTTACTCGATGCAAATGCATTATATCTTGCTACTACAAACATATTTAAACCATCAGTATGATGTAGTTTATTATACTAGCATATAAAAGGCACAAAGGCACATATAAATAAAATTTGGGAATGGGACAACTGGCCGCCGCCATCTGGCCGCAGCCCAACTGGCCGCGGGAAACTCGCCGCGGCCGACTGGCCGCCGCGGACTGGGGGTAAACTGCAAACGCCTATTTTTGCGCTCTATGTTAGGTTAGGTTAGGTTAGGTTAGGTTAGGTTAGGCTAGGCTAGGTTAGGTTTGGTTAGGTTAGGTTAGGTTAGGTTAGGTTGTCAACAAAAAGTTCCATATGGCGGCCAGTCGGCCGCGGCGAGTTTCCCGCGGCCATTTGGCCTGCGGCCAGATGGCGGCGGCCAGTTGTCCTAGACCCATAAAATTTATCCTAAGCTACGGCACATTTCGTTATATTCCAGGTTATCGCTGAAGTTAACATGATTATAAATTTTGTCCACCAATACAGCAGACAGGAAAGTATAATTTTTGTTGGTTTATCTCAATGTTAACAAAAACAGATTGAGGATTGCTTAGTTAAGACGTGTTGGTGTACCAGTTCCATACAATCTCTCCAGAAGAGAGACCCTCCCTTCTGTCTCTTTACGTCACATCACTTCGCCACTTCGCAGAAATGAGTTAATGGCGTCTACTTTATGAAGTGTACTAAAACCACAAACATGCAAGAAATGCTTGCATTCAGAGATAGTGGAGGACTGCTTATTTTGCATTCTTAGTCTGGCTCCTCATGCGAGGTTCATTCAGGCCGTTCCAGTAGTTTTACTGCGATGTAAACAGAAACAAAGGTGCCACTTTCACTGAACGCGCCTGTCACTGTACTTTTCGGAAGTGATGCCAGGTGTACAGTTATGGACAAAAGTTTGCTCCTCGTGGTGAAACTGAATCACGGGAATGAGTCTCCGAACTTATTCACCCAGACTGTCGTCTGGTGCGGGTGTGCTGTTTTATCTCGTTTCTGGTCAATGGTGCTTCATTTGGGGAAGGAAGTAACTTTTGACCCCGACTGTTCATGACAAAGACCTGAGGGTGTTTTTCTTTTCTTTCTACTTTTTTTGGGGGGGTTAATAATATTGTTTTTAATTCTTTACGTGAAAATTTCCATGTTAGTGATACTTCATCATTGTTTTTCCTGTCGGCTCTGACACTGAAAGGAGTGGAGGGTGGGGAAAGCTTTCTGCTGTCTATCCTGTCTACGTCTGTATAGAATAGTAACTGATGATTTTCTCTCTCTCGTTCGGCTTATTAAGCTTGATAATAAATTCAATAAAAAATTGAAATAAATATTCTAAGTTAGTCCTGATGGGAGCTCAGAAGTCAAGAAGTTTGTAAACGTGGAGCTTATCAAGAATATTTATACACGCTATCTACCACAGACTCTACAGAGAAGCAACTCTCCAAAAGTCTCATCTTGTGATGGGGGGGGGGGGGATAGAACTTTTGTCGATTAGGTTATAGTAAGTAGAGATGCAAAATGAAGACGATATTACCCATGTGTGGCTGGGGTCTTAGTATCATCGAATCGAGGGTGTATGGCTGGGGTCCTGGTCTCATTAACTCGAGGGTGTGTATCTGGGGTCCTGGTGTCATCCACTCGAGGGTGTGTAGCTGGTGTCCTGGTATCATCCAATCGAGGGTGCGTGGCCGGGGTAATGGTATCATCCAATCGAGGGTGTGTGGCTGGTGTCCTGGTATCATCATATCGAGGGTGTGTGGCTGGGGTCCTAGTATCATCCAATCGAGGGTGTGTAGCTGGGGTCCTGGTTTCATCCAATCGAAGGTGTGTAGCTGGGGTCCTGGTATCATCCAATCGAGGGTGTGTGACTGAGGTCCTAGTATCATCCAATCGAGGGTGTGTAACTGGTGTCCTGGTATCGTAATAATAATAAATAATAATAATAATAAACGGTTTATGATTAGAGTTGCAACCGGTGGCTGAAAATATACAAACTTACATGTAATTTAGACATAATGGTATGCATTCAATACATTTACAGGGCCGTACAGTACATAAATCAGGAGTTGTTTTTTATTTTAACAACAGATGGGATGGTGCTATTCTTATAGCTGTCAGTGCGGGCTCTAATGGGCTGAATTTTCTTGTAGTGGCGGACTGCGGGAGGTGGGCGGGGGGCTGCCGGCGGCAGGAGGTGGCGATGACGAGGATGGTGCAGTACTGCAGTAGTCCACTTCCAAACCTTGCTGGTGCTTGGTGGTGGAGGTCACTGAAGGATGACATTTCCTGGGTGGAGAGAGTGTTGTTGTAGCCGGAGTAGTCTGCGCCGAGCATGATTCTGCAGACCCTTTTCTGTACCTTTTCTAGTTGACGTTGTTGGGTAGAGTTGAGAGAAGACGACCAGGCTGGTAATGCATAAGTTATTTTGGGGAGAATAAAGGCGTTGTAGATAGTCCTCAGCTCTGGCGTGGGTGCCCCAAGTGACCTGAGTCGTCGTAGCATGTAGAGTCGGTACGAGGCTGCCTTGATTGTGTTGTTTACATGGGCCTTCCAGTCCAGTTTGTGGTCTATGGTAACACCCAATAGTTTGGCAGACTGAACTAACTGGAGAGGATGGGCACCCACTGTGACTGCTAGAGCTTGCACTGGAGTGGTGGCGGTATTGATGTGCATGACTACGGTTTTGTTGTAGTTGATGGTGAACTTGTTCTGTGTAGTTCATGCCTGTAACCTGTCCAGGGTGCCTTGTAGCGATGAGTAGTCCGGTGAGGTGTTGTCCATTGTAACCCCCACAGTGCAGTCATCCACGTACTTCCACTCGAGGGTGTGTAGCTGGAGTCATGGTATCATCCACTCGAGGGTGTGTAGCTGGATTCTGGTATCATCCACTCGAGGGTGTGTAGCTGGAGTCCTGGTATCATCCACTCGAGCGTGTGTAGCTGGAGTCCTGGTATCATCCACTTGAGGGTGTGTAGCTGGTGTCCTGGTATCATCCACTCGAAGGTGCGTAGCTGGGATTCTGGTATCATCCACTCGAGGGTTTGTAGCTGGAGTCCTGGTATCATCCACTCGAGGGTGTGTAGCTGGATTCTGGTATCATCCACTCGAGGGTGTGTAGCTGGAGTCCTGGTATCATCCACTCGAGGGTGTGTAGCTGGATTCTGGTATCATCCACTCGAGGGTTTGTAGCTGGGGTCCTGGTATCATCCACTTGAGGGTGTGTAGCTGGTGTCCTGGTATCATCCAATAGAGGGAGTGTAGCTGGGGTCCTGGTATCATCCAATCGAGGGTGTGTAGCTGGGAAATATAACATCCCCAGGTGAGGAACATTAAAACCAAGAACGTTCACTGGTCATTATTGTATGTCGTTTAGGATCTCAACACAATTGGCGTTACAAGTATCTCGTATAATTTCGACATTGATTCATTCGGAAGGAGACACGAAATTTTTGTGGTGACTGTACATAATTTATATAATTTATAAAGGCTAGTGGGAGAGGGTCATTTAATAAGACATTTTAGCGCAGTTACAGTATAAAAGTTAATTATGAGTTGTTGATAAACTCTACAATTATTGTAAATGGGTTGTTCTTATGACAATCAGTACGTGGTCGTATGGGTTAAATGCGATTGTAGTGATGAACAGCAATTCGAGGAAGAGGGATCTCAGGTGGGAGCAAGAGATGGTAGCGAGGGTGATGTAGTAACTTTTTTCCAAACTTGCGAATGAGGTCATGGTGATGAGAGGGTTAGTGTACTGAGCTCCTATTGATATGTGGTGTGGGAAGGGGAGAAAATAGTCTTACCCGCCCTCTTCTGTACTCTTTCTTGGAGTCTTCGCTGTGTAGCATTTAAGAACGAAGACCAGGCAAGGGACTCGTAGGTGAGGTTAGAAGGTATGACTGTTGAGCAAGCATTCAAAAGCTCAAGCGTGGGAACTCCGAGGGAATCGAGACGACGGAGGATGTGGAGACGAAAGTAGTAGGACTTGACAATTACACTGACGTGTACTTTCCAGTTCAGTTTGTTATCATTAGTGACGCCGAGGAGCTTGGTGGTGTCCATAACTTGGAGTGAGCTTGGGTCCAATGCGATGTCGGGGAGGTGGGGCATGGTCAGATGAGAGTTGTGCTTGCGTGCGTGTTATCGCATATTCCACGGATCTCGCATAACTAAACATTCGTATTTGACCACCAAAAAATTGTTGTATGTGAGTAAAAATATATTGATTTGACCGACGTGTTTTTTAATATTATGTTATTTTTTTTTCCTTTTCAGCCAATTGTAAATATATAGACAAAATATTTGTTCCACTAAATAAGGATAAATGTCGATGAGTGATAACTTCTATTATATATTTTTGTTTTTTATTTATATGTTTTTTTTTAGAAACTTCTGAGTTGTCAGAAACGATCATGAGCATCGTTATACTACATACTCGTATAAAGAAATAGCTCCACACAAAATCCAACTGACCTAACCTAACTTAACTTATTTTAAGCACAATTTGGCTCTCTTGTGATGGAAGATGACGTCTTAAAAGAAAAATATTAACTTATAGCAATAAAAATGAAAAGTGATCCCAATTAGGTATAAACGCCAGTCGCTTTTTAAAGCTTAATTGGCGATTAACCTTATTTGAGGCTAGCTAGCTATAATGTTAAGTAGGTGTAAAAGAAGTCGCCAATACAACAACCAACTCTATGTTTACGAGCTGTATGACCCAGGATCAAGGAATAACCTAAGAACACTATACAACTCTACAATTATTACTCCGAACATCGATTAACATCAAGGTTCCCAATTACTGCTGGGTTTCACAGCAGTAGTGCATAGAAGCTTGCCCATAAATTCCCTGCCCAATGATCAAACCCAATCCACTTCCTTGCGAGGTGAGCATTCTGTCCTATGACACACACACACGCACACACACACACACACACACACACACACTACTACTACTACTACTACTACTACAATAGCCACACCTTTGCCACCATTTAATTACCTTAATATTAAATATCCTAATACATAAGTAGCTATCCTATCTGTGTTAAATTAGTTGAGCCGCAGATCTATGCGGCATTCAGTGACAGTAGCCTCATAGTCAATATCTGCAGCAGTTGTCGGAGTTGGAGCAGACGCTCTCGTTCCCCTGAGGCAGAGCAAAGCCGACCGAAGGAGAGAGAAAGACAGTCGACATCTCATCCAGGCTGTAACATAACTTCTGGGCTGCTGCTTCTGTTCGGAGATCACCTCCGCGAGTCTGGCACTCAGAATCGAGTATGACGATCATCCAGCTATGATACAATGATATGAGTTATTAGGGAAGTCACCTAGGTTAGTGAGTTTTGAGGTGAGTAAAGAGGCCGATACGGGACCCTTAGCGTCGTCCACATTCGTTGCACATGTGGAGGGCTGCATCTAGTGCTGGAGGGGCGGTGGTAGCATCTTTTTTCGACGTTGGCGCTTGTTTGCCTTAGTTTGCAGTCCAGCTAAATCAAAAGTATTGACACCTTCTCGTGTGGTGCCCATCCAAGCGTTGCGATGTGAAGTAATTGACTCCCAGGTGAAGGGGGTCGATTTGGCACTTTTTCAGGTTTGTCTTAAGACTATCCTTACACCTTCTCAATTGCCCGCTGGCGTTACGTTTACTATTCGTTAGGTGACTGTAAAGCAGCTGTTTTGTCAGTCTTCTACCGTCCATGCGGGTAACATGGCCAGTCCAACATAGTTGTTCATGGATAATGGTAGCCTCGATGCTTCTACAATTGGAGTCAACAAGAATACTGACATTTCTTGTCTTGTCTTCGCAGCGAACACGGAGGATGGAATGTAGACTACGTCGGTGAATGTTTTCAAGTGCCTTGAGATGCCTCCTGTATGTGACCAATGTGTCTCTGCTGAATCTCCTCATCGATATCTGCGGTGGTGGACAGGTGGGAGTCGAGATACCGAAAGTGGATAACATTAGAGAGGGTAGTACCGTTAATCTGGATGGATGGTGGAGGTATGTATGAACCAAAGGCAGATTGAAAGAGAATCTGCGTCTTACGTACATTCACCTCAAGGCCGAAGTGTGCATGCGCATCTGCATAGGTGTTCAGGATCTCATGTAGGTCGTGTTCAGTGTGAGCAACAAGGGTGAGATCGTCTGCATACAGAAGTTCAGTAATGGGAGCTGCCGACACCTTTGTTCTGGCCTGGAGTCGTCTTATTTTGAAAAAAAAAACCTTCACCCGGTGCTGGATGTTCACCCCGCCGGCTAAATTGGCACTAGCACGAGTAAGGAAGGCAGCCAAGAAAATGGAAAAGAGAGTTGGTGCCAGAACATACCCTTGTTTAACCCCTGTTTGGATGGGTAAGAACTCAAACTGGGTGTCGTTGTGCAGGACACTGCCGTTTATGCCATCGTGGAGTTAACTCACAATGGCGATGAATTTTGGTGGGCAGCCAAAATGGCTGAATGTCCACCAGAGGGCTTCCCTGTTGACCAAGTCGAAGACCTTGGTTAGGTAGATGAAAGCCATGTACAGGTCACGACGCTGTTCTCTGCACTTTTCGTGTATCTGACGGGCAGCAAAGATCATGTCAGTAACGCCACGTGATGGTCTAAGGCCACATTGAGATTCTGGAAGGAAGTTTCCGCCTCAGGATGAAATATGTTTAGGAGGACTCGGGTGATAATCTTGCCAGCAACGGAGAGCAGCGAGATCCCGAGGTAGTTGCCACAGATGACCGGTCTCCCTTGTTCTAATAAATATTGACAATGGAGGCGTCTTTAAGAGCTTGGGGGATTTTCTCCTTTTCCCATATATTCTCTATGAGAGAGTGGAGACGGCTGGTAAGCAGAGGTCCACCTGCCTTATACACCTCGGCTGGGATTCCATCAGGCGCTAAAGCTTTTTTATTTTCCATCTGTTTGATGGCGGTAGCTACCTCATTCAGGGATAGAGGATAGCTGAGGTGGGTCAGCTCTGAGTGCTGAGGGACCTGCTGAGTAGTCAGGACTTCCACATCGGTGTTTCGGTTGAGCAGTAAATGGTAGTGCTATTTCCAGCGTTGAAGGAGGCCTTCATCGTCTTTAATTACGAAGTTACCGTCAGACGAGCGGAGGGGGGCTGCGCCACGAGTGATTGGCCCATAAAATGTTTTAATGGAATTGAAAAATTCGCGCATCTTGTGCAAGTTTTTGTGCTTCACATGCTTTATTTTTAAGCCAGTCGTTCTTTAGGTTGCGAAGTTCCCGCTGGGCCAACGCTTTCCTCTTGCAGAAGGTATCAGCTTTGGTCCGAGACTGAGGGTTGTTCTGCCAGTCAGTAAAAGTTGCAGGTTTATCATCAATGAGTACATTGATTGCTTGGTAATTTTCATCAAACCAGTACTGGTGTATTCTTTCGATCTGGCCGAGGGTCTCTCAGCAGGTATTTGTTATAACAGTATTGAGAATATCCCATTCAGCACTGGGATTTGCGGTGTTTGCTGTTGGGTTGTTTATAAGCCCATGTTCCAGCTGTTCTGTGAAAGCATTCGCTACCCCTGGGTCCTCCAGACGCTTAGTATTAAAACCTCTTCTGGAGGCTTGCTACCTTCGCCGTTTTGGGGCGACGTGAAGTGAAAGCTTGGATCTGACAGTGTCACAGTGCTCTGAGCCACGCATTGTACGGGTGATGAGGACATCTCGGCGATCTCTCTCTCTGACAAAGATGTAGTCAATGAGATGCCAGTGTTTGGATCGTGGGTGTTGCCACGAACCCTTGAACTTGCCGGCCTGCCGAAACAGGGTATTGATGATATTGAGGTTGTGTGCAGCACACTTGCTGAGGAGGAGTATGATCTTAAGATTACACTTGCCTAGTCCATTTCTCCCTATGGTTCCCTGCCAAATGTTAGCATCTCTGCCAACTCTGTAATTGAAGTCGCCAAGGAGCACAACCTTGTCTCCTATGGGGATACAGGTTAGCACTCTGTCGAAGTCGGCTTAAAGGGCCTCCTTGATGCCATCCTCTGCATCCAGTGGTTGGGCATATGCACTGATGAACAAGGCATGACGTGAGTGATTCAGTGGGACTCGAAGTGTCATGAGGTGCTCGTTGATCCCAATTGGCATTTCTGTTAGCCTGTGTAGTATGCGTTGGTGGATAGCAAAGCCAACTCCATAAATGTGGTTTCTCTCCACAGCAGGTCTTACCCTTCCAGAAAAAGGTATATCCAGACCCCCATTCTGTGAGTTGACCCTCATCTGGGAGCCGGGACTCACTAATAGCTGCTCTGTCGATGTTATACCAAGACAACTCTTTTGCCACAATGGCAGTTCTTCTTTCAGGACGCTCATTTGTGACAGAAGGGTCCTGATATTCCATACAGAGACCATAAGAGGTTGTATGGTTTGTTTTTGTTTGGATCTGTGATTTTGGACTGCATATAATGACCTTAAAAGGTGCGTTGGGTTTTTAGGCAGGCTATGTTTGGGCACCTTTTCTAGCCCCCTCCCTATGTGGTGTGAGCTGAGTGGTTGCCCAAAAATGCTGCTCAGTCGCACAGATAGGGCCGGATTGCACTGCTGCCTAGATCCCAGTGCAGAAACGACCATCTTATCTGTGCCGCCCATGTGCAGAGTTGTGACTACAGACTCCCTGCAGTCATATCTGCCTCTCCCCGTCGCCACTCGTCCGTCGCCATAGGATTTTTGGGGGTATAGGGGTTTTGATGATAATGAGAGGTATGATGAACTGGATGATGGCTGCGCATGAGTTGATTTATGTGATGAGGAAGGGGCCCAGGCTGGAACCACACATCTTGTATCTCCCTTTTCCTGAGCCAGTAATGCAAGTGTTGCAACGACTGGGTAGAGGAAGAGTCGCAATGGACTACCGATAGCCCTGTTTGTTGGGTTTTGCCTTAGTAGCCTGTCCATCAGGCATTGCCTTTGCCCGCCTGTGTAGTCGTTGGGTTTCCATGGTGGTCACCTCTTCCGCCTACACCACCGTTGGAGTCTTGTTTGAGCTTTGTAAGCATGTCTGCCTGATGTGGTGTTTCACCGCAGATTTTTAGTTCAGGGTTTACTCCCGTAGCCTTATGCCTGCCAAGGGTTAATCCGCAAGGCAGCCGGGCGGTGGTTGGTAGGTGCCAGGACGTTTCCACATGCCAGTGGGCCTATACATCATCCCTCTGGGGCCCACTCCTCCGAGATCCCCTGCTGATCTAGCCTGGGCCCACGAGGCACCCAGTTACCGTGTGTTGCCACGAGGAGGCACAACAGGTGTTTTGATGGTGAGGAGGCTGTGAACTGGCAGGGGAAGACTTATGCAAATTGCTTCCCTGTTCGCCACGAGGGCTAGCCAGTGGCAGCAGCTGAAAGCTAGAGTGAGCAATCAGTGCTTGCACCTTAACACTAACATAATGCTGCCGTTCTAGACGCGTTTCACCACCCTGTGTGTGGCTCACACGCACACACCGCCAGAACGACTCAAAAGGTGTACTAAATCGTCCATGTCTCAGCTTCTACTTATTTTTTCACTCTGTTTTCGGATATAGACTCCCAAGAAGATGCTCAAAATAAAATTTATCGATGATGAAATGATTTGAGCAATATTTGTTGTCAATATTTACCAAAACGGGAAAAAACATTGAAAATAAACTAAAAATTTTCATAAATTGTGTATTTTCTTTCAACTGAGAAGTGCCTTACCTATATGTAAAATACATTTTACTCTTCTTACATGTTGCACATCACTTAATTTGGTTTGGTAAAATACCATCTGTTGTTTCATATATTTTCTCTGCGGGGCACAGAATGATGGTATCTTTGATTTGTATATAGAGTCCCTTTCCAAGCTTGCCCCATGGGTTTTTGCATTAGATCAAAACCATTGTGCAAGGTGGATACAAATTCATATTTGGGACCTGTCCTCCCTAGAGGAAAATCATTCTGCTTTGGCTGTAGAGTTTCTTAGTGGATCATTTGTCATCCACAAGACAAAAAATGATTCATCTGGCATTGCTTTTGATCAAGGGGAGGAGCAGAATATTGGACTTCTGAAAGGTAGTGATGGAGTGATTGGCCTGACAGGGAATCAAACAGCATTTCGAAAATGGCAAGTCCCTGAGGTAGTCCGTATCCTTGAGGAGTTTGAAGGCAATCTTCAAAGAGACCCAAACAAGGAAAACCTCCATCACCATGAACAAACTCACTCTGTGCAGGAAATATTTTACACCCAGCTGTCATCTCTTGTGACAAAAATAGAAGAAATGGGCAACCCTTTTCTAGAGGACAGTCCTGAGCTGTTAGTATTAGATACAAGAGATATTGTAGGCAGTCAAGTAGTTCAGTCTGTAAAAACTGTTGAAGAGGTGAGACAAAGAGGATATTTCAGAGTTTTGTCAGGATCGTCTCATTAGCAGATCAAAGCCAGTCTCTGAGACTACCCCCCAAAACAAGCTTGCTCTGTTCAGTCGGCATAGACCCAAATTAAAAAAAAAGTTCACAACTGCAAGTGACTGCACTTCAGGATGACTGTGACCCCTTGGCACGTCTTTATGTGTCCTGTCAATCAAAACCTATCAACCTTGAGAACTTCTTTATTCATGAGAATCATGTCTACCCACCATCACTCTCAGATAATGGTAACCTTACGTTTTCCAACAAGACTGATTTACTCCAGTGTCTTGAGAGTCACACAAACCATTGACAGACACCCCATCAGCTCATACAAATATTCTGGATGGAGCAGCTTTGGTTCATTTTCTTTTGCTTAGTGCAGCAAAAATATTTGTTGATAATGCCAAAGATATCCTTATTCCACAAGTAAAAAAGCAACAAGAGAAAGTTCACCGCGTTGATTTAGTCTGGAATCTCTATCAGTGACAGCTTGCAGTCAGCCACTCGTCGGAAAAGAGGAAGTGGTGTAACACGACGTGTGACAGATACAACACAGGCGCTACATACTCAAAAGTGATTGTGCATGCAGCTGATGCCACCAACAAAGACAGCAGGAAGATTATAACTAGAACTGCAGATACCGATGTGATCATTCTAGCAATTGCATTTTTTGAAAGGCTGAATGGATATGCTATTGACTGCATTTGGGACAGGAGAGACCTTCCACTACATACCCGTATATGAAATTGTTGGTGCCATTGTAAGTCAAAAAGTTCAATCCCTTCTCGGATTTCATGCCCTTCACAGGTTGTGACACAGTATCAGGTTTCAGTGGAAAGGTAAAAAAAAATCAGCCTGGGGTGTATGGAAGGTCTTTCCTGAAGTTACATCTGCATTTCTAACAATATCATCACCAAGCAATGGCATAATAGCCAATGTTCATGCTTTGCTCGAGAGGTTTGTTGTCATTCTGTATGACAGGACAAACTGTATGTTAAATGTGAATGACTGCAGAAGAGATCTTTTTACAAGGAAAGGCAGGACTTACACGAAAATGCTGCCAACAACCAAGGAAGCCCTCACTCAGCACATGAAGAGAGCCTGCTTTCAAGCTGGACACATATGGGGACAGGCTTTGGTGGCAAATATTGACACACCTTCGCCATCAGAGTGGGGATGGGTGAAAGAGGATGCAGTGTGGAGACCTTTCTGGACAAGGCTACCAGAGGCTTCTGAGGGTTGTAGGGAGCTTGTCAAATGTAGGTGCCAGAGGGGATGTACAACCCATTGTGGCTGTTCAAGAGTGCAGATGCCTTGTACACCTCTATGTGATTGTGTCTGTATGCAGAACATGTAAATGACAGGTTAGGTCTGTCAATAGAGCCATATAGACTACCACATAAACTGTCATGTACAGTTGGGGAATATTATTCTGCCCCACATTGCGCTGGCTTGTGGAGATATCCGGCAACACTCCTAATAGTAAACAGGGCATGAAAGAACCTTTCCTGGATTGTAGTGAGGGTGCTATTTGGATGAAAACTTGCTACAATCCAAGCCTGTTCCTAGGAGAGATGCCAGATGTCTCCACTGGCCACAGCAATGTAAGGCGGTATATTATTCCCCAACTGTACCTGTAAATATGGAGAAATGTATCTAAATAGCATATTTTTCATGCCTGGGGTTTTACTATTTATAATTGTATTATGGAGCATAACCAGTAATTCCATATATAATTTTCATTCAATAATGTTGTACAATAATTTGTGTTAAGACAGAAAGCATTTTTTTTAATGTAATGTTGTTACTGTCACAGAGAAAAAAATAATAATTTGTACGCATTTTCATGCCGTTTTAAGCATTTTTTTTCTGATTTGTTATAAATATCTACAAAAATACTATTGCTCAAACATTTCATCATCAAGAAATTTTATTTAGAGCCTCTTCTTAGAAGTCTATATCTGAAAACAGAGTGGAAAAATATTAAGTAGTAGCTGAGATATAGCCGATTTAGTAAAACCTTATGAGTCGTCATGGCTGCTTACCTGTACGTGGGGCCACATGCCACCAGGGGGCAGTAGCAGAGTGCTTCCACACAGCATAATATTTGTAGTGTCAGTATGTATGTGTGCCAAGTATGATATTTGTAAAGAAAGGTGCACAAACATGCCCCTCTGGAGCATTATGCTACTAGACTATAGGTGAATACAGGAATATTAAAAAAATACAACAGATGAAAAGCGAGAAAAGATATATATGTTGAGTTGTTACAGCAAGAAAATCAATTGAAACCATGTAATTGTGTAAATGAGGCAGAAAGTCAGATCAGCAACCTCGAACTTGGTCACAATTTTTGTGATGTCAAATAGCAGTGCGGTCTACCATTAGACAACACCAATATCACCCCAGGCGGTAGTACGTCCCTGTACCTCCATGTTTGATATACGAATGTATACTGTATATTCCATTGAATATTTTCAGAGTTATTCTTAAAATTTAAAGTAAATATATTTCCATATTTCTCGTTTCCTCAAATTTCTCTGCTTAGTTGGTTCAATCCTAACTGAAATTTTATGACTTCGTCTCGACTTTTTCTTCTGTTACTGTGTGAAGTGTCATTGAACTCAATGCATGCTTTTTATGCATAATAGTGAAATGCTTAGAAGCATAAATACAAACATGCACAAAGTTTCCGGCTTTGTCATTATAATCAACTAGGTGAAGAAGTGATTATGGTTCTCAAAGTAAAGTAAAGTAATGCGGATAGGGACATTATAAAGAACTTAATACAGTGCGTAATAACTATCATATTTATGAAAATCATGTAACGTTATATTGCGGTCAAGAAAAGGGACGATAAGAAAATACATTTCCTCAGAATTAGAGATGTTTATATGAAGAAATAATAGGCAGTCTCCAAATACACAGTGTGGGGCACTCAACGTTAATTGTTTAGCTTGTAAACAGTGATAGAATAACAGCCCACAAGGGAAGTGCTGTAACAACATGGGTCTCTGTTTACCTACGATTATCTGAAAGTAGAGGTGGATCCCGCCAGTACAGTACTGCGGTGTTGACTCGTACTACCAGTTCTACACTGTCGACTCTTACTGCCAGTACTACGGTGTCGACTCTTACTGCAAGAATGCTAGTGTCGACTCTCACTACCATGACGCTGTGGTGACGACTCCTACTGCCAGGATACTATGGTGTCGACTCTTGCTGCCAAGACACTATGGTGTCGACGTATACTGCAAGAATGCTACGGTGTTGACTCTCACTACTATGACGCCACGGTTCCTTGCACCTGACGCAGCTTCATATCCCGCAACAAGACGACTCACTTCAGGTCCAGCCACCATCCACCTACGAAGTGCTGCTGGGTCATCAGTCAACCCAATTGCTCCCCTGATCAATAGCAATGGCAGAGAACTCTCTTCCTGATTTGTGGACAACAAAGTTCCCCTTGTAGAACTCCCTCGCTACCTCTGGATGTTGTTGTTCAAGGCACATCATGTCTCGAAGGTGAATTGGAAGCCATCGGACATAATTAACATTGTTGTTCGCAAAGAAGTAGGGGATCAGCTCTGAGAGTGCTGCAAGGTAGAGTTTCAAATTGCCTTCCCTGAATGAGCGGATCAACATGAAGATGGTGAGCTCCATGTCCAGCACAAGGTTCCAGAGTTGGAACTGTGAACTCTCAAGCCTCAGTTGTTTACACCAGTCTTCAAAGCTCAAAGTTGATCTTTCAGTCTCATCAGAGCAATAGTCCTGGTATGCCTCCTTCATCAGTTTGTACAAGCTGCATGCTGTGACTTGATGTGCTAGTCTTGTCTTAGTTACACTTGATACAGACAGAAAAGACTGCTGTATCAAATGAAGCCACCCCTGTCTCAACAAGGGAACCGGTCCAACCACTGTCTTGTAGTAGCGTTCCTAGTGATTTCGGTGCAGCCATCTCTATGTGAAGTCCCCCGAACATAACAACATACCTGTCTTCTCCATACTCAGGCCAATGCCATTGGATTTGTTTTGCCAGGGCATAAGTGGCTGGTCAGCAGCTATGACTGGAATCTGACCTGGGTTCAGAAAAGCCACTGTATTACGAACCTTTTTCATGACAGGCTTGATGGTTGACACAGAGTGTGCCTGATCTCGAAGCAGGGGAAGCAGAAACGTAATGCTCACTTCAAATGGCTGACTCCTCTTCTGTGCTGCATGGTGAGCTGCCCACGTGATGCAGACTTCATCAGCCACATCCTCAGTGAGCAGGACCTCTTCCAGCCAAGCATACTCTTCCTGCAGGTGTGACTGGATTGACTCAGGTGCTGGCAATGACTGGGGTGCTACCAAGGGAGGATTGGGATTCTTCATAATATAAGCTGGTTGGATATTGGTGAATGCCTCTGGAAGCTCAGGAACTTTCTTGACCATCGTATCTGCATTCCGTCTGAGTGGCTCACGCTCCTCACCAGCCTGCTCAGGGCTTGGATGTTGGAAGATGGACACACTGGTCCCATGGAAGGACGTTTTGGCCGTAGTCGCAGTGGGGTTGTGGTCAATGTTGTCAACTGCTGAAGTCGTGAACAACTTCTTCCTCAAGATTGGTGGACACACCACTCCATCTTCCGCGTACTGGCATACAACTGCTTCTCCTAGCTGGTCTGATAATTGTAGAACTCTGTCATATGAAATGCTGACCCCATTTTCATGCAGAATGTCGATGAGCTGCTTCTTTCTTGTCTTGGCAAACACAGACATGCCGGCGTAGATAGCAAAAGGTGTCTCATGGTTCTTGGAGTGTCTGTGGATTTGTGTTCCTACTTTGTAGTTGGCAAAGCAGTTGTACTCTAAGAGCTGTGACATAGCAAGGTCAGACTTCGATGCGCCATGCTGGAGTTGGGATTTGATATCTGCACCATGTTAGATCATGCATACAAATTGAAGCAGTGATGGTGGAACAGCATGTTCAATGCATCCTTCATGAAATGTACTGCTGAAGTGTGACTTGTACTGAAGCATGTCCCGTCGTATCATCCCAGCAGCCTTGGCCAGATGGATCGCCTCACCGTATTTGCTTGCTTGTGCCAGGATTGAGCCAACATCCTTCTCAAAGGCCAGTAGGATATCTCTTCCTTGGTGATGAGCTTGCAGCTGGGGGATGTGGAAAAGTAGCTGGTCCTTCAGTCGAGTAGCATGAACATCGGGCGATCCAACACCCAGCTGCTCAAGTCTCTATCTGTAGAGTGTGGCCAGGTCAGCAAGTCTGAAAATGGGTGGTTCAGTACCTTCACTAGAAGCTTTCATCTGAGTGATGTAAGTAACCAGTTCAGAGAAAGCAGTTGGGTATGTGTCCTTGTTCGGATGAAGCTCTTGTGCTTCTTCTTGCTCATGAGCATTTCGGTGTGTTCTTTCTCGGTTGTACAAGTCTGCCAGGCAGCGAGGGTGATGCTTCAGTTCTTGTGCCAAAACATCTCCTGCACTTAGTTTAGCAAGGAGTTTTCCATCGCTAAGTGTCTTTGCACAATCATTCAATCTTTTATTAAGTTTCATTGTCATTCTGTTGCTGTGGGGTCTCTGACCATTCGTGGTATCTTGCTACTGCTGCTCTCCTCTGCAGCAACTGTAGAGGTTCGCCTTTTCTGAGCTCTATTTAACTTTGTGTTGTTAAACAGAAGTCTGCAACTCTCATGGTACTGTGCCTTGTTTTTCCTCAAGGTCTCCTCTATCCCATCATCTTCAACAAGTCTTGCAGGGTCAAGCTTGATTGGCAGTGCATTGATTGAATGAAATAGAGGAATATCTCTTGCCAAACTCTTGTAACCGTCATCTCCTTTTTTGGCAGGGTTTGCATATGGAGACTTAAGATCTTCCTTCTTATCCTGTTGACAAAGACAACACTTTGCCCAGTCAGTGAGGAATGATTTGTTGGTAGATTTTGTGTCCATAACTATTTTTGATCTTCAGGGCCGAGGGCTTATCCTTTGACCACCCTGATGAGCACTTTCTTGTATGGGATACAACTAGGTTCATGCCTTTTGCCCTACACCTAGTCCGATCGTTCATCCAGTGTCATTAGTCCCGTGCGATCTGTACACCATCCAGATAACTAAAACCTATTATATCCTTGGCTCGGCTCTCCCGCGCTGGCACATCCTATCAATTAAGGTGCGGCTGCTTAACTGATCTGGGGTTGGTTAAGCAGCATTTGGGAGGCTAAACTGTTGCAGTATGACATGCTTTTTCTTAGCTGGCACTGAACCCCATGCTGGGTTGCACAGCAGTGATGTCACCAGTGTGCCCTGGTAGTGCCCGACAATCACTCCCTCACATGCAGAGACCCTCTGCATGCTACCCTCACCTAGTTGGAAAATACATAAGACCAGTACATAAAACCAGTCATAAATAAGACAAATATATATCTGAGAATAGTATCAGAAATAGAAAATCATCTGAGCATGCTTGAAAACATACATATCGACACTAAGATCATTAAGATTGACCAACTACATCAATTTCTATAAAAAAAATCATCTCTCGAAGGTCAATTTGGCAGCCATCTTGAAAAATGGTCGCCATCTTGGATTTTCAAATGGCCAATCAGGCAGATTTGACAAGTAGCCCCTAGGGTATGATCATGCCAAATTTCATGCTTGTATCACCATTTGCACGATCTTTACATTATCCGCTCTACTATAGTACTACGGTGCTGACTCTTACTGGCAGGACGCTACGGTGTCGACTCTCACTACCAACGCTACGGTGTTGACTCTTACTGGCAGGACGATACATTGTTGACTCTTACTATCCGGTGTCAACTCTTACTGGAAGGAAGCAAAGGTGTCGATTCTTTCTGCCAGGACACTATTGTGTTGACTCTTACTGCAAGAATGCTACAGTGTCGACTCTCACTACCGTGATGTTACGGTGTCGACTCATACTGCAATAATGATACAGTATCGACTCCTACTGCCAGGATGCTAAATGTCGAGTTTTGCCACTGTATTAGCCCCTGTCTTACAGACAGTAATACCTATGTAAATGTGGGTTACATACATTAGGTTATATATAATTACATCACCTACTGTAACTTTCCTATGAGCAGCGAGTAGTTACCAAGTGGACATGTAACAGTGTATTCCCGCTGTTCCCTCACACCTTGACCGCAGAGTCATCAATTAAGTAGCTAGATATACTCAAGCTTCGTCCATTATTACGCTCACAGCTCATAGTGTTAATTACGGCGATATCCCAGTTATTGTGCACTGGTTTATTTTCTTAATAAATGGAAAAAAGGACCATTTGGGTTTGAAAACTTAACCCACAAACATTTATGAATGTTGCTTCCAGTTCACCTGTAATTAGTGATTCCACAGGTAACCGGAAGCTAATATACCACGGAGTCGACGCCCACTGCTAGGATGCCATGATGTCGTCGTCAGCTGCTATGATGCCACAGTGTCGACATCAGCTGCTAGGAAACCACGGCGTAGACCTCAGCTGCTAGGAAACCACGGCGTCGACCTCAGCTGCTAGGAAACCACGGCGTAGACCTCAGCTGCTAGAATGCTACAGTGTTCACGTCAGCTGTGAAGATGCGACAGTGTCGACGTCAGTTACAAGAATGCTACGATGTCGACGTCAGCTCCTAGAATGCCTCGGTGTCGAAGTCAGCTGCTACGGTGTCGACGTCAGCTGCTAAGATGCTACAGTGTCGACGTCAGCTGCTAGGATACTACGATGTCGATGTCAGCTCCTACAATGCTTCGGTGTTGACATCAGCTCCTAGGATGTTAAGGTGTCGAGTGTCAGCTGCTGGTAATATAGAAATAGTGTCCCATCTCACTAATAAATTACCCTGACGTGAGATAATGCACAGGGTCTTTGAATTCGTTCATCTATTTGCTCGTCTGTGCTCTCTCTCTCTCTCTCTCTCTCTCTCTCTCTCTCTCTCTCTCTCTCTCTCTCTCTCTCTCTCTCTCTCTCTCTCTCTCTCTCTCTTTCTTTCTTTTCATAGACAAACTGCTAAGAGAAAATAAATTCCATGAGGAGAGCACAAAGATTATCATTAGGACACAAAAGTCAATGTCTAACAAAATCTCGGTACAGGCTATACAAACTTACACGTGAGTTGTGGTACCTGTACCGGGGGGAAAGGCGGGGAGAAGGCGCTCTCCCCCCAGTACAGACACCAAAACTCACGGTACATGCATCAAGAAGCCACGGTAGAGACGTAAATAAATCCCGTTGCAAACCAAAAACAAACAAGAAAAGTATAATACTGACCCAATAATCCGTGACACTAAGCAATAGCACCAGGTACAAACACCTACACCTCCAAGTATATGAACCCAATAAACTCGGTACAGGCCCAACTGCCTTTAGAAGGGGCTTTACAAACCCCGGTATATCCTAACAAAATCCGATATAGGCCCAATAAACCGCGCTACAGACCAACAATAAATCCCGCTACAGACCAAGACAATCAATGTTCTTTATTTACTTCGCCCGACCACTAAGTCCATCCACTCAATCGATGACGTCAATTAAGACCACAAGGGGATCTTGCTGCCCCCCTCCACTCCCCCAGGCCTTGATGAGGAACCTAGTTTTTTCTCCATTGTTTCCCGGAGCCACAAAGGGAAAGTTCCATGTTAGGAAAAAATACGATTCTGTATTTTCTTCAAGTAAACATTACACGTTTTATTAGGATTGGTGGATGCAACAGGGAGGAAAAGTAATGTTGATTCGCTTCTCCTTTTTCTTATCGAAGTCCTTTATATTTTTTCATGTCGGGTAAAGTTTTGAAAAAGAAATTTTAATTTTTTATTTATTTTTTGTTCATCCCCCTACTTCGGATTTTTCTTCCCAGGGGGAAAGTGGGAAGGTCGTGTTCGTTCTGAGGAGAATCATCAAGTTCACCAAAGGGAATACGCTCAAGTATTTTTTATATATAATAAATAAATACTGTGTTTGGTTGATATGCCAGACCGCTGTGTTACAAGTATGTGAGTGAGATAAACAGAAAATGCATTAATTTATATGGAATATAAATAACTCCCGATATAAGGTAGCTAAAGTTTTCAGTCATCGAAAATTATATACCCTTAAGGTTGATTTGTTATGCGATTTCAGTAGTTGTTTGTTATAGGTATTTAAGAGTATTGAATGTTGCTTAAAAACCCGACAGATGAAGCATCTTAACATATATCGAACCAGACAACCAAAGATTTTCATCAGCAAAGACAACAAAAGTCATCTTGTAACGAAAAGAATCTCTTTGATATATGAATAGATCAATTTACAGTAGTGAACGATGTGCAAAGCAGTTTTTTTTTGGCGGGGGGGGGCAAACTGATTTTGAAACAAAAAGGAAAAAATCTATTTTATCATTTTTGTTACTTGATTGATTCATTAGAAATAATTCTTGTGTAAGCAAATTAGAACTCGGTGCAGATATTCCTAATGAACTGAAAGTTTTAATTATAGACATTATCAGTAATAAAGAATACAACAAAAAGGAAAAGTACAGTATGTGCATGTAATCCCGTCACCTCGCACCTGTCGTGTTCTAACACTACTGAATAATTGGAAAATTTTACGTATTTTTATGTTATCCCGAATAAGCGAAATGATGTTAACACCAACAACCAGATCGAGGTGACAACTCACGCCAAGTGGTATTAAAATGTTGTCCTTAGACATTATGACCTTCAGATTGGACAGATATACTAACCATATAATATACTGTAGCTCTTATGGTTCTTGAATTATGCTGGGGACTTGCATAGTTAATTTGGTGCCCCTTTCAATGATGTAATCCTGACCTGTGATCTTTAACCCCTCAAACACAGGAGCGTGAGGGGTTGCAAGAGAATATATATATATATATATATATATATATATATATATATATATATATATATATATATATATATATATATATATATATATATATATATATATATATATATATATATATATATATATATATTAGGTAGTAGGCAGCTACCAAACAGGGAGATACTACCGCCTGGGAAGATATTGGAAACACAATGTATTGTCTAATGGTAGACCCTGCTGCCATATGGCATCACGAAAATTGTGACCAGGTCCCGGGTTGCTGATCTGACTTTCTGCCTCTTTCACACACGGTTGCAGGGTCTCAATTGTTTCTCTTACCATTGACAACACAACTTACATATATTGTTTCTCACTCTTGATCTTTTTTTAATATTTGTATTTCTTTATGGTTTATTATTATTATTATTATTATTATTATTATTATTATTATTATTATTATTATTATTATTATTATTATTATTATTATTATTATTATTTTATTTTTATTATTACTATTATTATTATTATTATTATTATTATTATTATTATTATTGTTATTGTTATTGTTATTGTTATTGTTATTGTTATTATTATTATTATTTATTATTATTTATTATTATTATTATTATTATTATTATTATTATTATTATTACGTTTCGTCCCCCAGGCCCCGATGTGGGTCAGTTACCTGTGTCCGGGTGGGCTAATCCCGTAAAAAAAAATTAATTTAGCTTACTCCGTTTTCCACTTGCTCTATCAACATTGTTATTTACTCACACTACTATTATTGATTATGCTGATAAGAATATTGCCCTAACATTTCATTGATTACTCGGAATATTACCACAACATAATTAAATATGTTCTATTAAATTTTTGTCCGTGACTTGTCTGTCTTTCACATTCTAGGTACAGTATATACTTTTAGAGTCTGAAGTCAAAGTAAAAAATAAAATCGCTTCCCAAAAGTATTTCACGAAGAAAACACACTCAGTACTTAAAGGCTATAAAGAATATACCTGACGCGATTATGAATTCTTCATCTGGTTACCTGAAATATCACTCAATATAGAATGGCAATAATGTTAAGGGAAATATATGGCAAGTTTATATGATGTATGTGTGTGTGTGTGTGTGTGTGTGTTCTTGTTATAATGTGTGTGTGTGTTCGCACACAGGGTGGTGAAATGCGTCTACTGCGGCAGCATTATGTTAGTGTTAACGTGCAAGCACTGCTTGCTCCCTCTCGCTTTCAGCTACCGCCGATGGGTAGCCCTCTTGGCGAACAAGGAAGCAACTTGCATAAGTCTTCACCTGCCAGTACATAGCCTCTTCACCATCAAAACTCCTGCTGTGCCTCATCGTGGCAACACATGGTAACTGGATGTCTCGTGGGCCCAGGCTAAACCAGCAGGGGATCTCGGAGTAGCAATGGACCCCAGAGGGACAGCACATAGGCCCACTGGCATGTGGACAATTTCTGGCGCCTACAAACCCTTTTCCCGTTGCCCTACGGATTAACGTTGGTATGAATAAGGCTAATGGAGTAAACCCCGATCGAAAAATCTGTGGTGGAACCCCGCATCAGACAGACATGCTTACAGAGCTCCAACAAGAGCCCAATGGCGGCATAGATGGAAGAGGTGACCACCAAGGGAACCCAAGTACTACACCGGTGAACGAATGCAATGCATGATGGACAGGCAACGAAACCCAACAACTAGGGCTATCGGCAGTTCATTGCACCTCTCCCTCTCCCCAGTTGTTGCAACACTTGCACCATTGGATCAGGAAAAGGGGGAACCAAGATATGTGGTTACAGCCTGTGCTCCTGCCTCACCACATAAATCAACTCATGTGCAGCCATCATCCAGCCCATCATACTTCTCAATTTCTCATCATCATCAAATCCCTATGATGGTCGTTTATGAACTGGGATCTAGGCAGCAGTGCAATCCGGTCCTGTCTATGTGACTAAGGAGCCCTTTCGAGGAGCCACTCTGCTCACCCCACATGGGGAGTTGGCTAGAAAAGGTGCCCTAAACATAGCCTGCGTGAAAAAAATAAAAATAAAATGACTGGGCAACATCACCCAGTAAGGTCATCTTTATGCGGTTGAAGACACAATCGAAATCACAGATCCAAACAAAACAAACTACACAACTTCTTATGGGCGCTGCATGGAATATCAGGATCCTTCTGGATACTGGTACAAATGAGGGTCCTAAAAGAAGAACTACGCTTCTGGCAAAAGAGTTGTCTAGATATAACATCGACATAACAGCCTTTAATGAGTCCCGGCTCCCAGACGAGGGTCAACTCACAGAACAGGGGTCTGGCTATACATTCTTCTGGAAGGGTAAGCCTGCTGCGGAGAGAAACAGCTTTTATGGAGTTGGCTTTGTCATCCACCAACAGATTCTACACAGGCTAACTGAAATGCCTATTGGGATCAACGAGCACCTCATGATGCTCTGAGTCCCACTGAATCACTCACGTCATGCCTTTTTCATCAGTGCATATTTCCTAACACTGGATGCAGAGGATGACATCAAGGAGGCCTTTTACGCTGACTTCGTCAGAGTGCTAACCTCTATCCCAAGAGAAGATAAGGTTGTGCTCCTTGGTGACTTCAATGCCAGAGTTGGCAGACATGCTGACATTTGGCAGGGAACCATAGGGAGAATTGGACTCGGCAAGAGTACTCCCAACGGCCTACTCCATAAGAATGGAGGAAACTGCCCAGTATGGGCCAATAGGCCCGCTGCAGTTTCCTCCATTCTTATGTTCTTATGTTCTTATTCGATCTCAGGCAGTGTTTAGATAGGGCGGAGAAGAATTTAACAGGAGTCAACAAAGTACTCCTTATGCAGGGTCACGAGACCCCACTTTGTTGGTGGTGATGGTGGTTTGGAAGATATAGCTGGCTACTCACGGGGTGGATACCCACCCGGCCGGCGAGCAGACAGGTGTCCCTATTTACCAAACTACCGTGACTGACCGCAGAACTTGGATATGGTCGATCTGGTTCATCGAATCTTCCCACCTAGGTTCATACAACACCACAGGAAAAACCCACACATCTCCTCAGTCAGTCAGTGAAAAATCCTACTAACGGGAATTAGAACCCCTCCCTCAGCTGGGCAGGGCTCACCTGGTTGTACTCTGAGCTGGCCTAACTAGGCTGGGCCGACGGTTGCTCTCTTCCTGTCCATGAAGTACTGGGAGTAAGCCAACAGAGTGCAGACTGAGTGAATGAAGGGTCACACGCTGGGACCTGGAATTCTAGTGGTTACATAGAGACATTCATCTCCCCAGTATTGGGTGTATGTGATTAAAATAGCCAAGTCCAGGTGTGAAATCAACTATGGTTGATTGCACACGTGGGACGTAGGAGTTCCTTTTCAAGAATTGGTTGATGCTGTAGCACTTTAAAGTACTCGTGTATTCTGAACTTATGTGTGAAGCATGTTATGGGTTGTGGTGGAGAAATGCACTCATGACTCCTGAACCTAGAAAGAGTAATGAAAAAACAGCGGAACACCCGCCTGCCTGACGGGTCATGGGTGATTTTTTCCGGTTTCTTGTTAGTGCCTGCCTCTCGGCAGGTTAGTAGTTACAACCTTCGGGTTTTGTGTATTTAGGATAGTTTGGATTATATTATTTTGTGGGTCATTCCAGATAGGCTATGAGTGATCCATGTTCTTGTGTAGTATAACTAAATCAAGATTTCTATTCCTCAGGGATTACTATAATTTTGTCGGATGCACTTAAGGCATTTTCACTGGTGCCAGTAATATTTGTTTAATGTTTTATATGCTACTAAGTGATGTACGATGTATGAAGGGATTGTTTCAGATGAGTTCCTCGTTCCTGTGTCTATTCTGGTGTATGTAGTACTGCTGCATTATTAGTTCTTTTCGGATGAAATTAATATCTTTTAATAATTTTGTCGATGCCATGTACAACTTTTGTTTCCCATTGTAATGTTGTAAGCTACGCTCAAAAGTTACTCTAGTGCCTGTGTACAATTATTGATTCCGTCTTTAGTGTTGGAAGGAATAGAAGTGTTATCTTTTACCAGTGCGTCTCATTAACCCCAATCACAGGTACTAGCTATTCCACGGTCACGGAAAATACTTTTATTCAATGTGTTTGTGCTGGTTCGGCATTCTCTGAGGGGCGCTTCCACTGCATTACCATCCACTATAACTCATAAACCCCAATAGGTAGAATTTCGACCGGTTATATATATATATATATATATATATATATATATATATATATATATATATATATATATATATATATATATATTGGTATTCACCCTGGTGAGGTGATGGTGCAGGTCCTCTCACATTCTTGCATCTTTCGTCATTACCATCATCATCACCCAGTCTGGTCGCTCCTCGTCACTGTTTTTGTTCCACGGTTGATGAAAATACTTCGAGTACACTTCAGTGTTTCGGTCACTTAACAGAGCCGGATTCTCAAACATTTTTTTTTTATCCTCTAGTCTGGGGTTGGCAAATATTGAACTGAGAATCGACAGTACCCGGATACCTTTTTCCATCCCCACTAAAAAGGAATAAAGAACACGCGATATCTGAGATTCTGAGTCGAGAGTTTTTTTTTCGTCAAGGCTCCATGATTGGTGACATGAGAATATGGGACACATGAAGCTAAAATGGCATCTGTTTGCCCTGAGACTCTACCTGCTTTATACCCCAAGTTGTGAAGAATTAACTAGCCTATGAATTTTTTGGTATGTTGAATCTACCACTTCTGGGGTCAGTACCCTCAGCAGCCATCACCACTAACCGTATTTCTATAAACAACGCAAACATATCTATCATCATCACCATCTTCACCATTTCATTTATTTCATGGCTTGCATTCATCACCATCATCACTATTAACCATTAAATTTATATACGCCTTCATCTCTCCCATTTAAATCTCATTATCATCACCAAGCTCATTGTAGCTTTCCTTAATACCAATCATACAATTACTATTAGCCACGTAGTCACCATCACCACCACCAAAATCATCATCACCGCAATTACCAAAATCATCAACACCACCAACATCATCACCACCAACATCATCACCAACATCACCACCACCTCCAAAATTATCACCACCATCAACATAATCACTACCACCAAAACCATCACCACCACCAACACCATCAAGATCATCACCACCACCAAAACCATCACCACCACCAAAACCATCACCCCCACCAACATCATCAGCACCATCAAAATCATCACCACCACCACCAAAACCATCACCACCATAAACTCCATCACCAAAAACCACACCACCACCAACGCCATCACCACCACCACCACCAAAACCATCACCACCATAAACTCCATCACCAAAAACCACAGCACTACCAACACCATCACTACCACCAAAATCATCACTACCACCATCACCACCACCAAAACCATCACCACCATCAACACAACCAGCAAAAACCACACCATCACCAACACCATCACAACCACCAGAATCATCACCATCATCACCACCACCACCACCACCACCACCACGAAAACCACCACTACCACCATCGTCGGCACCGCCGCCGCCACTATCACCATTAATGGGTCTCATCCTCGCCTTCACTTCACTACTCCAAGTAAACCTGGAAGCATTCTATTTACACTGCGTCACGGGGGTCATGATGATTCTTCGGCAACAAAGTCGAAAATGCCTACTGAAACTTTGAGGATATCACACCTACACTATTGAGGCTCTCCGTGTCGTGAATTATCAAAATATGTTTTTCTCAAATGAGAATACGGAATGTAATTTCCTTTTGCCTTTGTTATGTTATATGCGTTCAAAAACAGTCATGAGGAAAGTAACGCCGATGTGGAGGATTTTTGTCAGTAGGATGGATTTTTGTCAGTAATAAGAGCAACTAGTTATGTGAGAGGGAATGATAGACAGAAATTATAGATAATCAACGTTTCCTTTTTGAAGGAGCTGTGGGCTACTGCTTTATTTTCTTGTCTGGATGAAAACTAACATTGCATTATGTACTGTAAGTTGACATATAATTCTGCTACAGTGGATATAGGCTATGATAGTTTACAATTAACTTGCCATTTCAGTTCACCAAAAATAATCATTTAACGCAGAGCGTGGCATGTACAAACTGGACAATTTTGTAATTAAGAAGATTTGTAACCAGGTGAGAAGGTCGGGTCACCTTACCATCTGACCTGACCACCAACCGTTGTGTGCTATTTAAAGATTAGTAGGGTCATTACCTAATACCTGACCATTGTGGACCTGGTCTCAACCTCCTCTGTATATATACACCTTGTTTTGTATTTCTCTTTAGTCTGTACTCACCCCTGAAGATGTGAATTACACGAAAGCGCTTGGGAACTTCGTGTTTTCTTCTTTCCTTGTGGTTATAAGCATATATATACTGTATATATATATATATATATATATATCTTGATAAAATCACACGGGAAAATGGAAACAACGGAGTACCTTAGCTTTCGTCTTTATTCAAGACATCTTCAGAGGCAACTGGATTACATGGACAGAGAGAGGCTTAAATATACAGGGTGACCTAAAAACATGAGGTCAGGTCATAATGATGACATCCACTAATCCCCACACCAACACAACCGTAGAGGAGCTTAAGAGAAGGGTGGTGACGTGACTAGACAGGTCAGGTCAGAAAAAAGGGACCCACAAAATAACTGTCATACATCAAGATCAAAGGTTTTCAAAACATTTTTAACCTTGGGCCACTGACAAATAAATTTATGTAACATATTATCAGTTTTGAACTGACCATCACTAAGGTTTATTGATTTTAATTCCTTAATCAAACTAGCTTCAACCAGAAGTCTTTCTGTGACACAAGATGATTTGAATTCTTCTAAGCTTTTTCCCAAGCAATGGGGTGATTATTATTCCTAACATGAACGAACAAGGCACTGCTTTCAGATGCAGTTCTGATATTATACTTATGTTGTTTGATTCTGAGCTGCAGTGTTTTTCCTGTCTGACCTACATAATTACAATTACATTTGCTACATGGAATACAATAAACACTTCCATTTACATTCAAACTCGGGCTATTCCTTATTAACATATTGGTAATGGTTGAGTCATACTTGAAAACAACATTAATATTTAGAAGCTTGAGGGACCGAACTAAAGGGACAAATTCATCACGATAGGGCAGAGTCAAAATATTCTTAAGTGTAGGAACTTGTCTGGTTACAGAGGAATGAAAGGATTTTTTAGCCCTTTTAAAGCAACGATCAACAAACACAGAAGGGTACCCAAGTTTCTGTGCAATAGAACGAATGTGTTTAAATTCGTCGTCAATAAATTCAGAGTCACAAATACGCAGACATCGTAGGAACATAGCAGAAAAACTGACATTTTGGTAGACTCAAGGTGATTCGATAAAAAGTGAATGAAACTGTCTACCTGTGTGGGCTTTCTATATACCTTAAATTTATAGTTTTGGCCATTTCTCATGATAAGCATATCAAGAAATGGAAGGATTCATTATTTCTTCAATTTTTGAATGTGATAATTAGGGACAATAAGTATAATATCAGAACTGCATCTGAAAGCAGTGCCTTGTTCGTTCATGTTAGGAATAATAATCACCCCATTGCTTGGGAAAAAAGCTTAGAAGTATTCAAATCATCTTGTGTCACAGAAAGACTTCTGGTTGAAGTTAGTTTGATTAAGGAATTAAAATCAATAAACCTTAGTGATGGTCAGTTCAAAACTGATAATATGTTACATAAATTTATTTGTCAGTGGCCCAAGGTTAAAACTGCTTTGAAAACCTTTGATCTTGATGTATGACAGTTATTTTGTGGGTCCCTTTTTTCTGACCTGACCTGTCTAGTCACGTCACCACCCTTCTCTTAAGCTCCTCTACGGTTGTGTTGGTGTGGGGATTAGTGGATGTCATCATTATGACCTGACCTTATGTTTTTAGGTCACCCTGTATATTTAAGCCTCTCTCTGTCCATGTAATCTAGTTGCCTCTGAAGATGTCTTGAATAAAGACGAAAGCTAAGGTACTCCGTTGTTTCCATTTTCCCGTGTGATTTTATCAAGATATATATATATATATATATATATATATATATATATATATATATATATATATATATATATATATATATATATATATATATAATTTCTTAGCTTCGAGACAAAAAATTAATCCCAATAGGGAAACATAGCGACCACCAACAAAATTCCTGGTACAATAACAAAGACATTTGAGAGCGTCTGTGAACAAAAACAGAGTGAGTGGGAGTTACACGAGGCAACACCAAAAGTGCCGAATGAAAACTCTTTAAAAGAATGTCTCAACAAGTGTGTTGAAAAAGCTGACACAGTTGAAGCGGCCGGCACGACGGAACAAGAAAATTGCTGTGAGAGTTTCGGAGAAGTTGGCACAATCGCTAGTTTTACAACAATGCAGCTCGAGGTACTTGCTCAAGTGTCGTACAGGGAGCAGCAAGAAGAGGGAGGGTCGTTGCGCACAGATTGTAGAGTGTTATTAGACTTCTGTGAGGGAGACATCATAACTGAGTCAGAGCTTTAGAGGGATAGTCATGTCCTGACTCTGAATGCCACCTCTGTAAAGGTTAGTGACTGAGACCTTTGACTGCAGTGGTAAGTGAAATATATTCCCTGGAATATCTTTCTTCTTATAAAGGAAAATCAATAACGAGAGAGAGTTTAGACCGTCATGACGAGTCGCCCGCGACTTCAAGACTATTATAATAACTGTTCACTGTCAAGGAGTATCATAAGTGAGGGAAAATTGAGACTGTATTCACCTCTGTTTAATATGTGCGGAATGTGTGGACTCTATATAATTAATAGTGTATGCTGGTATGGCATTTCTGTGATGTACGGTTGCCAGGTGAAGACATGTACAGAATTGTTTTATTTTGCACAGTGGCGTTTGTTGTTTTATCTGTTTGTCCGTCTGTCAATTATTTCGCTCAGTAGATGTAACTATAGCAGCTGCCCAATCTGAAAAACTTTCAGTGACGGGTCCATCTATTACAATATCATCATCTCCCGTCTTTGTTTCGTGTTGTACCTTGGAAAATAAATAAAAAGCCGACAATAAAGCAAGTGTGTGTGTGTGTGTGTGTCTGTGTCCTGGATGTTTTCATTGTTTCACCGCCGTCACCTGATTCACCTCTGTTAGCTGATTCACCCCATTAACTGATTCATTCCTGTCACCTGATTCACCTCTGTTAGCTGATTCACTCCTATCAGTTGATTCACCCCATCACCTGATTCACCTCTGTTAATTGATTCACTCCTGTCAGCTGATCTTCACCCCTGTCAGCAGATTCACCCGTCAGCTGATTCACCCTCGTAGCTGATTCTCCCCAGTAGCTGATTCACCCGTTAGCAGATTCACTCCTTCGTCTGTGTCACCCCTGTCAGCTGATTCACCCCATTAGCTGATTCACCCGTTAGCAGATTCACTCCGTTCGTTTCACCCCTGTCAGCTGATTCATCCCGTCACCTGATTCACCCCATCAACTGATTCACCCATTAACTGATTATTCCGTCAGCGGATTCACTGTCAGCTGATCACACCTATCAGTTGATTCACTCCTATCAGCTGATTCACCCGTCACCTGATTTACCCGTCACTGATTCACTCTTTTCAGCTGATTCACCCGTCAGTTGATTCACCTCTGTTAACTGATTTACCCCCGCCAGCTGATTCAACCTAAATAGTACTTCTCAAAGAAAGTTTATTATTTTTTACGTGATACTGTTGAAGTTTACAAGCATTAAATTCTGTATTCTTTCATTAGATCGCAACTCTGCAAATATTAGTACCCCATCATTATATACCATCGGGGTAGAGGTATATAGAATTTGGCTTAAATAACATGTTTGTCCGTCTTGTCCGTGATGCATCTTCTTTGATGCACTAATATTATTAAATGTGATATGAGTTGTAGCAAATTTTTCTGAAAACAATCCATCACGAACGTCTTTGATGAGTTCACGTGTGAATAAATTCCGATCATATCTGACAGAGGTTGAACTCTCTGAACACTAGACCAAGTGTGACCATCGTCTGTGTGAAGGCCTTGTTATCCACTGCCTGTAATTTTATTAAGAGTCGCATTAGTATTTTTAAGGTTATTTACAATATCATTGGTAGTACAATTGTAATTGTATTATAACTACTATTCTTAATATTGTATTGTACAAGTATCGAACATATTAATAGTAGTAATATTATAAGTCTCATTAGTATTATTATTATTATTATTATTATTATTATTATTATTATTATTATTTTCTTCTGTGTTCCATCTGGCACACATTACTCCTACAACAGAAGGCAAATATTGCTTCATACATCCAGAAAAGTTGATAGAACAATTTAATACATGACATAAAAACTACTATGATCAGAATCGTGTTGATTATACGTTAGTGTATGTATATATTAGTGCAACATAAAAGACAGAGAAAGATAGAGAAGAACGAAGAGGAAGAGAGAGAGATATCAAGATAGTAAGTGAAATAGAGAAAATGAGCAAAAGAAAGAAATTAGGTAGAAGAGACAGACCGAGTGAGTGATACAGGCATGCAGACAACACCGTGGCATAATAAGGGATTGGGAGCGGCAACTAATGCTGACTCAATTATCCCCACCCAGATGACGACAAAATTATAACAGCAATAACAACTACAAGAAGAGTCTTTCACGTCAAGCGACACCAAATGATGCTTATGAGTGATATATTGTGATATATATATATATACAGTATATATATATATATATATATATATATATATATATATATATATATATATATATATATATATATATATATATGCAAGTAAATCACTGTAGGTGCGTGATCTAGGTATATGTGATAACCACAAGGAAAGAAGAAAACAGAAGTTCCCAAGCGCTGTGTAATTCACCCCTGTACTAACCCCTGAAGATGTGAATTACACGAAAGCGCTTGGAACTTGTGTTTTCTTTCTTCCTGTGGTTATCATATATATATATATATATATATATATATATATATATATATATATATATATATATATATATATATATATATATATATATATATATATATATTTTGATAGAGTGAAAGTGACTGTGGTGCTGATATATTGTATATTGATACATTTGATGGTGATATATTGTGATAGTAACAGTGTGGTGCTGATATATTTTGATTGTGACAGTGTGGTAGTGATATATTGTTAAAGTGATACATGTGGTGGTGATATATTGTGATGGTGATACATGTTATGGTGGTATAGTGTGATAGTGACAGTGTGGTGGTGATATATTTTGATAGTGACATTGTGGTGGTGATATATTATGATAGTGACAGTGTAGTGGTGATATATTGTCATAGTGACACTGTGATAGCTGTTTTGGTATCATATTAATTGTTTTAATTAAGTTCTGGAACTCTTTAAGTGGCTCGGTTTGATGTAAACACTTTTTGATGTTTTTCCTTTATTGTCGAAGCAGCTATATACACAGATATAATCTGAGAGAATAAATTATGAATTCTCTTCAGAGAAGTGTTGTGAATACACTTTGAAAGAACACTTGAGTTACGTGTTCTTCCCTGTTCAAGTGGTAAGGATTTACTACCTTTCCTGGGCGTGAGAGAGGCGAGAGAAATCGGGCCGGAACTTTGATTAATCAGCTGACCTGCACTCGACCTGTAAGATTGTTAGAAGCTCAGCCATCTATTACATCAACAGGTTGAGTCATTTTTGAATAACTTGGTGAATAAGTTGGTTTTATTTATTTGGGTGAATATTCATATCAAGCAAAGGTGCTGTTACACGGCTCGGCCACCTCCAACTGAGTCCTCGGGAATTTAATCCAAGGTATACCAAACGATGTTCCAATAAAGTATGCCTTAGCTAAACTGTTGCATCTTGCACATGCTCTTTGAATGCCTTTTGGAGAGTTTTCTTGGAAACTATTATATGTACCTAGAGGACATTTTCGTGTAACAAATTATCAGAACTGTCAAGGAAATGACAAATATAATGGCAGGTATGATGAAATCAGATAGGATTACTCCGGAAGATAACAATGGAAGAGATTCCTGTAATGCAGGAAACGTGATTCATTATTGTAAGACAGAAGACTGAGCTTATCAAATACAATGTGAAGGATGCTGAAATTAATATTCAGTAAAAATGGTATGGGGACTAGATCATAAGTAATATTTGATACAAATGCAAGATGATGGCGAGTAGGCAAGGTTATGATAGCATTACTGTGAGCTCACAGTAGTATGGCGCTATATGGTAACCTTATACTATTAAATGTTTACCTACACCCTGACATATGAGTATTACACTAGTTTGGTTTAGAAAATAAAAATATTGCACATTAATGACATGCGCGTGAAACACTAACCTGTGAGATATTGGAGTGTATTCACATTGCTGGAGAGCTGTAGAGGCATTAGTTTGTATTATAGCTTGTCCACAAGTAGCTTCTGCAGCCCGAGTGAAAGCAAAGGCATAGGCAGGACGTAAGTGTAAGTATGTTAACTTACAATGATTTAGAACTTCATGCTTAGTCACAGCAAAGAACAAAAATCTTCTGAAACCACTATTAGTTAAGTTTCTCTGTTAAGAACCAAAAGATCATCATTTGCCTTCAATGGAACTGGTTCCAAATACCATGCATTAAACTTCTTTTGTGGTTTTAGTGGAATGGGTATTAGTATTTCCTCGCTAGGATGCCTCTAATAAGGGGTAATAATATTCTGTCATACTCTGGAAAGATAAGAGTTAGATAATAGACAGTTTCAGCTATATGTAAAGGAGCAATAAGTTGACCAACCGGCAACAACTGTGCATCTACACAACTTAAAACTGCATTCACTAAATCAACTGTGAACCTATCATTGGTAACTGTGAAAGCTATAACAAAGGCTTCAGCTACATGCATATATTCTATAAAGCAGAGTAGCCATTCTACTGTAGGCACTGACCGTGTGAATCCCTGGACAACACGTGTTAGTTGATTATTTTCGTCAACAATAGCATTCATCTGAGAGTTCAGAGTCTGTACTGCCTTGCAGGACTATCCAATGACCCTATTTTGTTTCATAACCGCTTCTGAAACTACTTTCATTCATTTCCCTAGTTTAGCTACGTCTTCGGCGGTTGCCCTGCCAAACAGGGTGTTACTTATTAAACCAACAAAATTAAATAGACCACGTTTTTGACGCCAAAGAGTGTCTTCAGGAGATATAGGTAGCTTTCCCTCGAAGTGCCTTACGCGTTTGAGCAGAATATTCATACGGTCGTTTTGAAGTGAGGTGGTTTGTCGAGTGGGTTGTAGAGATGGTTGACTGTTGTTCAAGATCTTGCAGGGTGTGCATAGCTGTTTCAATATGGACAGCTAATGACCTCAGGTGAACAGACATGCGCATTCGCCATGGAGCTCGTACTTGACAGTTACGAAGTCTTCCACTGCAAATACTTTGCCAGTGGGGCAACTAAAGCCCGTCGTTGATGATATCTGCTGGGGATGTGGCTGTTGCCACCACGCTCCATGCCAACAGGAGTAGCTATATCCACGCCATGCCTGAAAGCGGCGAGGATAATTAATGGTTTCTGTTTGCTGATCACAGTTTTTGACGATATGTATTATCTATCGTTGTGTTGTTTTGAGCAGCTGTCGTTGTAGATGTAATTGACTGACATTTGGGGTCCTTACTAAGTCTGTGCGGACTTTTTTCATTCTATCTACATGTACAATGTCTGTGACGTTTGTCGCTTGTCCAACTAAAGAAATTTTTTTCCATGTTCTTTCGCTCTAATCAGGTATGGACCTGTGAATTTAGACGAAAGTTTTGATATACGTTCCTGCGCTTTTATCATCACTGTGTCTCCTATTTCTAGAGTTACAGGTTAAGTGTTTTTATGTTGCTTGCAGATCATTTCAGCACGCGAGCTGTTTTCGTACTTTCCCATGGATGCTTGGAAAAACATTGATTTGCTTCTTAGCATAGCCATCCACGTTGTACACAGGTTGTGGGGTTCCTGCTAATTGATCATAGGGCAAGCGTTTATCGGTACCACAATTTTGTAGTATTATTGATGGATGCTGCTACTTGTGGAAGCAAGTCCTCCCAGTAACTGTGCATCGCATTCACCACATGTCGGAGAATTTCTGGAATTTTAAGATTTTTACGCTCGACCAACTCATTTGAGGATGGATGGCAAGCGGTTGTGAAGGTTTAGGTGATGTCGTATTGTTGATATATTGCTGTTAACAGTTAATTCTTAAATTCTGCCCCGTTATCTGAGAGTATCACCAGTACAAAAGGGACAGATGAGATGAGTAACTAAAGCATGAGCCACTGCTTCGGCAGACTTATTCTGCAATGGTGTACCACAAATCTGGAGAAGTGGTCAATGCACACAAGTATGTAATTAGAACCTTGAAGGCTTTTTGGTAGTTGCAATAAATCGATCGCAACTGTATCCCATGGACGTTCAGGCGTCTGGTATTCTATGATTGGATTCCTGACACACCGGACAGAGGAATGTCTGTAGGTCTTATTGACCACTTTTTTGAGGATATCGTCGTTTTGGTTTCGAAGCGACGCTAATGAGCCTCACTTATACAGATCTTATCGTATTCAGCTACAAGTGATCATGGGCCCTTTCGTGCCCGGTAGCGAGTCCGGTGGTACAGTTTACCGAGGCGTGAAAGTTCGAATGCTCGTGCTTGTCTAGCTGCGAACCGCCGTTTGGCTGATAGCTACAGCGACATCGTTATCCAGATGGTCGGTTGTTATAATCGCGATCGTGGTTGTCATAATCATGGTCGTGGCTGTTATAATGACGGTCGTGGCTGTTATAATCATGGTCGTGGTTGTTATAATCATAGTCGTGTGTTATAATCATGGTCGTGGTTGTTATAACTGCGGTCGTGGTTGTTATAATCATGGTCGGTTGTTATAATCATGGTCGGTTATGATAATGCCGTGGTTTGGTGATCATAGTCGTGAAGGTGTTATAATCATGGTCGTGTGATATAATGCACCGTAATTATGTAATCATGGTCGGTTGTTATAATCATGGTGGTGGTTGTTATAATCATGGTCGTGGTTGTTATAATCATAGTCGCGTTATTATAATGATGGTCGTGGTTATAATCATGGTTGGTTATGGTTATAGTCGTGTTGTTATAATCATGGTCGTGGTTGTTATAATCATGGTCGTGGTTGTTATAACTCATAGTCGTGGTTGTTATAATCATGGTCGTTATAATCATGGTCGTGGTTATAATCATGGTCGTGGTTATGATCATAGTCGTGGTTGTTATAATCATGGTCGTGTTGTTATAATCATGGTCGTGGTTGTTATAATCATGGTCGTGGTTGTTATAATCATGGTCGTAAGCCATAATCATGGTCGTTGCGATCATAGTCGTGGATGTTATAACTGGTGGTCGTTGTTATAATCTAATCATAGTGCGTAGTTATTTATGATCATAGTCGTGGTTGTTATAATCATGGTCGTGGTTGTTATAATCTCATGGTCGTGGTTGTTATAATCATGGTCGTGGTTGTTATAATCATGGTCGTGGTTATGATCATATAAATGGTTTTATGATCATAGTCGTAGATGTTATAATCATGGTATTTGAAGTTGTTGTTATAATCATGGTCGTAGTTATTATGATCATGGTCGTGGTTATTATAATCATAGTCATGGTTATTATAATGATGAATGTGGTTGTTATAATCATGGTCGTGGTTATGAACATAGTCGTAGTTGTTATAATCATGGTCGTGGTTGTTATAATCATGGTCGTGGTTGTTATAACTCATAGTCGTGGTTGTTATAATCATGGTCGTGGTTGTTGTTATAATCATGGTCGTAGTTATATAATCATGGTGGATGGTTATGATCATAGTCTAGTGGATGTTATAATCATAGTGCGTGGGGTTGTTATAATCATATTAGTGCATTAGTTGTTATGATCATGGTCGTGGATTCATTATAATCATGGTCGTGGTTGTTATAATCATGGTCGTGAAAGTTTGTTATAATCATAGTCGTGGTTATTATAATCATGGTCGTGGTTATAATCATGGTCGTGGTTGTTATAATGTGGTCGTGGTTGTAATAATCATGGTCCTGGTTATTTATAATCATGGTCTGGACATTATAATCATGGTCCTGGTTGTTATAATCTCATGAATCCTGGTTGTTATAATCATGGTCTGGTTATTATAATCATGGTCCTGGTTGTTATAATCATGGTCCTGGTTGTTATAATCATGGTCTGGTTATTTATAATCATGGTTGTGGTTGTTATAATCATGGTCTGGTTGTTATAATCATGGTCCTGGTTGTTATAATCATGGTCTGGTTGTTATAATCATGGTTGTGGTTGTTATAATCATGGTCCTGGTTGTTATAATCATGGTCCTGGTTGTTATAATCCTTGATTGTGGTTGTTATAATCATGGTTGTAGTTTGTTATAATCCTTGGTCATAGTTATTTATAATCATGGTCGTGGTTGTTATAATCATGGTCGTGGTTGTTATAATCATATGGTCGTGGTTATAATCATGGTCCTGGTTGTTATAATCATGGTCCTGGTTGTTATAATCATGGTCCTGGTTGTTATAATCATGGTTGTGGTTGTTATAATCATGGTCCTGGTTGTTATAATCATGGTCCTGGTTGTTATAATCATGGTTGTGGTTGTTATAATCATGGTCATGGTTGTTATAATCATGGTCGTGGTTGTTATAATCATGGTCCTGGTTGTTATAATCATGGTCGTGATTGTTACAATAAGGGTCGTACCTGAGACTAACACAGGTAGAATAAACCCCACACCTAATCTTTAATCTCAATAAACCCAGATTAACCTCACCTAATCAACAGGATTAGAGACCATTAGGATTGTACCACCAATACCGATACATTTCGCACTGGATTAATAACTAAACATTTAATCACATATATTTATGTTTTATTCTTACATATATTTATAGTTCGTTGTGTATTGTATTGTATGGTTTGGTATTGTATGGAATTGTATGGTATTGTACTGTATTGTATCCGGCTGACAGCGTACAGCGAATGAGGGTGCGGCAAGTCCGTTGACCTGCATGGTTAATTATGGTGCGTTTTCCATCGTAAATAAAATGGTTTGTTAATGGTTTCCTAAAGAAACCATCGACATGGGACCAGGTTTGTTCCACTCTACGAACTTTTTGCGATTTTTCCACCAAGTTTAATGAAAAACGATTGTGCCGTTTCAGCTGCACAAACAGACAGACAGACATACATTCGGATAGCGCTATAGTATATTAGATAACTGATTGTTACCTATCCTCGCTGGTACAGTCAACACCTCCACTTTGCTTAACGCGGCGATTAATGAGCCGGTGACGGAAGCGTTGTTTTCTTGCACCGTTGACGCTACCCTAGATCGTGTTGCTGGACGCGCGCATCTTCCCCCGAAGGCTGTCTACCTGTACTTGTCTATCGTCGGGTTGTGAGCTCTTGCTAATCCGCTGTAGGTTCTTGCAATATTCTGTATTGTGGTATGTAGACTCATATAGTAAACACCATTTATACGGAGTTCCTTTAGTATTTGGAGACATTTTATTTGCTGTGTGGTGTCCTCTTAGACTTTTTGGTTTAGTAGAATACTCTGGATTTTTAAAGTCCAGGGAGGATCGTTTCCCTTGATCTTGCCGCGGGCTAGATGGGTTTTGTCCTTTTGTCCTCCAAACCAAAAAATTTCTGTGGCATGTCCCTTACTTTTGCAAAATATGCAAATAGGTGCGTTTTTGGGTTTGGTTCCGGTGGTAATTGTGGTCGTTCCTTAGAACTGGTTACGGGTTCTACTGACAAAACCGTAGGAGTAGTTTCTACCGGTTCAGAAATTTCCTCCACATAGTCTACAAGCTTAGTCCCTAGTATATATTCTTTATTTCTGGTTGCCTTGCGTGGAGGTCTGTGTAGCACCATGATAAACTGATGGAATTAAAGGATCTTGTAGAAATTTTCTTTAGTTATTTTTCCTTCGTCTTCAAACCAATTTGAAGTTTTGAGATCCATCATAGTGTGTCCGGCCAAAGCCTGTGCTCCTTGTGCGTCGTGAGCAAACACACTGGTACTTGTACGCTCTGCCACCTTGAAAATCCAATTAAGCGCAACTCCTTTGGTTCCTGACCCGAAAAAGGATATGAATTGTTTCCTAAATGTTTGATAGTCAACTGTTTCCTCATCAAAGGCTAAAGCGTACATCATTCTGCCCGACTACCAGTTTTGACGTTGCTTCGGACGTATGAGATTTCATACTCATCGTTAGTAACATTATTGTTTCGCATTACATCTTCGCACTTACACAAATTTTTGGGGGCATTACAATCTGCATCTTCTGCAGTAAATTCTTGTACTTTAATGTTATTTGGAAGAATTTTTACAGTTTGACACACCGATGAAGTCTGTGGGTTAGTAGAACCACCTGTTGCCATTTTTGTTGTGTTAGTTAAAGCACTAGCATTATTAACAGGTAAAGGTAATGGGTAAGTGTTACCTGACATTAATTGTCTACTGTGTAATTCCTCGAACCGAGAATTTATGAAAATTTCACAGCTAGCTAAGGAGTCTGTAGGTGTAAAATCTATTTGGCTAATGTGTGGTAATTCTTCATTATCAGTTGCCACTAGCTCCTGTGAATTTGTACTTGACTGACTATCAGAGTCTGAGTTACTAATTTCCTGTTTGAAATCCAAAATTTTTGGAAGAGGGTCCATAAATAGGATATGTATCACTTCACTTGCAGCATAACACTCACTAAGTTGCCCACTCAAGGAATAATGCAAAAGTATTTAGAATTAGTTATGGAAATGAAGAGAAAGAAAATTATAAATTATTAAAAAGTATTATAAATTATGAAAAGTTTATATACTTTATATATGTCCTCTCTTACTTTATAAATGTGTTTATTTAGTTTTGCTTTTAGGCTATTGTGCATATAGTTTATTTTATACTGACTATGTGTGAAGATTTCTTGAAGTTTACTTGTATTTGTGTCGTCTGTAAAATAATGATTGTGATCTACCTGACCGAAGAGTCCGTAGAGTTTCGACGCCGGGTGGTGATGTCAGAAGTCGATAACGTCCTACTATAGGAATGATGACGTCACGCGTCTTGCGGCGATCAACCTGGGGGGGGGGCTGACCTTTCTTGCGCACTGGAGAGGCTTGATTGTTTAAGCAAGAGGCTGGCTGCTTGTCTGGAACCACGATGACAACCTTCCTAGTACTCCTGTGTTGTAGTGCTGGCTGCTGGTTGACTGGCCATTAGCTGGCTGCTACACTAAGACAACATTCGGGTAGGCTCGGTTGATCTCGGCTTCAGTCGGGTGACCCTGAGCTGTGAGCTGGTGCTGGGGGTTTGACTGCTATGTCAACAAGTTTTTATATTGTCTTTGTTACCACTGGATTTCTGTATATACGTTTTGTATACGTTTTGTAAGTGTTTATAACCACTGTCCCCACTGTTGATGATTCACTTACAGTGCCACCTGTGTCACTTGGGTCATCAATAATTATTGTTTCTGACCACTGCACAGCACTAGTATTCGTCTCACTGCTTGCCACCAAATATGATAGCTGTTTTGGTATCAAATTAATTGTTTTAATTAAGTTCTGGAACTCTTTAAGTGGCTGGGTTTGATGTAAACACTTCTTGCTGTTTTTCCTTTATTGTCGAAACAGCTACATACACAGATATAATCTGAGAGAATAAATTATGAATTCTCTCCAGGGAAGTGTTGTGAATACACTTTGAAAGAACACTTGAGTTACGAGTTCTTCCCTGTTCAAGTGGTAAAGATCTAATACCTTCTCTGGACTTGAGAGAAGCGTGAGAAAGCAAGTCGGTTGTTTGATTAATCAGCTGACCTGCGCTCGACCTCTGAGATTGTTACAAGCTCAGCCATCTATTGTCATCAACAAGTTAAGTCATTGTTGAATAACTTGGTGAATAAGTTGGTGTCATTCTTTTGGGTGAATATTTATATGAAGCAAAGGTGCTACTACAACAGTGTGGTGATGATATATTGTAGTAGTGACACAGTTTATGGTGATATTTTGTAATAGTGACACATGTGGTGATGTAGTGTGATAGTGATACAGTGTGGTGGTGATAACGATATTGAAACGGTTTATTTAGCCAGAAGAATACAGTTACAAAGTGGATAATATTAACAATATTGACATGGCTGAGCCAGTTGAGAGCCTGGGCTCCTTAGTGACACCTGATATATACTGTACGTTTATCTCAAGGAAGTATTATGTAACATTTAGTATCATCTGGAATAGTACAAGTAACATGGTATTAGTAAGAACATATGAAAATAATATATTGTTATAACGAAACATGTTATGGTGATATATTGTTATAGCGACACATGTTATGGTGATGTACATGTACACTGTACAGTATTGTTATAGTGACACATGTTATGGTGATGTATTGTTATAGTGACACATGTTATGGTGATATATTGTAATAGTGACACATGTGGTGGTAATATACTGTGATAGCGACACAGTGTGGTGGTGATATATTGTGATGATGATGATACCACGGTGATTGATATCTTTTATCCACCATTTACTGACAATAATTTGATCTCCACATGACATATATATGTCTATATATATATATATATATATATATATATATATATATATATATATATATATATATATATATATATATATATATATATATATATATATATATATATATATGCAAGTAAATCACTGCAGGTGCGCGTGATCCAGGAATATACTGATAACCACAAGGAAAAAGAAAACACGAAGTTCCCAAGCGCTTTCGTGTAATTCACATCTGTATATATATGCCTTGTTATGTATTTCTCCTTAGTCTGTACTCACCCCTGAAGATGTGAATTACGCGAAAGCACTTGGGAACTTCGTGTTTTCTTTTTCCTTGTGGTTATCATATATATATATATATATATATATATATATATATATGGAGGTTCACGGCGCCATAAGCTCGATGAACAGGCCTTGTGTGAAATATAACAAAGTCTAGGACTGCTTTTAGTGTACTGGTGGTCTAGAGGTAATGTTCCCTAGTCACACACATAAGATCGTGGGTTCGAGTCCTGGCGGGGTGAGGTTGTTGATTATATGTACAAGTCCTGTGCCTTTATGGGCTAATGAAATATATATATATATATATATATATATATATATATATATATATATATATATATATATATATATATATATATATATATATATATATATATATATATATATATTGTAATCTGGTTAATAATATAAAGTACTGTATATTATATCTCATTTCACAGCTTAGGGCGACAGCAACAATAGTAGCTATATAAATTACTGTATATAATATATGATTTTTTTTTTTACGAAATTAGCCCACAGGGCATAGGTCAATGACCCACATTAGGGCTTGGGTGCGAAAATATAATAATAATAATAATAATAATAATAATAATAAAAATAATAATAATGCAGGGTAAATATTAAATGAAAATAAAATATAGTACTGTATAATATAATGATAATAATAATAATAATAATGATAATAATAATAATAATAATAATAATAATAATAATAATAATAATTAAGGACCATAAATAAATACAAAAAAAGTAAAAGAGAAAGATCAGTGGTGAAAAATTATATATGTATGTTGTGTTGTCAGTAGTAAGAGAAACAATTGAGACCCTGCAATTGTGTGTAAATCTAGCAGAAAGTCAGATAAGCAACCTGTGACTGGTCACAAATTTTGTGGTTCCATGTGGCAGCAGGTTCTATCATTAGACAATACATTATGTTTCCAATATCTTAACCCAGGCGGTTGTACCTGCCTACTACCTTGCTGTTAGGCACACGAACTCGTCTCTCAGGCAGTGTCAATCGCCAGGAGTGACTGTGGACCCTCACACCTGGGTATTAATATACACGGTCTGTGTCATAACAGACTAACATGGACGTTCTAGAAATGTCCCGGGGCGTGCAGGAATAATGTCCGTTATCCAAATAAGCAGATGCTAATGACATACAGTAAGTTGGCATTTCTGGATCTCTAAGGAGTGTTTCCTAATTCAATCTATTTCATTAGCAGGCAATGAAAAGTTTCCACAATTTACTTAAACAATTATAAATAACTACTCATTCAATTTTGATATTTTTCTTACTAAGAAGGTATAACTGACTAGTTTTATTCGTGACGAAAGTCAATTTTGTATTTTATATAATCGAATACAAAACTGTTTAAGCCAGCAGTGAAGGAACAGAAGAATCAGAGCGGATTTGTTTTCAAATGTTATTAAATCATAACTTTCGCGGAACTGGTGACTGTGATATTGCTTCCGGGACAAAGACGATCCATTTGTTGTGCTACTGTCCTACACTGGTGACAGCCAATAATGACAGAGGTACTGTCCAACACTGGTGAGAGCCAATAATGACAGAGGTACTATCCAACACTGGTGAGAGACAATAATGACAGTGGTACTGTCCTACAATGGTGAAAATGACAACAGTGTTAGTGAAACAGCACCGGTGCAGGCAATAACTACTCACTGTGATGTAACTATCCAAAAAGGTTCATGTGACGATAACTTTACTGGATAACACGTGATAACAATGAACCAGACTGGTTTGTTACTATAATAACACATCAGTTTGTATATATATATATATATTTGTATATATATATATATATATATATATATATATATATATATATATATATATATATATATATATATATATATATATATATATATATATATATATATATATATATATATAGTTAGTTAGCTCTGTACAAATCAATTATAGATATGTAAAAAATATCATGTGATGCCTCCAACAGCCTCTGGTCCTTGAAGTTATTTGAAGTAAAATGAGTAGTATCAACAAAACTTTTGACTAAAATGAACTGTTAATCATCAGTCCCCTTACATACTTGTGTTTAAAACGGATACAGGTATATCTGGCGGGAAAACAAAGCGATATAACGTGACTTATAACAGATCTCTTCCCAGTCAGTAAAATTGTTCACACGTAACCCATAACATCAAGCACACTAAAACGTTCCATCTGGCCGTTTTTTTCCCTGAGCGTTTCCTTTAACCTTAATGGAATTTTGAAGAACAAAACAAAGAATCCATCATCTTCCTTCCTTTCCGCTCAACAGCCTCGTTCGTTGACGGCTCCGATTTTCCGATTTAAACCAAGGAGCCGTGTCGTTTTTAGGCTGATTTTGTTGTACTGTAAGAGGACGTTTTCCAGGATGGGTGTTGATGGTCTGGCCTGGTTGTGTTCCAATTCGGGCCACATCAATCATCATAGGTCGGCCTCAAGTTGTTATTGTTAGCCAACACTGATCTTCACTTTGAGCTCTTACTTGACAATAGCTGAATAATACAAATAAACACTGAAAGATAAATGTGATCAAGTAATAAATGACATCTATCCTCAGTTAATATTTAGTTTCGCTTTCCTCAGCACACCCTAACAGCGCCAGTATAGCGAGCATTCTTCTCCCCCTACGCCAGGCGATGTTGTGAGCGGTGTTACCCCACAATCATACTCCATTAACACCGAAAATTACCTCTATTCTCTAGCTGAAAGTGGAGGCTACCGTGTATAGATGCGTATGTTGTATTTCCATTTTCAGTGTATGAACAGCGGGTCCGCAGAATAACATCGTGTGCTGAATAAAAAGCTTTTGCACCCTGACAGAACGAATTTAGATTTTTCTGTATTTTATAAATTGGAATGTGTCTATAACTAAAACTTTTCTAAAATCAGCAGCTATGATATTTATATACTTCAGTAATAGAACCGCATGAAATTCCAATATTTCAGGAGCTTGCATTGACGCTAAGTTAAAATTCCACATTAATTATGGAAAACAAGGAAATTAGTGCGATATCACATGTTTTCTTGAAAACTAACATACGCTCCTCTTAACTGTTGTGTCTCTTACCATTTACACTTCTCTGTCAAGCAATATCAACAATAGCTTGATAATTATAAGGATAACGTCCGGATTTTGTACAGATCATTATGGTTTGGAGACCAGAAGGTATACGTGTATGCTAAGGCAATGAAAACAACAGACTTTTGACCTTGAGTACAGGGGAACCTTATCCGACGCACTGATCCTATAAACAATTACTCAAAATTATTCCTCTAAGATGTTTATTGATATTATGAAATGTGAAAGTTAGAAGTTAGTAAACAGAAGACTATCAGTGACGGACTAAAAAAATACATAATTTAATATTATATATAATCTTTCTCATGACAATTTACACCATCTTATAGTTGTGTCAAGTTATAGAAACACATATATTGGGAAACTATATATGTATCACCCCCTCCCTCCGTGCAAGAGGTGGAAATGGGAAAATTATTACCAGACCCAGAACTGGGCCCCAATTTTTATCACGAAACCCCGTGACTGGCTCGTTAGGTTAATTTGGGTAGTTTAGTTTAAGTCGGGGGTATGTAACCTAGCCTAGGTTAACTTGGGGCAGGTTAGCTTAGGGTGGGTTAGCTCAGTTTAGGGTAGGTAAGCTTAGGGTACCGGTAGGTTAACTTAGGACAGGCTAGTTTAGGTTAGAGTGAGATGAGTTAGATTGATTACGACAGGTTCCTGGTCCGGATCAGAATATGGGGATTAATGAGCCCCGGTAGAGACCTCAGGTGTGTTGGGCAGACAGTTATGTAAACGTCAATATCTGGTGTACGCTGGTGCTGGTCATTAACTTGCATTTGGTCATTTTACCAGGGATTTACTTTTTCATTAGAGCTTGTATTACTAAATGCCCTCCTGTCCTTTAAGCACCCACCAATAAACAAATACCAGATTCATAAATCATCCATCTACAAAGTACTATAATTCATCACTTCAATTATACAACATTTGCATTAATATAATAGAGAACAATATCTACTTTTTTGGCATAAGCTTGATTTGAGGGGTTATGTGGTAGAAATATTCACAGGTTCTTGTGGCGTATCGTTTAAACACAAACAACGATCACTACTGTAATTACTGTGGATTATTGGGAGTAGATACTGGCAACCACAGCAGTGTGTGTGGGGGAGGGGGATATAAGCTATTGTTTGTGTTCCATGGCTTTTTTTAATATATTTATCCCTCTTTCACTGGTACACACACACACACACATATATATATATATATATATATATATATATATATATATATATATATATATATATATATATATATATATATATATATATATATGATACTAGTGCCTCTTGTTATACAAACATTGCTTCATAACTGCGGGTAATATTCCAAAACTTAACGTTTAAACATGTAACTGATACCAAAATTTATTAACTGTGAGTTTGAAATGAATATCAAAACCAGAAATTTAAACTATCAACAATTTATGTCATACTTGTATTCAATTATAATAAATGAACTAGTATATTATAACTTTTACTTAAAAGGGAGAAAATAAACTCTTAAATGTAAAGTCAAAATCAGTATTCATTGGTAAAGTTGGATTTACCGCTGACCATTTTCTTTGCTTAATCCTCGAATTTCTTGCCTGACTCGTCCGTGTGAAAAGCTTCAAAACTCATAGGAAAGTTATATTGGAACTGATGAAGTTATTATAATTTAAGGCCGAGAGGTCCTGAGGGATTGACTTTTAGTGAACACTTTAATGTTAGATCGACAAATTGTCGTGGAATACACAAACAAATTGGTTGAACTCTACAGTATATGTCATTCGCACAGTTGTATCGATATATATGCACTAAATAATTTATTATTATTATTATTATTATTATTATTATTATTATTATTATTATTATTATTATTATTATTGCTCTTTTTGTTGTGTGTACGCAGATGAACATAATCTATTGTACCCGACACCTGAACCACTAACTTCTTTTACTCCATTTCTTAAAGAAAGAGTCGCATATCCTTCAATTATTGGGGAGATAATTACTGTATATCTTCTCTAATGAAAGCTGTGATTGTGAATTCCCTCCCTCTCTCCCTCCGTTTGTGCGGGAGACAGTCAATCACCTCTCCTCCATATATTCTTTATCTCTTCGGGCAATAACCATATCTCTCCATCTCCTAGGGAGATAATCGTGTCTCCTGTATCACATCGGGACTGTGACCTTCTTTCCCTCCATATGTGCGAGCGATAATCGTATCTCCTCCAGCGAAAAAATGATCGCCGTTTGATGTTCTTCTCTGGCGACCCGGCGAAGGTGAATGACACACGGCGACCCCCTTTGATGGTCGCCAGCTTCCCCAAGTCCGGGATATGAGCTCATGATTAATTTTGCTTGAGCACCTTTGCCTCTCCACCCGGGCTTCTTTAACCGGGCCCTGAGAACCCGGGGATCAAATTTAATATGCTTCTGGATGCGACTTAGCGACAGACATGAGACGTTTTGATCCCTCCAGCCATGCTAGAAGTATCTCCACTCAAAATATTAATACACTGGAACGATTTTTACTAACTAGGGGTTACTCTTACTTGCAAACGTGAAGGGATATTTATTTATCTTATAAATGAATAATGTGTGTGAGTTTTGGTGTAAAGTGACAAAAGATATGTCAATAATTCTCTTTTTTTATGAAGGGTGAATTTTCATGTGTACAGCGTTGGCCACCTGCTAGCTGAGCTGCCGGACGTACGAGCCTGTGATTCGTGTGGGACAGCAGGGAAGTGGCCGGCAGCTCACTAAGTTACTTAGTACCTTTTTTCGTAGTCTAAACCTGGAGTGAAAGCGCCCACTCTCTCCTTTATCCTGCCGGCTCTTTCTAAACTTGTTATCACAGTAAACACCGATATGAACCTACTCACACGATGTTTACCTTTAATTAATTATGTAAGTATGTTGATGGATTTTTCTGATTTTTTTTACTGAAGGAGAAATTAATGTACAAATATTTTTTATTTTTTTTTACAAAGAGTGATTTACCTGCTGATGTTACATAGTTGTGTTTTGTTCAAGATTCTCAATTTATCTACATGTTGTGAGATACTTGTTGATGCTGAAGGAGAAAAGGCGATAACATATCTATGTTCCTAAATACATCTTACCTGTCACTTTTCATCACAGCTCTTTCCTTCACCCTGTCCTTTCACACGTCAACCTCCCTATATATACTGTATCTTTACACACACACACAAACACAAACTACTACTACTACTACTACTACTACTACTTCTCTGTCACTCGGAATCGAATATGATGATCATCCAGCTATAATACAATGATGAAAGTTATTATGGATGTCATCTTTGTTAGTGAGTTCTGAGGTGACTCGAGAGGCCGAAACGGGACCGGCAGGGCCGTCCACAGATGTTGCACGTGTGGAGGGTTACATTTAGTGCGGGGTGCGTCAGCGTTTTCCGGCGCTTGTCTGCCTCAGTATGCAGTCGGGCTAATTCAAGGTCAATATAGAGAGGTCGGCCGGCGCGCAGGTGAGGTCCCAGGCGAATGGGAGTGATGACGTCAGATGATCCACTCTGCCTGCGTCTTCTTGTACTTGCCTAGTTGACCCCAATCTTACCCAGGCCACATTTGATTAAATTAATTAGGAATAATTTCTCGTTTCAGGATTTTACCTAAAGGATGGAAGCTTTATAACTAATTCCTCTATTCGGGAAATGATGACAGCAAGTGACATGCATTTAAATGTATGGGGGTCAGCAACGACAGCGGGTTAAATATGCAGTTCCATTGTTGTCAAAAACAAGCTTTAGCTCACTGAAATATCTTGGAGAAAGAGGACTTCATAAATCTGGTGGACGAAGGGTTTGACATTATGAATTCTTCCCATAAATTTGGTGAAAAGCAATCACTTAATGCATTTGGAATTAATTTATGTGGTCAAGTAAATGTTCTGCATAGAATGATTGAAGTAGTGACAACAATGTGAGTAAAAAAACGACTGTTGAAAGGCCTTAACAAGTTTCAGAAAGGGGTAATATTATCATCTCGGTCACTTGTTGTACAAAATGCTCCAGAAGTCTTTTAATCTTGAATTCATTCTAACTAGAAAACTAAATCAAGATTGTCTGGAGCATTTGTTTGGGTGCATAAGACAGATGCATGGAACCTATTACCATCCAAATGCTGTGAATTTTAAGTTCAGGCTCAAGACGTGGCACAACTAATGATAATTTTGACTGCTTGTCAAGAAATATGGTCTTTAACAGATATGTGATAAAGGTAAACCTTTCAATAACAGAGAGCTGGCAGTAGAACTCTATATAACTAATCAATGTTTCGAAGACTTGGATATTGGCAATGAAGTAGAAAAAAAGTTAAGTGATGAGTTTAATGAAAACCTAGGAGAGTGTATAAACCCTGACAAAAATGCAGGTAAAGCAATTGATTTAGTCATAGAAGAGGAAGCTTTTAGGTGCGTTGGTGGATATATTGTAAGAAGGTTTTGCGTGAAATACCCTCACTTAGGCCAGAAAGTCACTGAGTACACATCCATGGACATAAGAAATAAACAGAGGTGAGCTGTATGTTCCTTCTGACACTCTAACCATTATGAGAGACGTATTTAAGGCTGTACATGGGGACTGTCTTAAGGAGGGGAAGGACTGTTTCAAAACAATTGTGTCTGAGATAGAGAGTTGATGTACCCTAGGATGCTTTAGCCTTCTTTGACAAAATATCTGTGTTCTTTAAACTGAACAGTAGTATTAGGATAAATAAGAAAACAAGAAAGAATTGCAGAAGTGAAAATATATAAATGCTAATAAGAAAAACAGATTGGCCTTTGGTTACAGTTGATGTAACTCATATATGTTATTTATTTATAACCTATGTGTGTAAATGAAATATGAGTTATCATGATATATTTATTCCCCTTTTAGATGCATACACACTAATACAGAAACGTTTCAGAAGAGGCACTTATGAACTCAAGTGCACAGATAAATTGCATTGAAATAAGCGTAGGAATTTCAGGAAATTATTAAAAATATTCTTTCCACAATGAAGGGACGAAAGTTGCCAGACCCTTTATGATACCCATTTAGATAGCCTCTCTTACTATAGCTACATCTTTCTACTTCTTTCCTAGCTAAACCTCCCTATACCAGGATATAGGAAACGGGGTTATGATGATGATACTGTAAAGATAGACTAGTGGAGAGAGAGAGAGAGGGAGCGGGCCAGCCAGCTATAGTTCACTTGATGTCACTGCGCAAAGCGAGCGAAAACTAGACCGCTGACCATGGGCTAACTCGAAAGTATTGACACCTTCTCGTGTGGTGCTCTCCCAAACGTTACGATGTGGAGTGATCATCTCCCAAGTGAGAGGATTGATTTGTCCCTTTTCAAGTTTGTCTTAAGACTATACTTATACCTTTTCCATAGACTCCACGTTATTACGTTTACCGTTTGTTAGGTGACTGTTAAGTAGCAGCGTTGGCAGTCTGCTCTTATCCATACGGGTAATATGGCCAATCCAACATAGTTGTTCATGGAAAACGGTAACCTCGATGCTCCTACAGTTAGTGTCAGTGAGAATACTGGCATTTGTTCTCTTGTCTTCACAGCGAACTCGGGGGATGGAACGTAGACTACGTTGGTGAAAGCTTTCAAGAGCCTTGAGGTGCCTCCTGTATGTGACCCATGTCTCGCTGCCATATAACAGGGTGGGTAACACCACTGCGTGATATATGTGCAACTTTGTAGATAATTTCAGCTCCTTAAAGCTGAAGAAACGGGTACTGAGTTTGCCAAAGGCTTGAGATGCATATCTGATCCGATGTCGAATCTCTTCAAAGATGTCTACGGTGATGGACAGTTGGGAGCCAAGTTACTGAAAGTGGGTAACCTTAAAGAGGGTAGTGCCATTAAGCTGGATGGATGGTGGAGACATGGCTGAACCAGGGGCAGGCTGAAATAGAATCTGAGTCTTACCTACATCCACCTAATAGCCAAAGTATGCCGAAGCATCTGTAGGTGTTCAGGATCTCCTGTAGGTCGCGTTCAGTGTGAGCGACGAGTGTGAGGTCGTCTGTATACTAAAGTCAGTAATGGAAGCTGATGAAACCCTTGTTCCTGCCTAGAGTCGTTTTATATTGAAAAGTCCTTTCATCTGGTACCGGATGTCAACCCTGCCGGCTAAATTGGCACTGGCACTATTAAGGAAGGCTGCCAAGAAAATGGAAAAGAGAGTTGATGCCAGTACATATCCTTGTTTTACCCCCATATGGCTGGGGAAGAACTCAGACTGGGTGCCATTGTTCAGGACACTGCTGCTATTCATGCCATTATGGAGATTCCTCACAGTGGCGATGAATTTTGGTGGGCAGCCAGAGGGCTTCCCTGTTGACCGAGTAGTGGGCCTTGGAAAGGTCGATAAAGGCCATTTATAAGTCACGATGCTGTTCTCTGCACTTCTCCTGTATCTGGTGGACAGCAAATATCATGTCAGTGATGCCACGTGATGGTCCAAAGCGACATTGACATTCTTGGAGGAAGTTTTCCACCTCAGGAAGAAGTCTGCTTAGGAGGACTCAGGCGATAATCTTGGCAGATACGGACAGCAGCGAGATCCTGCAGTAGTTGCCACAGTCTGACCGGTTTCCCTTGGGGGATTTCCTCCTTTTCCCATAATTATATTCTCCAAGAAAGAATGGATAAGGGTGGTAAACAGAGGTCCTCCTGCTTTATACACCTCGGCTGGGATTCCATCAGGCCCTGAGGATTTGTTATTTTTCATCTGTTTGATGGTAGTAGCTACCTCATCCAGGGATGGAGGATCGCTGAGGTGGGTCAGCTCTGAGTCCTGAGGGACCTACTGGATAGTCAGAACATCCACATCGGTGTTTTGGTTGCCCAGCAAATAGTATTGCTCTTTCCAGTACTGAAGGATGCCTTCTTCGTCTTTAATTGACCCATGATTTGTTTTTGCGGAAATTAACAATTCATGCATCTTGTGTTGATCTGCAAGTTTTCGCCATTCACACAATTTAGTTTTCAACCATTCGTTCTTTAGATTGGTAGGTTCACGTTTGGCTCCACTTTCTTCTTGTGGAAGGTATCAGCTTTGATTCGAGACTGAGGGTTGATCTGCCAGTTAGTTAAAACGTGTTTATCATCGACGAGTACGTTGATTTCTGGGTCATTTTCATTAAACTGGATCTGATGTATTCTTTCGTTCTTGGCAAGGGTATCTCTGCAGGTTTTTGTCATGACAGTGTCGAGAATACCCCATTCTTCACTGTGATTTGGGTTGTTTGTCATCGGGGTGTTCATCAGCCCATGTTCGAGTCTCTCACTGAAAACAAGTGCTATGGCTGGATCCCCCAGAAGCTCAGTGTTAAAGCCTTCTTTGGAAGCTTGTTGCCTTTGCCGTTTTGGGGAAACGTGAAGTGAGTGTTTGGTTCTGAAGACCCGATGATCCGTGTTACAGTGATCTGAGCCACGCATGGTTCGGATGATGAGGACATCTCGGCGATCTCCTTCTCTGACAATGATGTAATCAATGAGCTACCAGTGTTTGGAACGTGGGTGTTACCACAAACCCTTGAACTTGTCGGCCTGCCTAAACAAGGTACTGGTGATAGTGAGGTTGTGTTCAGCATATTTGATGAGGAGGAGTAGGCCGTTGGGATTACACTTGCCTACTCTGTTTTTCCATGCGGTTCCCTGCCATATATTAGTATCTCTTCCAACTCAGGCAGTGAAGTCACCTCGAAACACAGCCTTATCGTCTCTGGGGATAGGGGTCAGCACTCTGTCAAGGTAGGTGTAAAAGGCCTCCTTGATGTCATCCTTTGCATCCAGTGTTGGGGCATACGTACTGATGAAGAAGGCATGACGTGAGTGATTCAGTGGGACTTAGAGCATCATGAGGCGCTCATAGATCCCAATAGGCCTTTCAGTTAGATTCTGTAGGACGAATTGGCGAATGGCAAAGCCAACTCCATAAATGCAGTTACTCTCTGAAGCAGGCTTATCCTTCCAGAAGAAGGTATAGTTGGGCCCCGTTCTGTAAGTCGACCCTTGTCTAGGAGCCGGTACTCACGAATGGCTGCTATATTGATGTTATACTTAGACAGCTCTTTTGCTACAACTTTCCATGCAGCGACCATAAGAGGTTGTGGTTTCGACAGCATTAGGCTGTCCTTACTTTGTGCGGTTGCCCAATCAGGTTGTTTTTTTAGGCAGGCTACGTTTAGGGCATCTTTTCAAGCCCCCTTCCCATGTGGAAAGGGTTGCCCTTTCGCCCAGACAGGACCGAATTTCACTGCTGCTTAGATCCCAGTGCATAAACGATTATCTTATCTATGCCGCCCATGTGCAGAATTGTGACTATAAACTCCCAGTAGTCATCTCCGCCTGTCCCCTTCGCCACTCGTCTGTCACGCTATGATTTTTTGTATGTATACGGTTATGATGATAATGAAAAGTAAGATGAGTTGGATGAAGGTTGCACATGAGTTGATTTATGTGGTGAGGCAGGAGGGCAGGCTGCAACCACACATCTTGGCTCTCCCTTTTTACGATCCAGTGTTACAGGTAGTTGCAGGTAGCTACCATGACTGGGGAGAGGGAGAGTTCCAATGGACTGCTGATAGCCCAGTTTGTTGCGTTTTGCCTTATTAGCCTGTCCATCTTGCATTGCTTTCATCCGCCGGTCTAGCCGTTGGGTTCCAATATAAGCATGTCTGCCTGATGTGGGGCTCCACATCAGATTTTTTATTCTGGGTTTACTCCTGCAGCCTTATGCCTACCAAGGTTAATCATCAAAGCAGTGCGTGGTAGACACCTGGGCGTGTTCACATGCCGGTGGGCCTATGCGCCGTCTCTCTTGGATGTTTTGGGCGTCGCTCCCGGCTCGCGTTCAAATTTGTTTTCACGCTGGGCTCGCTCTGGCTGCTTTATCTTGTAGTTGTACATTGATATTATTATTGTTGTCCCTCTAAGTTTCTTTCCTATTCTATCCTTTCTCCAAGAGTCCCTGCTGTTTGGTAACGACGTGAACCCTCCCACAGAGGGCTGCTGAGTTGAGACAGTAAGAGTGGCAACATTTTCTGTTAAGGATTCGTCTGTGCTTCATAACCTGTCGCTGTTTGGTGTTTGGGCTTGCCTAGGCCCCCGACAGGGGATTGTCTATTCACCCTATACCTAGACCTGTCTTTCCTCGCCGAGCAAGTGGACAGAAAGAGCGGCATAAATGAGGTTAGCTGAGGTGGACAGATTAGGTAGGATTTTGATGTATGTAACTGACCATGGCCAAAGTGAGAGTGAAGACCTCAGGAACCCCGACCCAGGGGTCTCGGATAGAGTTAAAAAGGCTATTAAGTGACCTAAGGGTGAGAATAAATTATAGTCTCTTGGAATTGAGAGACTGTTATATCATTCTCACAGAGACAGTTGATGATGTTGATAAGCTACTGAAGTCTGGTACCACGGACAAAATAAAAACCAACGGATACGAAGTCATGGTCCCACTGGAATACGGCGCCAAGCTCACCCTTGTATGCAAGAAGTTGAACAAAGATGTGGTAGAAAATAATGCAGAAGAATTAAGATATGAAATAGAAAAGCAATGTATTCCCATAATATAATCAAGGTTCGTTTGCGGACACAACGGATGCAAAAATAATGAAAGGGAACGGGCTCTACGCATCTCCTAAACACCAGATACAATACAAAAAGTATACACTCATCCAAGAATGTATGAAGTGCGACAAATACTATGGCCACATGACCAAGAACTGCCTCTGCAAAGGGTCATATGCTCTGATCAATACTTCTACAAAGACTGCCGTAGCACCACCAAAAAGCGTGTCGTCTCCAAAGGTGGCCACAGGACGTTTCTCTGCCACCTGCCTGGTAAGGAAACTAACCGAAGTAACCAAGCAAAAAGAAACCAGGGAAATTTCTAACATCATGAAAAAGACCACTCAGTCGACGATCGTGGCTTACTGCCAGACCCTAAAAGCCGCTTTGAAAGAAACTCAAGCAGACTCACAAAAACTCAGCAGTGTCAGCGAGACCATGGAAGTCCTGCAATCACAGATACGAACCATCAAGAATTCAATAAAGCAGGCCGTTACTGAGTGACTGGGCGCCAAGTGGGACGCAGTCGGGGAGAGCATCAGGAGCGTCTCCTCTCCACAGCTAGACGAGTCCAAAGCTACCACCATATACTTGTCTTACCTGCATGCCCATCACATGAACATGGCTCATCCAAGTTCATTCTCGAAACATCTTAGCGAGACAGTAACCAGGAACAACATTGCACCTGTTGAAATAAGCGACGACGTCCCTTTAAAAGAAATCCTGATGGCAGTAACCCACTCAACGACTTCATGATGACCTCAACTCACGCCAGAAATGGACCTCCTTCACTTAGGCCAAAAAAAAAAAAAACGTAGCCCCGACGTGGCCAGTCAGTACCCCTGGGATCACAGCTCCACCATCGACACCATAAATCTCCGTGACCCTAAGAAATGTACTCCCAGTGACGACAGCAGCCACCATCGGGCTGCATCTACAGACAATGGTTGCGGCCAGGTGATGGTGACTCACTCCACGCAGAAGTAAGACCCTCAAGCTGCAGCGTCAGTAGATAAGTTCGACATGCAGGCCCAGGACCTGAACATCTTCCTGTACACGGGTGACGAGAAGTTCGAGGGCCCGTCATTAGCTGGCAAGCAGATGTTCGAAGGTCCTGCTAAGAAGTTCCGGTCCCCTAGAAATGGCAGAAGCCGTGCAAACACTTCAAGCGACTCCCCAAACTACAGTCTCCGAAATGGCAGTCCAAGGAGACACGAGTCGCGGCGTCACACGCTTACAACAGACAGGAACAAACATGTATAAATTTTGTTAGTGGACTTAAAGTTAGCGGAACTAGATTTAGCGGAAGCTAATTGGTCCGCTAATTGTTTCCAAAGTCAGCGAAAACGCTAATCCGCTGACGAGAAAGTTAGCTTTGCTAATTAGCGGTTAGCGGATTAGTGGAACCGTGCCCACCACTGATCACTAGACACACGTTGCATGGTAGGTGGGGTCGGCCTTGGAGGAAGAGAGCACCTCGAGGGAGAGCTCCTTAAGGGATTCCCTCAAAACCTCGATCACTTTAGAAAGACTTGGACGGTGCTGTGGGTTGCGGCTGAGCATCTGGTTGCACAGGCGTTTAACCCCTGGCGGCCAGAGGTTATCAAAACAATTTTGGAAGTCGGAGATCATAACTCCGAGCGAGTAGATGTCACTTGCCGGGGTGCAGGGGAGACCCTTAAACAACTCCGGGACGTAATGGCTGTCGTTCGGATTGCTGTATAAGGTCAGGTGGCCACCTTCTACTCTTGATAATCCAAAGTCGATAAAGTGGGAGGTGTAGGACCCATCAGAGTTCTTCTCCAGCAAAATGTTATCCACTTTGATATCGTTATGGATGATTCCCCGGCTGTGTACCTCGGCTAGGCCTTCGGCGATGGGCAAAAATATGCTTATTGATTTAGTGGGAGAGAAAACGAATAGATTCTCGACCACCTCATCCAATGTCTGGCCCTGGCAGAGTGAGAAGATCAGGACTGGGTAATCGGTGCATGACCCCAGCAGGACGGGGGATCCACCTGCACCGTTTACCTACAAGTTATTATATTTTTCCCTGTTGAAGGTGTTGTTGACGTCATGGTGTACTCCGACTTTGGCGCAGGCTGGTCCGTTGAAGAATTCTCCCAAGAATACTCGAGCACTGGCCCCACCTCCCAAAAGTCGGGTCGTTTTGAAAATTTTATCAAAGTTAGCATATGCGAACTCGACGAGGTGTGATTCCTCCTGGTGGCTAGTCATCAGGTCAATCATCTTGTTTTGAAAGTTATTGTGATGAAGTTAATGAGGTAAACTTTTTTTGGGGGTAGAATTAGCGGGAAATGTAATTAAAGTAGGTTGGAATTTTCACATCTGATGAAACGTGACAAGAGGTTTACAAGAAAATAGTGGTTACGAGTGTAGTGTAGTTAGGATGTGGTTTTATTTGTCTGCTGTAGTGTTAATGTAGTTTTGTCTATCTGTTGTAGAGATGATGTTGTAGTTTTGTGTCTGTTGTAGTGATGATGTTGTAGTTTTGTGTTTGTTGTAGTGATAATGTTGTAGTTTTGCATCTGTTGTAGTGATGATGTTGCAGTTTTATGTATCTCTTGTAGTGATGATGTTATAGTTTTGTGTCTGTTGTAGTGATGATGTAGTTTTATGTATCTGTTGTAGTGACGATGTTATAATTTTATGTATGTCTTGTAGTGATGGTGTACGTTTATGTATCTGGTGCAGTGATGATGTAACTTTCGTAGTGATGATGGTCTTGTAGTTTTGATGTTGAAGTGATGATAGTGTTGTTTTATATGATGTTTTAGTGATGATGGTGTTGTAATGATGGTGGTGTTGTAACTGTAATGTCGAGGTAATGTTGCAGCAATGATTTTGTTGTGGTTATGATGTTGTGATGATAATTGTTTCGTAATGATGATGAGGTAGTAATGATGGTGTTGTAACATAATGTCTCGGTATACAATCGGGCTAACTGGAAAGTATTGACACATTCTCGTGTAATGCTTGTCCAAGCGTTACGGTGTGGAGTAATCGACTCCCAAGTGGGGGGGTCGATTTGGCACTTTTTCAGATTTTTCTTAAGACTATCCTTATACCTTTTCAGTTGCCCACCAGCGTTACAATTACTATTCTTTATGTGACTGTAAAGTAGTTTCTTGACAGTCTACTGTCGTCCATACAGGAAACATGGCCAAACCAGCGTAGTTGTTCATGGATAATGGTAGCCTCGATGCTCCTGCAGGTATCAGCGAGATTACTGGCATTTGTTCTCTTGTCTTCACATCGAACTCGGAGGATGGAACGTAGACTACGTTGGTGAAAGTTTTCAAATGCATTGAGGTGCCTCCTGTACTGTATGTGTCCCATACCTCGCTGCCATATAGTAGGGTGGAAAGGACCACTGCTCAATATACGTGCAACTTTGTAGATAATTATAGCTTCCTACAGCTGAAGACACGGGTTCGGAGTCTGCCAAAGGCTTGAGATGCACATTTGACCCGATGTTGAATCTGCTTCATCGATGTCCGCGGTGGTGCACAGGTGGGAGCTGAGATACTGAAAGTGGGTAACATTAAAGTGGGTAGTACCATTAAGCACTCATTCTGCCAAATTCTAAAATAGATATGCTAGGCATAACCATTTCCTGTAATATGTCATGGAAGCCACGCATCCTCATAATTGCTAAAGCTGCCTCCGGAAGCTGGGAATGCTGTACAGATGCCGTATCTACTTCACCTCTGAGCAGTTGCTTCAAGTATATAAGAGATTCATTCGTCCTATTTTGGAGTACTGCTCTCATGTCTGCGGTGGCTCGTCTTATTGACTCTTCTCCTTTAGTTGATATTTTTTCTTCCCTTTCTCTTCACCGCAATACTGCTTCACTCTCTCTCTTTTACAGGTACTTTAACGGGCAATATTCGGTGGAGTTGGCATCCTGTGTACCGCCGGCAAGGCCGTGGGCTCCTAACACTAGTCTTGCCCGCTGTGCCCACTGTTTCTCTGCGGATGTCGGACACATTATAATAACCCGCTATAGTACATCCTTCTTTCCTCACACAGCCAGACTGTGCAATGGTCTGCCTTCTTCTGTGTTTCCACACTCATACAATTATCTGTCTTACTTTAAAAAGCTGGTTTTCCGGCAACTTCGTGGTCTAGATTAATATAATCTTTTTCTTTTCTATTTTTAATTTATTTTTACTCTTATTGTTAGGCCAACTAGGCCCCGGTGTGGGTCGATGACCTGTGCCCGGGTGGGCTATTCCCCGTAAAAAAAGAAATGGCTGGATGGATGGTGGAGGTGTGGCTGAACCAGGGGCGGGCGGAGAGAATTTGAGTCTTACGTACAAGCATCTCAAGGCCGAAGTTTGCATATGCATTTACGTAGGTGTTCAGGATCTCTTGTGGGTCGCGTTCAGTATGAGCAACAAGGTTAAGGTCGTCTGTATACTGAAGTTCAGTAATGGAAGCTGCCGACATCTTTGTTCCTTCCTGGAGTCGTCTTATGTTGAATAGACCCTTCATCCGGTACTCGATGTCAACCCCGCCGGCTATATTGGCACTGGCAGTAGTTGGGAAGGCAGCCAAGAAATTGGAAAAGAGAGTTGGCTCCAGTACACACCCTTGTTTAACCGCCGTTTGGATGGGAAGAACTCTGACTGGATGCCACTGCGCAGGACACTACCGTCCATACCATCGTGGAGCTGCCTCACAATGGAGATGAATTTTGGCGGACAGCCAAAACGGCTTAGGGTCTATCAGAGGGCTTTCCTTTTAACCTGAGTCGAAGTTCATGGTTAGATCGATGAAGGCCATGTACAGGTCACGATGCTGTTCTTTGCACTGTTTCTGTATCTGGCGGGCAGCAAGTATCATGTCAGTGGTGCCAAAGTCTAAATAAACGAAGTGTACCCACGCATATGGGCGGAGCTTATTATGTGTCGTCGTTGGCGCGTAGTGGATCCCAGGTGAAGTTAGATTAGTTTAGCTTAGGTTAGATTAAGTTAGGTTAGGTTAGGTTAGGATAGGTTAGGTTAGGTTATGTTAAGTAGCAGCGTCTCAACAATCTGGTGGCGCTGATTTTTAAATGATTATAGAGTAATTATATAGGAGTTGTACTAAGTTCGTCAGGCTTTGTGCAGTGTGGCAGGCCGGTGTTTGTTTGTATTCGACAGAAATAAACTCGAAATAGTAAACATACTATGGAATCAAATTAAAAAATTATTAAAACAAATATCTGAGTGTAATGATTTGTGGAATGTTTATATGACGAGCCCCTGTAAACGCACCTGTGAAGGGGACTGACTGTACGTGACGGAGTGGTCGTGTTGTGTATCGAGAAAGATGATGAATGTTGTCCCAGGCGATCAACTATTTATATGATTAATAAAGTAACTTAACATGTTCAACAGCAAGTTACTGACCATCTCCATTAACTTAACCCATTAATTTAACATGGTCAACAAGTAAATAAACATCCCCATTAACTAACCCATTAATTTAACATAGTCAACAAGTAAATAAACATCCCCATTAACTTAACACGGCTAACAACAAGTAAACAACTATTGCATAGATTATATACGAGTGGAGATTATAGGAAAGTGCATAGGTTCAGTATGAGGAACACGGGTAGGAGGGATAGAGATGGAATCGTCTAAGGTGGAGTTAGAGGAGAATAAGGTGCCAAAGAGATTGGCTTTATCAGGGGGAGAGTTGGCTATAGAGTTATCAAGTCGGAAGAGAGGAGGAAAAGAGGGAGTGCAGAGGTTATTACAGATGTTTTTTGTTAAGGACCAGAAGGATTTACTAGAAGAAGAGTTAGCCGGGACAGCAGTCTTTCTTTTAATAAAATTCCTCTTGGCCCAAGATTCCTAGAAGTAATGAAAGAGGAGTGGGTAATAGGAGAAGGAGATAGTTTCATAACTTGATATGCCCTATCTCTCTCCCTACATACAAGAGAACAGGAGCGATGAAACCATGATTGTAAAGTGAAAATTTTGGTAGAAGATGGGATAAATGCACTCATACCACCCAGTATAACCCCAGCAATGCTGTCAGCACATATCGAGGCGTCCCGAGTGGAAAAGCAACATGCATCCCAGGGAAAGTCGGAGAAGAATTCTCGCAAGGATTGCCAGTTTACCTCCCGATAATGCCATAGTTGACGTTTAGAGGGGGGTGGAGGAGGTGGTCGTGCCCAGTTTGATTTAATATAAAGAAGATTGTGATCAGAAGACCCTAATGGGGCAGAAATAGATATGAATAGTGTGAGGGGTTAGAGGTAAAATTAAAATAAAAAATGTTACTAAGGGTGTTTAATTGTTTGTTCCAGACCATTAAGTAAGGAAAAAGAGAGTGCCTCAGCTCCACCTGGGTCATCCCTTGCAGAGCCAAGCCACTCTCTGTGATGTACATTAAAATTCCCTAGGTAGAGGATCTCGGTGTTGGGGTGTGTGGATAGCAACGATTCATGGCAAGAAGTGAGATAGTCAAAGAGTCCCAAATAGTTGGTAGAGTTGGGAGAACAGTATAGGAAACAAAGAAAAATAGACATAGTTAGTAGAGATATTTTGAGCCAGATGACATCATAAAGAAAATATTCAAGATCCGTGAGTCGAGCTATAGGTGTACGTGTGTTGCAGTGGGCGCCTACACCTCCCTGAGAACGGATAGAGGTATAAAGGTTGTAGATGGAGACTTGAAAAGGTTTGGGTGAAGCTACTTTGGTCAGTTGAAGTTCAGAAAGTAGTAAGTGGTCGGGGGAAAAGGTTAACAGATGGTGCTCCACAGAAGAGAAATTGGACCTCAGGCCTCGAATGCTGGAAAAATTAAGTGTGAAAAAAGCCGATCCTCCAGCAACTGCGGTGACGTCAGTTGAGGCCCCAGTAGTTTGATGATGATCAGGTCGGCCCTGGGGTCCACAACCTTCCCGACCAGTGAGACCCATCCGAGAAGGCCCCGCTTCAATATTATTGTCAACTGATATTATAGGAGAATAACAGAATAGAAAGAATAGATCAGATCAAGAGTGAGTACGGTTATACATGTTGTGTTGTCAAGAGAGAAAATTGTGTGTAAATGAGACAGAAAGTCAGATCAGCAACCTGGGATTTGGTCACAATTTTCGTGATGCCATATGGCAGCAGTGTCTACAATTAGACAACACATTATGCTTCCAATACCTTCCAAGGTGATAGTACCTCCCTGCTTGATAGCTGCCTACTACCTACTACTTAATATTGCTGACTATTGCTGACATACATAAGAGTCAGGTGTGACTATTGCTGCTCCCAGTGTACAATTCCGAGTTTATGCAGATTGTTGCCCTCACCCCCCAGTTATGGCCTACATACCCATGCCCACGCACATATGTCCCTATTACCAAGACACAGCTGGCCAACCTGTTGTCTCTTTGGCCCTTTTCACAAGAACTAAATTCCCCCGAATGAGACCAAAACAGATGTCAGTAGCAGACATTCCTGTTTCTCGAAGTGTGGAGCATTATGCTAGGTAACTGTCCTCGAATCTGTGGTGGCCGTAATTAAAACTGCACACACTATAAATGTGCGAGAAATCGCAGCCGTTTTGTGGGCGCACGAGGAAGTCACAGTAGATATCGCACGGACGACACCGCCTTACGATATCCTGATTGATAGCAATGAGTACACTCAGTCTGAAAATGTAACGCCAAGAAATAGTGCTCCAACACTAGCAGATGAACACGAGGTGAATGACAGACAGCCACCACATTGGAAAGTCATGTCTTGGAAAGATGCAGAAAAGTGGGTCAAAGAAACCTACTCAGAAGTTGTTAGGTGGTTTCCAATTAACCTCTTTGAACCACCAAAATGTGGAGCCACCAAAGAGATGACCCGGGAGATAACTCGTCTCACACACTATTACACTCGTGACAGCTCCTTGGTCCCAAAAGCTACATTATGATAATAATACCTCATCTATTCTGCCAGAGAGCACACACATAGAGTAAGTGTATGGAAAATGTAGCTGCAGTGAAGAGAAGACAGACAATGTGGTAGACAGGGACTCTTGAGGATCTCCAAAGTGAGGCAAGACACTGAGGATATTGCCAGAAAGTTAGGGAAGAAATGCGTGAGGGAAAAGTGTCTTCGGCGGTAAGATCTCTCACAGAGGAATCTTCTGGTGGTGTGCTGCCAATAAACAGAGAGACATTATAACAACTGAAGGAAAAACATCCCCCAGCGAGTGCAGAGGAAGGCATCAGGTTCCAGGGTGACTATATCTCTCCAAATGTTCTGATGTTCGAGAAAATAACAGGAGGGATGGTGTGGAAAAAAGCACTGAAGACACAGGGAGGGGCGGGTCCTTCAGGCCTGGATGTAAACGGGTGGAGAGTCATCCTCAGCACTAACAAGTTTGGTGCCGTAGCAAGTGATCTCTGCAATGCCACCGCCGCCATTGCACAAAAGCTAGTAACTTCATGCTGCCATCACCTACTAGCTCTGACGGCCTGCCGCCTTATCCCTCTGAATAAAATACCAGGATGTAGGCCTATAGGGGTGAGGGAAGTGCTGAGTCGGATCATTGGAAAATGCATAATAATGTAGGTGGTAAATGGTGATGTCAGGGCAGCTGCAGGGAGCCTGCAAGTGTGTGCTGTCCACCAGGCTGGGGTGAAGCTGCCATTCACGCCATGAGAAAGCTATTTGGGCAGCGTGATTGTGAAGCAGTACTCCTGGTTGACGCTTCCAACGCATTCATCATAATCAACCGTAAGGCTACACTGTACAGTGTACAACATCAAGATCAAGTGTCCAAGCTTTATAATGTATTTTGAACAAAACCTACAGGAACCCGACAGACCTTTATATAACAAGCTTCAAGGCCCAAAAAGGAGATACTGTACCACCATACAGTCAATTGAGGGAACTTCAGGGGGGGTTTCAGTAGCCATGGCAATGTTTGCAATAGGTCTATCCGTGCTCAAACACACAATAAACTATGAAACAACCAGTGTCAAAGAAGTGGCATATGCATTTGACCAAAGTCTAAATAAACCAAGTCTACCCACGCGCCTGGGCGGAGCTTATTATGTGACGGTGTTAGCGTGTAGGCCCGGGTGAGACCACCCCTCTGCATTACAAGGTATCTTGCCATCTATCCTGGTTTTCTCATCCCCTAGCACACTACCTCTCAGTTAGCCACCTGAACTTCTCATGTAATCATTATTTTTATGATATTCCTGCTGTTATGATTGAAAATATATTATTATTATTATTATTAACAATCCTCTTCTTCCTCTCTTTATTATTATTTATTCTCTTATGATTTTACTGCCAGTATCACTGTAGAAGCAATTGAATAACCATAAACATAAGAGCTAGTTATTTACTCGGGGGGCAGAAAGAATACAAGAATTAAATAAAATAGTTAAAGAAAATCATACAAATTGTTGATGATTATAATTATCATCATCCTCTCTCTCCAAGCTATTGCAGTAATTCAAGGATTACAAGTATGTATGGGTAGAGGTTTTCAATTTATTAATATGGCCACTATATAAATTATAAAATAGGTATTTGTCTCTCCACATCCAGTTTCCTGGCGGAAAGTTAGACTTTAGGGAATTTAAATTTAAACCTACCAACGGCTCTCAAGCAGTGTACTTCCGCCTGCAGGGCACAGCTAAACGAAAAGTTAGCTTCGCTAACCGCTAATCCGCTAACTAAAAAGTTAACTTCGTTAACGCTAAACCGCTAAACAGCTAAAAAAATTAGCGGAAGGTAACGCTAACCGCAAACTTTTATTATATGAATTTAGCTTCGTTTTTTCTTTGGTGGGGTGGGGGGCTCTAAAACCCTTAAAACAGACCTAGAGAGCTGAAATTTTCATATGTTGTCTTGTAGCTTAGACATAGAGCTTTCCAAAAAGGTATAGCATGCCAAGATCAGATGATGATCAAGGTGTACACAAATAATTAAATGAACAAATAAAATTAAACATTAGTTTACATTCAAGTTTCAACATACACTTTATAATCTTTATTTACTGTACGAAAAGACAGAAAGTATTAAAACAATCCAAAAACTATAGTACAGTATAGCATAGGTAGCAAATAGCATCATGCCAAGATCAGATGATGATCAACTTATCAAGGTGTACACTGTACACAATTTCACAAATAATTAATTTGCATTCTCATACAACCTATCGGCCTTATTCATTATTCATGTAAATATGCAATACCAACCACATACACATTATACCAGTGCATTTTGATATTACTTATTGTTGGTCTTAGTCATGTAAATAAACAGAAAACTCTAAACTTTAATGAAACGTAAGTTTTTAGAAAATTTTGTTTGGCGCACAGCCGCACACCTTGGATGACATCCTGGTTGTGAACTTATGCAGTACTTAGCATAACCAAATATATTGACGCAAAAAATCCTAATTAAATTAACAAATAAATGAGAAATGAAATTACACATTAGTTTACCATTACATTCTATGATTCTTTCAACATACACTGACAGTCTTTATTTACGGTAAAAAAATATTTTAAACTTTAATAATTCCATTCACTCCGGCTGCAGTGGCTGGGCTTTTTCCATCGCCTCGACGTGATACTGGTTGCCCTTCATAAACATCAGCCTCTCAGAGTTGCCATCTGACAGGGTGGCTCTCTTGGTCCTCAAGATATCTTTGCACGTACTAGCACGCAGTCAGCCAAGCGTGCCTGACTGGCTCTTGGAGACGCGTCGCGGCGTCACACGCTTACAACAGACAGGAACATACATGTATAAATTTTGTTAGCGGACTTAAAGTTAGCGGAAATAAATTTAGCGGAAGCTATTTGGTCCGCTAATGGTTTCCAAAGTTAGTGAAAACGCTAATCCGCTAACGAAAAAGTTAGCTTCGCTAATTAACGGTTAGCTGATTAGCGAAACCGTTCCCACCACTGGTAATAATAATAAGGATGAAAATACAATGATAATGCTTATGTCAGAATATAGCCTTAATTAAAAGCAGGATATGTTATAATATATGGGTGATCAGGAGTAAAGTATTTTAAAAGAAAAATCATCCACAAATTTCACAAATATATTAATACATAATATCCATGTATGTATGCAGAGTGTAAAAAAAAATAATAATAATTAAGGCATACAGTATGTTATGATTTCTCCAAGGCATATTTTCAGAAAATTCCAAAATATGCATTTTTCTTGTCTATGAGTAATTTGGGGATTTTACAGAAAGTCTACAAATTTTTCTGTTCCGAGTCTGGGAGCCATTTCCGAGGTTAGGCTAGGTAGCAAATTCCAAAATCTTACCTGGAACCGGAAAAAACCCATCAATCATGATACCAAGATTTATTTCTTCAGTATTGGTGAAAGGCGAATAGTCAGGTGTATCTCCACCTGTAAGTGAAAATAAAGTCATTAATATTGTGGTAGTTAAATTTGTGAATTCTGAAACATCTTTATTTACGAGGGTTAATATTTATAAGTTTCCAACATCTACATATTGTGGGTAATTTTGTCTCTTTAAAAAAAAATATAAATACAAAATTCCAATCGAAACTCAGATTTGTTTGGTTTGATATGCAACATACACTCAAAAAATTTATTGTTTTTCCAGTGTAGATTGTTATGGTGATTCCAAAACTTTGATCCCTTTCTTTGGAGAAATTCAAAGAACAAAAATTATATGCCCTTTAAAATTTTAATTATCTACATCAAAACATTAACCTAACCTACCTAACTTAACCTAACTGGAAACTGACTTAACTATCATGAAATAAAGTATACTGTCTTTCATAGTTTAAAGGTTGGATTAAGGACAAATTCACTTATGTAAATTTCTGGTTACAGCTAATTAGTCAAGTCTGACATATTTCTGTTGTAAATATTAGAATGTATATCACATTTATTGAATATTCATAATTTCATTATCTTTGAATATCCAAGAATTGTAACAATAAACCAATTAAAGGTAAAGGGAGTCATACCTGTGATTACTTTCTACAATTATTACATCTAACTATAATTGAGTGGAGCAGCAATGTGGGTTAGGTAAGATACAAGGAGTTTAAAGATGAAATTGTAGTACAGTCTCTCCTCGACTTAAGACGAGGTTCCGTCCCGACGACCAGGTCGTAAGTCGAGGAGAGACTGTATGTAATACCTGAAATATTGTTATTAAATATTATCATCAATGACTTCTTTTGGTATTAAACAATACATTTTGGTGTTAATTTTTTCCTCTTACATAAAGTAGCTTTAGTGTACAGGGTGAAACATCTTTCATGAAGTGATTGTCATTTGAACTTTACGGAGTATGAATTTGTAAAAAAACAAAACTAATGATTTTGATCTACTCATAATCAATTGGGTAAAATTATTGTTTAGGCCATCCACCTACTTGGCATTTGAAAAACCATAATTTCAATGTAACCAAACCTAACCTAACCTAACCCAACTTAACTAATCTAACATAACCTAACTTAACTGGTAAAAATCGGTCAACTGGTAAAAATCGCTGGATGGCCAAAAAGATAATAATATCAATTCCATTTACTTTAGAAGGACTTATTCATTTTTATTGAAATCATGGACATACAAAGCCAATATATCTACAAAGTTAGTTAATATCACCACTACAACTGTTGCCACAAAAGTCGTAAAGCAGTTTCTTTCTTGTAACACATTGAGTCACTAAGGGAATAAAAAAATAAAACATGAATTTAGGTCACTGAATTTATCTTATTAGTTACAAATTGTGGTTAAACTGATACACAAATGAAACATGCCTAGGAAGTACCTGGTACTGATTACCTGGCATATTTGAACTTATTAAAATATGAAATTTATGCTACTAAGTATTTGTACTAAGGAAATTATTATTTTGGTAGTGCTGGACGGTTATTAATTGCCCTCATTACGAAAATTGGGTCGATATTAATTCTGATAAAGGACGTCATTCACCATCCCAGAGGAAACTGTTCTCACCACTCTTCAAATAGACCACTTAAGACTTTTTTTTAGCTTAATTTGATTTCCATACATTTCTGCACATAAATTAGTTGTATTAGTTATCTTAAAGGCTTACCTTTTATGATGCTTGGGAAAATTTGGAGGATATAAACGGCGATGAGGCAAGTAGAAGCTGGCGGATGTTCCTAAACAAACATGGAATTCTTTTAAAAAGAAAACTAAAAATCTTCATATGCTGTTCTATATGGAGGATATCTTATAAAAAAATATTATTCCTTTGCAGATTTATACATTTTATGTGCATCCAATTCAATTTTCTTTCTTTTGGTTTCAAAATATAGTTCCATCGTAGTGCTCATCGGGCGGGGGTACGATTACCACTAAATTCTCCCACGTTCCAATAACGAATCGTACATATTTTTTTTTTTAGCCCAGAATGCTTCTTGCACAACAACCATGGGGCTACTACAGCATGATATACACCACGGCTGATCTTGCAATTGGCCCTAAGAACTACGTCGGTGTGGCGCTGTATGACAACATCAGAAGGGGAAAACTGCAACACCTCTGGCCATATTTTCAAACACTGATCAGACGTGCCAGTGTCTCAACACCCGACATAATCCTCTCTAACAACGAAGCCGTTCTGAACAGGCACGTTACTGCTGGACCCATCAGTACCAGCGACCACTAACTAGTCGTCATGATGCTCTCATCTAATCCTATTATAATCCACACCAACATCAGGTCAAACCTCAAACGGACAGACTAGGACTCCTTTAAGGAGTCTCTCATTCTCAAGCAGGGAAGGAACCTGGAAGAGGCCAGCCCTAATGACATCGACAATGCGGTCGAGCAATGGTACACTGATGTGAAGATGGAGATAGACAACAACATCACGACCACCACCCACAAGACCATTGCCCACCCTCACGCTAATCACCAACTGAGGCACCTCAGTGTCCAGTACGATCACGTGAGCCAGTATCTGCGGGTGGACGCAAGAGCTGAGAGGCCGGTACCGAGAGCTACAGACGGACTTCCAGCACGAGAGCAAACGTCTACATGAAAGAAGTGGGCCGCCTTGGTGTGGGAAGCAGCAAACAACTTTCGCGACTCTGCTGCTTTCTGGAAGGGGATCAAGCGACTGATGGGTTCCACTTCTAATACAGTCCCTTACCTGCTCGACCAAAACAACGAGAAAATGTTCGAGGAGGAAACCAAGAACAATTACATGGGCGATATTTGCGAAAGAACTTTAAAAATTAGTGAACAGGAGAACGAGGGCTTCGACAAGGAGTTTAAGGAGAACACTTTAGGTCAGTTGCAGGACCATCAGCACCTGCTCCAGCCGCTCGCAAGGACTGACTTCACTCGACTGGTGGACGACAGCTACCTGACGGAGTGCATAGCTCTTGCAGATGTGTCAGCCGACAACAAGACAGAGATGGTTGCTCATATATGCAGTGCCTGCCTCGAATTTGGATACTTCCCTAAGATGTTCAAAATCGCCATTATCCGCCTCATACCAAAAGCAGGGAAGCCTTCAAACAAAGTCGAAAACTTTCGACCGCTATGGGTACTGGAGGTACTATCGTGCACCAAAGTCGTGTCCACTACCCAACCACAGTGAGGATTCGAATAGCCTTGAGTCTGAAGTTTCGAACCAACTGAGGGAAATGCTATGGTGGGCCAACAGATGTCGCCCACTGTAGTGTGTGGGGGGGGGGATAGAGGAGGTGGAGGCTAGTCTAGTAACAGGCTGTGTGTAGGTGGAGCATAACATCGTGAATTCCGCAATCACTGATAACAATAAGAATGTCATGAAGATAGTGAATATTATTAAGCATGGTGAGAGATGTGTAACGGGTAAATAAAAGCACTACAACGACCATATCTCTGCCGTTCATGGCTACGACGGTGAGACTGATGGGCACACCAGTAATTAATTCTCCGTGACTACCATTAATGGTAGTCACGGAGAATACACAAGTTGTTACCAAGGTTGGCGCCACCCACACCAGGGGAAGGAGATGATGTCGAACACTGAAACATGTCGAGGTCTCATTCCTACCATCGTCGTCACCAACAGGTAAGTCACATTAATATGTCAGCATAGCCTTTGTCGTCCTTATACTATTGCAGGGTGTCCCATGAGTGACAGCAGATATTTGTAGAGGTGAAAGAATATGTGATATTGAGCCACCACGTCTCTATCTCCATCCGTTTCCCTCTATCTATAATAAAAACTGTAACCCTACTCAGAATAAATAATGAATGAGACCTCCAAACAACTTAAATATGAGGTGCACCCAACCCAAATAGGGATGGGCCCTCCATTTCCTTTCGCCTTCTTTTCTCCACCTCCTTTCCTCCCTCCCATTGCCCCAGTCACCCCAACCTGCCACCCAATACCATGCAGTGGGCAGAAGGCCACACACTTTCTCTCCTCCTAAAAGTCTGTTCCGTTTAACCCACATTCTTTCACTACTAAACCTTCTTCCCCCTTTCCTATATTTCTCTATCGCTATCTGTATCTCCCGCCTCGACTCCGCCATTTGTAATGGTTGCCTTGCGTAATTTGTAAAATCCACCTCACGGCTAAATGTAAACCGAAAAATCCATATATGTATAGAAGTTTTAAACTCAGAATCACATATTCTTTCACTTCTACAAATATCTGCTGTAATTAGTGGGACACCCTATTATAATTATATGGCAGTTGTTATATGAGCTCCTTAGTTAACTTCACCATAAAAATATGGTGTTTGATGTGCTATGCGTTTGCCGCACGTTACCTTACTCGGTTATGTTACACCCCCAGTTGCAACCTGGGAGTTTGGGTTGGCTAATGTAGTATTTTGAGCAGAAGTGGAATTCAGGACGACTCAATGAACATGAAGAAAAACTTTTTTATATAACGAACCCTACCGTAATGTAACCTATTACAGTTATATGTAATCTTGGACGAACATGTCATAGCTGAAAATTGTCAAAGAAATATGTAAAGCAGTGGAAAACCATATATTTTGATTATCGGCGAGGCTAACTACCTATAAACAATTAATATTTGACGATTGGCAAAAGTCCTGGGAAAATGAACCAACAAGTCATAAGCTAAAAATGATCAAATTATCAGTTTATCCTTGGTCATCATCAAAACAATCCTCTCGACATCACGAAACTATTCTGAATCGTCTAAGAATTGGGCATACGCGATTGACGCATGGCCAACTCATGTCTTCCCCTAATGGAGCCCCACCTATATGCTCCAACTGCCGAACACAAATAACAGTCCAACATATTCTCATTGAATGCCCTATTTATAATCGGTATCGAACAATGTGCTTCACTAACCCTACAATGTAAGATATTTTAGCAGAGACCCCAAAATTTTCCCTAAGTTCAGTTTTGACCTTTTTGAAATACTGTAATCTCCTCCAAACAATATAACACTAAATTGTAGAAACACAAATATATGTTAACTAATCCCTCTGGCCAGCCTTAGGAGAGACTCAAATGGGTGTCAGTGGTCTGGTTAAACTAAATCTTGATGATGATTATCGGCGAATGTTCACTCTACAGTCGCAGGGGTGGTGGTGGAGGTTTGAGGGGGGGAGGGGTAGGATCCACTTGCAGTTCACTATGAATACATGAAATAGAAAGGATTTCTTGGGCAGTTGATCGTAACAGATTTACCAAAACGTTATGTTAGAGTAATAATACTTAACCTAGGTGTCACTAATACCATTAATTTACTCTAGTATATAAAAACCTGCGTCAGTTACCACAACATAATATTACTCTGCCATTTTAGATATGCCTGCAGGACGAGCAAATTCGTCGGCAGTGATTGCTGAGCGAGGCCAAATCATCGGGATGTGGAGAGCTGGGGCAACTGTGCCGAACAATGCTGTCGAAGTGGGAAGGAGCACCAAGACGATTAGGAGGTGGATCCGCCGGTGGGTGGAAGAGGGATCAGTGGAGACGAAACCTCGAAGCGGGAGGCCACGAGTAACGTCGGCAAGGATGGACGCCATGATCGTGGCAGCTGCAACGGCATATCCAATGCGAACATCACTGGAGCATACAAGAAATCTGGGCCTCAACTGCCATCACATGACGACGAGACGCCGACTTCATGAAGCCGGGATCGACTGCCATATTCCAGCTCACAAAGGGTAGCTAACACCTACTCACAAGGAGTGTCGACTCAGCTTTGCATTGGAACACCTTCCACATAAAGAAGAATACTGGAGAACCATTATATTTACCGATGAAACGGTGTTCAGGTCAGTGGGAGCCGAAGCAAGGCAGTGCTGGCGGCCCCCCAACACACGCTACTATGAGAAACACATTCAACATCGCGCAGTGAGTGGTAGGGTGTCAGTGTCATTCTGAGGGTGGATGTGGGTACATGGGCCAGGTGAACTGGTCAAGATCAATGGCCGTTTCACTGGTGAGCAGTATGTAGACATCCTGGAGCAAGTGCTAATTCCTACAGTCCGGGCTATGGCAGTTCCAGCCCCCCACACTATCAGGCTGGTTCATGACAACAGTCCCATTCGTACCAGCAACATAGTGAAGGACTACCTCCAGGATCACCCTGAAATTGAGGTCATCGACTAGCCAACACTAGGATGTGATATTAATCCGATTGAACATATTTGGGCCATGGTGAAACGTGATTGGAATATTGGGGAGCAGCGAAGCTGCGCAGCAATAGAGGCCAAAGCTTACGACGTGTGGGAGAGTATACGTCGACGACCAGGGGTGTGCCTGAAGCCTTGATGAAGTCCTGAATGCAATGGGTGGCTGGACCAAATACTAAGGTGTGTGTATTGGTGTATTGTTTGGATTTTAGTATTGTTTGTAAATACAATTAATATATATTAACTCACCTACAGTGTTATCTTAGATCCATGTCCTTAATGATGTCTTAAACTATATCGCATGAAAATTCATAACAAAATAACTTAACAGCCACAAATTATGTATCGTGTGGTATACAATGATCTGTATGAGACGTCGTGGAATGTGTTGTCTTATAACACAATATAATTATATAGTTACAATTGCTACCATCATTGAAATGCTCATGATGTTCAGCACACAATATTAACGGTAACTGAGCACACTCCAAAATATATGAAGCTTGCATATTGTGGTGGAGTGTTTAAACACAGGAACTTGGAAGAATTGGAACTAGATTAAGTCTGAATACTATTTTACACTACTGATAACTTTTTCACTCCACTCTTTTTAACATAAGTTTATAATTATATAATATTGCATATTATCACAAATATTTATCAAGCAAAGGATGGGGGGAATATAAATAAATATTACCATAATCTCTTTGTCGGAATAACAACAATATTGTGACGTGGTCGCTGAGTAAAACTAGCTGATCCTTGCATATTTCACTTTTGTCCTTAATATATTCCATTCTTTAAAGTATCATTGTGACCTGAGCGGCAATAAGCTCCCAGGGCACTGCACCTGTTCCATAAATTCGTAAACATAAAGAAACAACTGTAAGACAAAACGTAGTTAAAAAGGCAGCTTGAAATTATGGTGGTATAAATAATAAATAAACCTGCCTCTCATCCAGCCCCCACCTCCCTTATCCCCCCACCCCCACACACACACTACAGTGGGCGACATCTGTTGGCTGACCAGAGCGTTTCGCCCAGCTGTTTCGAAACTTCAGACTCAAGGCAATTCGAAACCTCACCGTGGCTGGGTAGTGGACACGACTTTTGTGCACGATAGTACCTGCCCAAATCCTCGAAACTAAATAATAAACAGGCGATTGCGGATGTATCTGGAGGACAAAGACGTACATAATCCCCGCCAGTTCGGCTTTTTCCAGTACCGAGGCACATCCACCGCCATAGCCCAGGCCAACGAGCATATCGCCAACGCCGTGACTGGCCGCCTGCTGTACAGCATAGTACTGAGGGACGTCAGTAAGGCGCTTGAGAAGGTTTGGCACGCGGGGCTGCAGTATAAGATCATACAACTGGGGCTACCCGAAAACCTGACGCGCCTGCTGTGCAATATCATTACGGCTTGTGTTGGAGTACCCGCACGTACCACTTGTCACGCTCGGGAAGACCAGACTGCAGAGCTTCCGAAACAAGGGTCTGAGGTAAGCCAGTGGCCAAGCGCCACCCTACCAGGAGACAGTGGAAACCATCTACCCGAGAAACAAACGGAGGCTCTCAACGTTAGGTTCCATCGCCTAGGGAAGAAGGTTTGGGACAAGGTCCTGGACGACCTCACAGCCCAGACCATTTACGCGGGGACGACATCGGAGGGCGACCCCACGCCTGGTGGCCTCGGAGTTTGCCCTCACTACAACAACCCAACCCGCGACTTATATATATCCGCCACAACGACCCACCTTAGATTAAAACTCAGATGATATAAGATCACAAACTAGTGAACCCCTTAATGTAATACAGTAAAAAGATTTTAATAGACATGTAATTGTAAAATCAAACTAGTCGTCAACCAAAGTAGCCATTGTGCAACCTCATCCTAAATCCTAGGTTAGCTTAGTTAGCCAACAAACTCTGTAATATGTAAAACAAGGGGTGTCGTCCCCCTCTGTTTAACTCATTATTTTTTTCCAACCTTCCCCCCACGATTACCTGTCATGACTTCTCTATCCTTTATGTCTCGCTGTGGCTTGAGCCCCAGCATGCCTTAACCTAAAAAAAAAAAAAAAAAAAGGCCCTGCTCGCTAGGATCCCTATTGGTCTGTGCAGGCTGCAGGGCACAGTCCGTGTGTTTATACAGGCTGGCAAAGTCTTGATGGTGAAGGAAACATATGCTAACTGGAGAAGACTTTTAACAAGGTTGCTTCCTTATTCCACCACGAGGGCTGGCCAAGCAGCAGTAGCTGAAAGTGAGAGGAAGCAAGTAGTGTCTTGCACTTTTGCTAACATAATGCACACACTAGACGTATTACACACTAGACGCATTACACACTAGACACATTACACACTAGGCAGCATTACACTTTAGACACATTACACACCCGTGTTTGCAAACACAAACACAGACACACACACACACACACACACACAACATTCATACTTCCCAAGCTCACCTATGCCTCCCCCACCTGGTCTTCCTCCCTAAATGCCACACAACGTAAACACCTAGAAAAAATGCAAAAGAGGGCATGCAAGATTATTCTCTCCCCTTCCTACTCCACATATCAAGAAGCGCTCAACACACTGACCCTTTCGACTCTCACTGACCATTACCACGACCTCATCTGCAAATTTGGTAAGAAGCTTCTACACCATCCTCGACACCGGCTCCTACTACCACCTGAGATCCCTAGTCCGAGAATTGCTGTTCGACACCACAGCCGCATCCAGCCCATACGTGCACGAACTGATCGCTATAAGAACAGCCCAGTCCCAACCATTGTAAAAATTATCAATAACATGTAATAAATCAGTGTATTCACTCCCAGTAAACACTGCTCCCTACACTGTCACTATGTTGAAATGAACTGTATTTTGAGCTGATCCCCATCTAAGTTACTATATGTCTTATTTGTGTCACTTATGTCACTTGTATATTATTTGTAATTCGTAACCCATTCCCCAAATATGTAACTGTATATTTTCAGCCTTCTGTGCCAAGCTCTTTCAATAAACCGTTAATTATTATTATTATTATTATTATTAAACACAAACGTCAGCCTTAAGTCTCCTACAGACCATGTTGATTACCGTGCTTAACTTGCTTCATAATGACCCCGTGTTTTCCAACTTAATTACAAAAGGGAAGTTTTAAAGAAGTCGACTGGGCCTCAGAAACAGTGATGAATATTTGTTTTGCTCCGGCTTCTGATTGGCTGAAACAGATCACGTGGACAAACAAACGGTAATGTCAACACTTGGTACGAACGCTCAGCAGGAGGTTTCTTCATTACAATGTTCTTATTTACCCAGTGATAAAGACAGAATAATGGACACATTTAACGACCTTTGAGAAATACATATTGGGTATTCTGACTTATATGAACATAGTAAAATACACATTAAAAACAACAACTCGTGAACACGTATCTAACTGAATCTTAACGAACAGTCATATGACAGAAATTCGTCTGGATTAGAAATAATAAACACTAGGTATAGAAACTGTATGTTAACACAGTGTATCACAGTCTAGGTAAGTCAGTATGAATCCTGCCACCACATACACACCTGACTGTGATGGTTTTGAATTAATAATGATTGAAAGACGACATACTTCCGCTTGATCAGTATATTCCGGTCTTCATACCATTCTACAGTACATACTGTGACACACAGGTCGGTACACATGTGGCTTCACGTGATGTCACATATTAGCTGATGGCTCGTTTATGGACTAGTTAGTTTCCTCATCAGCAATACAATGCCTATTTACTTTATATTAACCAAAGCATTTTATTGGTGTTCCATTGGAAGCACTGACATACAAGACAAAGTCCGAGGATGTTATTTTAATATTTCCCAACTAATGAGCTGCAACAGGCGCGTGAAGAACAGCATAAATAAATCAAGGTTGGTTTGACTTATATGCGGAGCTCAATTTATTAAAGGTTAGTACAGTAGGACAGCCACTGCTGAAACAAAGTGAAAATCATTTAATCCCTCGATTATCAATATCCTGTACTCTGAAAGGAAGATTATTTATACAGTCAAACAGAGTCAGGATCGATAAACCCGAATTAAGTAATTTGAGCGTTAGGTAGTTATTTAAAATGTAATGATGCTAAATTATAAATTATTACCTACCACATCCTGAACACAGAGGTACTTCATGTGAAGCAGCAACTATTGTTTTTCTTCCAAATAGTATATTAGTGCAGCAGAACTACTGTAATATTAAATTACCATTTTGTTGTTTCAGTCGAATGTTTTATGCCAGTATCTTACTTATTGTTCTTGTAGGTAAGAGCTCAACTACAGTGAAAGTGTTCCTGTGGGTGTGACTACCCGTTAGAACAGTTGGATGTATATTAATCTTTCGGTACTTGATGCAGGTTCAGCACTGCATTCGACCACTACACTTTCCCAACTGTATTGTTGGCACCCTGGGATCGATCTAGGAACCCTCAGGATATAAGGAGAACAGTTCCTGCACGGTTTTCATTGATTTGTACCTCGCATCTGTCAGTCCTCCGTTAGTAGTTACGCACTTCAGTAACTTAATTAGATTTTCAGGTTCAGTGATTAATGTTTGCACCACTGGGAGGATATTGTTTCACTAACACTACTCCTGTTTCAGGTTTACTTGTATTGTGTTACTACCACTGTATTCTTCTGAGTTTTGACAAAGTTCAGCATGGATGATATTGAACTGTTATTCAAAACGGATAGATGGAATGAAGAAGGTTGAAGATTAGAGGAAGTATCTAGAGTAAAACCTTCATCAAGCGAAGACTGATGTACGCTGATGGTGTTGACTACACCATCTCCTTAACCTCTCTTCATTAAACTAACCATTGTCATAAATTGGTCTCTATTCTCTCCCCTCTTATTGACATCTTCATCTCCTCTTCCTGTCTTCTAAACCTTCCCCGTTCTGTCTTCTTTTGCATTCCTTTACATTTCCCCTTTTCCTTTTATTTTTGTCCGTATATCCTAGCTCCTTGCTTGGGCCCTAGAGGTTTTGTTGTCTCTATCTCTTTTCTCTCAATCTTTATCTCCCATCGTCAAACAATAAGCTTCTCTATCTCAGCCGAGACTATTCTTGCTGATCTTCTGTCAACATATCCTCTGCTTGTCAAATTTCTCTGTCACTTTCTTTCCCAAAGGAAATTTTTGTCTAGATCACTTCTTGCCTGCTTACCGTCCTCTTTTCATACCAAGCTTTATCACCCGTCCGTCACCCCACTTTCATCAGCATTTCCGCCTTATATCGTTTCTTCCCTCCTCCATCACACTTCTCATCTCTGATAATCCCCAAATGCCGTTCTCGCTTACTGGCGCACACTCTTTAGTTCCCCTTGTTGGGTAGTCTCCTTTGCTTGTCCATTTTTCTTCAGTGGTCTTGTTGTCATTTCTGAGGGTCCACCTACTTATTTTCTCTGAGCGTCTGATATCCATTTTTCTGGGGTTCGTTATTATTATTTTTTCTCGGGTTTTACCTCTCAATTACCTTAAGAGCTTATCACCTATTTATCTCAGGCCAAGAGCTCATTATCTTTAGAGTCCACCGATTATGTTCTCATTGGTTCATAGTTAATTTTTCTTTGAAGATCTACTACTGATTTTCTCTTAGGGTTCACTGACTGTTCTCTGGGTATCAGCTGTACATTTCCTTTGAGAATCCATTGCCCATTTTCTTGAGTTCATTCATTTTTTTTTTGGTAACACTACCAATATCTTCATTTTCTTTCATGATCTTCCATTTTCTTGTAGGTCCACCACCCATTTTCTTTGATGACCGAACTTCCATCCTGCCCCTCCACGCCCAATATAATCAAGAGCAGCCGATCCCTGAGTCAGCGAGGTTGTGAACGTCAGCATAGGAGATTAGCGGGCTAAAATCTGACAAACTTTCTGCTATAAAATATGGCCAAAAGGAAACGAAGGAATATGAAAGAGAGAGAGATATTGAAGAGAGAAAGAGAGAGGGAGATGCAACTAGATACTGTATATAAATAGAGAGTGAGAGGAAAGAGAGATTTAGAGAAAAGAAAAAATTAAAAGATAATGAGAGAGAGAGAGAGAGAGAGAGAGAGAGAGAGAGAGAGGACGTATGAGTGAGATGGAAAGATAAAAGAGAGACTAGATTACAGTATCTCGGTATGTGTTTAGACAAAATATTTCTTTCAATAGGTTGGGCATGGTGTTGACTTAGAGCTACTCTACACACGCATGTCGTTATCTGTGATTGAACACTGCCGTCCCCGAGTGAGAACACGGTCATGTCAGATTGAGAACAAGTTAGAACAAGGCTAAAGCCGGAGTTACTGCTCAATCAGAGTTGAGTCAGACTTTGGGTCTTGCAGGTCCGATTTTGTCTGAGCTGAATCAGTGTGTTGACTTCGGCTTGTGGTCTTGTTTGGTAAGATTTTGGTAAGTTTTAAGTCAATCCTGCGTCAGACTTATTACTTATTCTAGGTCAGTGGCCAGAGGTTGGTCACACACGCTGGGTGGATTAGAGCTAAATCAGAAAAAATGAGGCAGATCTGATTCAGTGTTAAGTATTTGGTGAAGCAGTGCAGAGTTAGGGTAGAGACAGTGGTAAGCCAGAGAAGAGTTAGTATTGTGTCAGAGTTGGTAGAAGAGTCTGTGCTGTTTCAGGTTGAGTTAGAACCGAGGCAATACTAGGTCACTGCTGTGCTCAGGCTGAGGGTCTTCCATATTTCCAAAACTCAAAATCTTTCCCCTCTCCCAGGCCAACCCTCTCTCCCCCTCTCCACGCTCCCTCCTCTGGCCAACCCTCTCTTCCCCTCGCCCCTACCTTTGCTGCACCCTCTAACTTCGCCCTCCTCACACTAGATAGAAGAGCCATCAACCTTCCCATGAAGAAGTCTTTTTCCTTCCATCCCCTCCACCCTCTCCTGCCTCTTCTATCTCCTTACCTTTCCTCTCTTCTTACTTTTCCTCCTGTACTTACTTTTACTCTGTTCTTACCTTCCTCCTCTCACTCTGCCCTTCTCGTCCCACCCTCCCTCTTCACTCTTTTTATATTTGTCTCTCCTTTCTACTTCTCTATTCTCACTTTCTTATCCTCCTCGTTTCCCCCTTCTCTTTCCTTTCTCTTTACTCCCCCTTCCCACTATCTCTCCTGTTTCTCCTCCCTTCTCCTCCATTCTCCCCTCCAGAGGTCCGTAAAATGACAGTGTGACAGCAGCAATCAAGAGATCACAGTGTATCAGGTTTGGTGTGGACCGCAGTATCCCCACAACACACACAGCTGCCGCCAGGGGACCTACTGTCTGGGAGGGAGGGAGAGAGAGGGAGGCGGAAGGGAGAGAAGTGGCATGGAGAAAGGGGAAAGATGGAGAGGGAGGAGGAAGAAGAAGTGAGAGGAAGAAAGAAAGGGGGAGGAAGGGAAAGAAGAAAGGACAGGTGAGAGAGAAAGGGGAGCAGGGGAAGGGAAATAAAAGAAGGAAGAGAGGATGAGTTAGGAAAAGAGGGAGAAAGGGAGGAGGAGTTAGGGAAGAGAATGGAAAGGGAGGAGGGGTTAAGGGAGAGGGGAAAGGAGGAGGAGGATGAAAGAGAGAGATGCAGGGAGATAGGGGAAGAAGGAGGAGTAAGAAGAAATAGAAAAAGAGGGAGAATGAGGAGGAAAGAGAGGCAGGGATGGGGGACAGGGGAGAGGGAAGAGAGAAAGGATATAGTTCAGAAAGAAAGAAAGAAGTGAGGATGGAGGAGAATAAAATGAATATGAAAATTATATCGATTGAGAAGAGAGGCAGGTAGTAAGGATGAGGGAGAAAGAATAAAAATAAAAAGAAATATGTGTTTGTGTGTGTGTGTGTGTGATGATAATAATAATAATTAACGGTTTATTGAAAAAGTTTGCGGCGAAGGCTGAAAATATATATTAGACAAAAATGACTTATTCCATACAAAGACATGGGGTGCGTTGGTCGCTTAGCAAAAGCTTTCATTACAGAAAGGAGAACATGAACATACAAATTATTATAGTTTACAGTTGATGGCCGGCTGGTCTCTTGCCATACTATGTGGTCACATAGGCCTCGTGGTTCATTTACTCGTCCGTAGGTGTTGATATGAAGGACCTCACGTGGCCATGGAGGCCACCAGGTGGTGTAATGTTCACGTCATGTAGTAACTCGTCCGTAGGTGTTGATATGAAGGACCTCACGTGGCCATGGAGACACCGGGTGGTGTGGTGTTCACGTGGTGCAGTAACTCGTCCGTAGGTGTTGAGATGAAGGACCTTACGAGGTCATGGAGGCACCAGGTGGTGTAATGTTCACGTCATGTAGTAACTCGTCCGTAGGTGTTGATATGAAGGACCTCACGTGGTCATGGTGACACCAGTGGTGTGGGGTGGTGTCACAGTACCTCACTCTGCTAAGTGGTATTGTGTTTTCTCGTAGTCAGGTGTAAAGCCGACCCACTGTTGCTCCCAGGGTGGACACATTAACATCGCCTGGTTCCCAGGGGTGCTTATAAGAACATAAGAACAAAGAAAAATAAGGAGTTTGCAATAGGCCGGTTGGCCTGTGCATGGCAGCTCCTGTCGAGAGAGTTTACCACTCTCTATCATCCATGAATCTATCTAGCCTCCTTTTAAACAGCGTTCCAACACCACTACAAACTTGCTAAGCTTGTTCCACTCGTCCACCATATTTGTAGACAGTTCCTTCCTATCTCCCTCCTAAACCTAAACTTATCCCTTAAATCAAACTTGCAGAGTCTTATTCTGCTCGGATATTATAAGAACTTTATCTATATCGCCTTTATCGATTTCTTTCACCCACTTAAATACTAATATCATATCTCCCCCACTCTTCGTTTCTCTAGGTAATGCAAATTTAGTTTCTTTAACCTATCTTGATATGGAAGGTTTCTAAGTCCCGGAATCATTTTCGTCACTGCTCTCCTGGTACTGTCTGGTGCTGAATTCACTGGCTTAAACACTGTTCATCACTGTTCAACACTGCTCCACTTCTTTCCGAAACAGAAATTTTTATATTTTATTATGTTGATATTCCGGTGGTGAGGATGGGTCGGGGAGAGGACTTGAGAATGGGGCCGGACATGGCCAAGGAGGGCTGCTGCCCAGCAGCACCTGATGAGTCTTGACCTGCGGTGGTCAAAGATGTAGTGTGTGTGTGTGTGTGTGTGCGTGTGAGTTGGTTTAATTAAACCAATGGGCTGGGTGGAGTCTTCTATCTCCAGTTACGAAGACTGTTTATCACACGAACCCCGTGAACCGGGCCTGGACACAACAAAAGCCGTAAGGTTTTTCTCCAACAATACGTTTCTCCAATCCCTTAAGGTCAATATTCTTCACTAAAAGGTTGAAAAAGTCACTGAGGGATTAGCGCTCTACACCCATATCGCTTTGAGCTATATCCTTTCCCACCTGTTTCAGTTTACACCTGAGTATTGTCCCGTGAGGGCTTTGTTAGGGGTCAGAGGGTCAAAACACATGCTTGTTTTTGTAAATATTTCTCATGGAAGACAATTTCACGAGCTACACTAGGGAGGGTACTTCGTGTAGTCTCTACACTGATAATTAGCACCTGATGGCTTAGTCAGTTATCATTGGTCAAATCCTTACCTGTTGACTAATGTTGTATACCTGACTGTCTAGGCCTCTAGGTCTTGCCATTGAAAACTGGGTACTTCTACGGTCTCTGTAAGCCATATACGTGCTTTGTTTTCACACGCTCAACTGTATGTGTATGATGGTTTTACTGAATAATAGTAAATAATAATAATAATAATAATAATAATATAATAATAATAATAACAATAATAACAATAATGATACAACGAAGACAACATTAACTAATAATATAATAATAATAATAATAATATTATTATTGATTAATAGTTGTCGTGTTGTATCATTATTTATTATCGTTATAATATATTATCATTATACATGAATAAAATAAATTTAAAGTTTGATCATTGTTGTTCATCATAATTATTATTGATGCATACACTCACTGCACCTCCATGTGATGCACAAATGCTTATATGAAATTAACTCGGTTCGCTACCACTGTTCATCATGTTCCTCCTCTGTTCTATGCCTTCTTTTAACTTTTACGTTGACTCGCTGACTTTTAAACTTTTGCTTTTAACTTTCTGTTTACCTTTTCCTTTTACTTTCTGACAGTCTCACTGGCTTTTTCATTATTTTTCTTTTATTTCGAAATTTGACTTTCCGATTTTATTTTAGATATCTCTCTTCCTTTTCTATTTTCCTTATCCCCCCCATCTCTCTCTCTCTCTCTCTCTCCTTTCTTTGCCCTTTTCTGCTATCTATCCTGCGCTGCTCTCCTCACAAAAAATATAATTAGACTTTGTATCCCACATCGCCTCACTCTACCTCCTCCTCTCCTCCCAGCATTAAACTCCCAAAGCAACAGTACCTCTGCAGGTCCAGAGCCTTCAACGCCTTCCCCAGGAGAACCCACGAGGAATGGAGTTGAAAGTGAGCAAAGTTTGAAGGATAAATTCGTGTTTCTTTGGCCGAGGTGTGGCGGGATTCCCTGGACAGGTCGAGGTGAAGATCTTGCCAAATGGTAAAACGTTAAAAGAGTTTAGTAGGAGTACACAACTGTTTTCTTTCTTTCTTTATTTATTTTCTTTCTTTCTTTCTTTCTTTCTTTCTTTCTTTCTTAACCTATCACTTTTGTTATAAGATAAAGAAATAAAATAAGAAAGTGAAGGAGATGGAGTGTCTCGAAGTTTTGTTAAAAGTTATTTTCGTGTTTATTCACACTGTACTATACTAGTGACTGCTTCTCCTTGGTCAAACTTGGATGTCTTAGCCTTCTACCTTTCCTATTTAATTAATGTATTAGATTGCATATTTCACCTATTAAGACACCTGATTTGTAACTAAGAGCAAAGGTCAGTGTTCTCCTCGGAGGCAGGGAGGAGGTGAGCACATACCTGGAACAGGAGGCTCACCACCCTTGAGACTGGTAGCTTCAGTGAACCTAGAACTTATCTTAATATAAAATAGACTTTCTTGTTTTTGTTTTGTTTTTGTCCAAGAGATAGGGAGTTTTTCATCCTAAGACAAAGATACAGATGTTCAAATGTTTGTCAGTATTAGCATTTATCTTACTGTATATAGGCGCTTAATAACATGTCTGTTCAAGTGATTAATCTGATGTAAACAGTAACATGCTGATGGTATATTATTATTCATGAAATTAATCATACTAAAGTTCATATCTTTGTTCAGTGACGTCCGCTTATATGTAGTTTAACAAGATTCTGGTATGGACAGCTGTACATGGAAATTTATTCATGAGTAATATTTGTTTGTTTCCAATATGTCCTTTTATTACGAAATCTTGTACACAGGCGTACTTTTACCTGTTCTATAAGTAAAGACAATCTCAGTTAGAAGTTGTTATCGCTTATGCTTTCTATTCCCTCACTCTACGTGTTTATCTCATCTCATTCTCATTGCTTTGTTTATCTCTCCTCTTTCTCCTGTTCTCCTTATCTTCCTCTCCCTCTTCTTCTAATTGCCTCTCTTGCCTCTGATTTTATCATCTGCTCTCCTTCCTATATCCTTAGTTATCTCATTTTATTTTGTTCGTTGTTTACTTCTTCCCCTCCTGAATATATCTTATCTTTCTTCTTCACTTCCATCCTTTATTTACTCACTCATTATATCCTTTTTCGTTTTGCAATGTAACATATTCTGGTCTTCTAATCAACTCTCCCTCTTTCCTCCAGTTCTCTTATCTCCTTTATCCTCTTTTCCTATCAACTTATTTCATCTCTCTTCTAATTATCTCCCTCTTTCATATTTTTGTACTGTTTTTCATCACACATGGTTCTTCTTATCCCCAGTTCTGTTTATCGCCTTCTTTCTTTCCTTCTCATCTCACTCTCCTTAGTATTAAGTTTTTCCTTCATTCAACCTTGCCTGTATCCTTCCCTCCTCTCCCTCTCCTTCCTGCTTCCTCCTGCTCCCTTCATTCTTCTCTTCATTTCTCCCTCCTTTCGCCATCTTCCTTTCCTTCACTTCTTCATCCCCTCTCCTTGCACCTCCCTCCTCTTCTTTTTATCTCCCTTCCCTACACTTCCTCTTTTCCCTTCTTCCCACTCCCTTCCTTCCTTTCTTCTACTATTTTCTATCCTCTCCTGCTTCCCTCTTTCCGCACATTCTCCTCCTCTCTTTCGCTCTCTGTAAATAATTTTTTCATTCCTACTCATCTCTCTACTTTCTTCTTCTAAATACTTCTCCATTCCGCTCTCCTCTCTCCCTTCCTCCTCTCTTCTCATTCTCTCCCACTCCAAGAGATTATAAATTATTAAGCGTTTCGGGTGAGTAGACTTCGTGCTGATGTTTTACCCAAATTTGTAAAAAAAATTATGGGAAAAATATGAATTCATTAAGTTTCCCGCGAGGAAAGTTTGTTGTAAAAATAAATAAAAAATAAAAAAAGTTCGTTTCCTGGATGTTATTGTAAGTCAGAGTGTAAAACTTTATTTTAAACAGGTTGAATGTAAACAACAATGAACACACTATACTCTCAACCACTGATTATGTAGTGTGTATGTAAAGATTTGGTGCATAATATGTGGAGTAAGAGTGTGGGGGTAGAATGTGATGTAGGGTGTGGGGATAGAGTGTGATAGAGTGTGGGGAGTGTGAAGTAGAGTGTGGGGTAGGGAGTAAGGTATAGTGTGGGGTGAGTGTTAGGTTAGAGTGTGGAGCAGGGGTGAGTAGAGTGTGGGGGTAGAATGTGAGTGTAGGGGGGTGTGGGGGTGGTGTGAAGTAGGTGTGGGGTGGGGAGTGAGAGTGTGGGGGTGAGTGTTGGGTGGGGTGTGGGAGCAGGGGTGAGGTAGGTGTGGGGGTGGGGATGTGATGTGGGGTGTGGGGGTGAGTGTAGTAGAGTGGGGGTGGGGAGTAGGTGGAGCGTGGGGGTGAGTGTTGGGTGGAGGTGTGGCGGCAGGGGAGTGAGGTGGAGTGTGGGGGGTGAGTGTTGGGTAGAGTGTGGGGGCAGGGGTGAGGTGGAGTGTGGGGTAGAATGTGATGTAGGGTGTGGGGGGTAGATTGGAAGTAGAGTGTGGGGGTGGGGGTAAGGTAGGCGTGGGGGTGAGTGTTGGGTGGGGGTGTGGCGGCAGGAGTGAGGTGGAGTGTGGGGTAGAATGTGAGGTATAATGTGGGGGTGAGTGTTAGATAGGTGTGGGGGTGGGGAGTTGAGGTAGAGTGTGGGGGTAAAATGTGAGGGTAGAGTGTGGGGGTAGAGTGTGAGGTGAGGTGTGGGGTTGGGGAGTAAGGTATAGTGTGGCGGTGAATGTGAGGGTGAGTGTGGGGGTGGGGTGTGAGGTGGGGGTGGGGTGTGAAGTGAGGGTGTGGGGGTGGGGTGTGGTGGGGTGTGAAGGGTGGAGTGTGGGGTGGGGTGTGGGGTGGAATGTGGGGTGGAGTGTGTGAAGGGTGGGGTGTGGGGTGGGGTGTGGAGGTATGGTGTGAGGTGTTGTGGGGGTGGGGGTGAGGTGGGAATGTGGGGGTGAGTGTTGGGTGGGAGTGTGGGGGTGGGAGTGGAGTGTGGGGGTGAAATGTGAGGGTGGAGCGTGGGGGTGGGTGTGAGGGTACAGTGTGGGGTGGGGTGAGGTGGGGGTGTGGCGGTGGAGATGTGAGGTGGGTGTGGGGTGTGGGTGTGAGGTGGGGGTGTGGGGAGGTGGGGTGTGGGGTGGGGTGTGGGGATGGAGTGTGAAGTAGAGTGTGGGGATAGGGGTGAGGTGGGGTGTGGCGGTGAATGTGAGGTGGAGTGTGGAGGTGGGGTGTGGGGTGGGTGTGGTGGGTGTGGGGTGGTGGGTGTGGGGTAGGGTGTAAGAGATGGCGTGGGGGTTGAGGTGAGGTGGAGTGTGAAGGGTAGAGATTTGGGGTGGAATGTGAGGTGGAGTGTAAAGGGTGGGGGGTGTGAGGTAGAGTGTCAGGTGGGGTGTAGTAGAGTGTGGGGTGGGGGTGAGGTGGAATGTGGGGGTGAGTGTGGGGTGGAGTGTGGGGGGGTGAGTGTGAGGTGGGGTGTGGGGGTGGGGTGGGGTGGGGTGTGGGGTGGGTGTGTGTGGGGTGTGGGGTGGGGGTGAGGTGGGGTGTGGGGTGGGGAGTGAGGTGGAGTGTGGGGGTGAATGTGAGGGTATAGTGTGGGGGTGGGGTGAGGTGGGAGTGTGGGGGTGGGTGTTGGGTGGGGAGTGTGGGGTGGGGGTGAGGTGGGGTGTGGGGGTAGTGTGTGGTGGGAGTGTGGGGGTGGGGAGTGAGGTGTGGTGGGAATGTGAGGTGGAGTGTGGGGGTGGAGATGTGAGGTAGAGTGTGGGGGTAGAATGTGTGAGGTGAGGGTGGGGGTGGGGAGTGAGGTGGGAGTGTGGGGGGTGGAATGTGAGGGTGGGGTGTGGGGGTGGGGAGTGAGGTGGAGTGTGGGGGTAGAATGTGAGGTGAGGTGTGGGGGGGTAGAGATGTGAGGTGGGGTGTGGGGGTGGGGTGAGGTGGGGGTGTGGGGATGGGGGTGAGGTGAGGTGTGGGGGGTGGGGGTAGGGTGGGAGTGTGGAGGTAGGGGTGAGGTGGGGTGTGGGGTGGGAATGTGAGGGTGGAGTGTGGGGTGGGGTGGGGTGGGGTGTGGAGGTGGGGGTGGGGTGGGTGTGGGGTGGGAATGTGGGGTGGGGTGTGGGGTGGGGTGAGGTATGGTGTGGGGGTGGGTGTGAGGTGGGTGTGGGGGTGAGGTGTGGGGTGGAGTGTGGGGGTAGTGTGAGGTAGGGGTGTGGGGTGAGTGTGGGGTGGGGTGTGGGGGTGGGGTGTGGGGCAGAGTGTGGGGGTGGGGGTGGGGTGGGGTGTGGGGGTGAGTGTAGGTAGAGTGTGGGGGTGAGTGTGGGGTAGAGTGTGGGGGTGGTGGGGGTGAGTGTGGGGGTGAGTGTGAGGTAGAGGTGTGTAGGAGGAAGGTGTATAGCTTTTTGGTATCACATTAACTGTTTTAATAGTTCAGGAACTTAAGTGAGGCTTGATGTAAACACTTCCTGGCGTTTTCTGTTTTATTGCCTAGTAGGTATATACACAGGTACAATGTGAGAGAATATATGTGAATTTTCTCAGGAAGTGTTGTGAATAACACTGAGTTAACACAGTTAAGTGCCCAGCTCCTGTCCAGTGGTAGTGAGTGAACTGCCACCCCTCAGCGTGAGAGGAGGGACGGTTGTTTGCTAAATCAGCTGACCTTGTCGCGACCCTTGAGGAAGATGCCAGTCAAGAGTCGAAGGCGTAGACCCTTAACTCATGAGACATAAGGCAAGTATGAACTTAACATGCTTCCCTGTTGGGCGCTGTAAACGCTTCTGCCTTCACCTTACACAAGGATGTGGGGTGCCCAATAAATGAAAAAAATAAATGCCAGTCAAGTGATCTAGAATTGTCAATAACATGGTGAATTACATGGTGAATAACTAATTTTATTCATTTGAGTGCATATTTATATAAAGCAAAGGTGATGTTACAAAACAGAGTGTGAGGTAGTGTGGGGATTAAGGTGGAGTTTTTGAACCGAGTGGAGGTGAAGTGTGGAGGACTATGGGGATGGAATACCTGGATGGAGTAGGTAGATGAAATAAGTAGTGAAGGCAAAGAAATGAAGTGTGGAGTTGAAATGAGAAAGGAGATGAAGGGATAGCTGGAAGTGGTGAGGGAAAAGGTAGATGAGGAAATGGAGTTTAGAAGTGGAGAAGGTGGAGGTGAATGAGGAGGAGGAGAAGGAGAAGGTGGAGGTGGAGGAGGAGGAGGAGGAGGTGGAGGTGGAGGTGGAGGTAGGGCTAAAAGGACACCGCAGTAAGTTGATTCATGAAAACTTAATGTTTTATTGTCCTTGTGAGTGTGTGTGTGTGTGTACGTGCGGTGTAATGGTCAGCATGCTCGCCTCGCTACCGACCGGACCAGGTTCAATCCCGAACAGGTTGAAGTATAGGCAAATTTCTACGCCATTTGCCTTTGTTTACCCAGCAGTAATTAGGAACCGGGATGTTAATCCATTTGCGGATCGTGTTCCGTGCTGTTGGCGAGTTGTCCAGGCTTCTCGGTTATTCCTTGACACGGGGTCATGCAGCTCGTTAACTCAGGGTTTGGTTGTTGTGTTGGTGACAGCCTCTACACCTGAAACAAATTCACGCCTAGGTGGCCCTTGGGCCAGCCATCCTCGTTACACGAGGAGCAACTATTATTGTGTGTGTGTGTCTGTGTGTGTGTGTGTGTGTGTGTGTGACTGTGTAGGGATGATCATGTGTGTGTGCACGTACGGACTATAAGGTACATATTCCACATATTCCACAAACTTTATATGATAGTTTTAAGTCAACTGAGCAACTAGCATCATAAGCAAGCTAAGTATTCAGATCCAAGCAAGCAACTTATCAAGGCTAAAAAGTAGAAATCGAGGATCAAGTTAGTTATAACTTCAAGGTGGAGCAAGTACGTAATCAAGGCTAAGCAAAGAATGTAATCAAAGCTAATCAAGGTAAGTAATCAAGGCTAAGAAAGGTAATTAGAGCGGAACAAGATAAATAACCTGAAAATTCAAGACAAAGCAAGGTAAGCAATCAAGGCTAACAAAAGTACGTCATCAAGGCTAAGCAAAGTAAGTAATCAAGGCTAACTAAAGTACGTCATCAAAGCTAAGTAACGTAAGTAATCAAGGCTAACTAAAATACGTCATCAAGGCTAAGCAAGTAAGTAATCAAGGCTAACTAAAGTACGTCATCAAGGCTAAGCAAAGTAAGTAATCAAGGCTAACTAAAGTACGTCATCAAGGCTAAGCAAAGTAAGTATCAGGCTAACTGAAGTACGTCATCAAAGCTAGTAACGTAATCAAAAACTAAGCCAGCAGGTATTCGTGGACGCTGGTTGACATTAAAGTTTTAATTATCACACGTCAAGTGGCGAATGAATCTTTTATGAGAGCAGGAAAAAACAGTTCCTAACCAGCTTAGTCTTAAAGGAGATACCGCGTCGACACGGCCCTAGGGAGGAGGGTTAGGAGTATAGGAGGGAGGGAGGTTAGGAGTGTAGGAGGGAGGAGGGAGGGTTAGGAGTGGAGGGGTTAGGAATGTAGAGAGGGTGGAGAGTTAGGAGAGAGAGAGGGGTTGGGAGAATAGGAGAAAAGATGGATAGAAAGGGATGGGAGTGTAGAAAGGGGAGGGAGAAAAGGGGTTGGGGTGTAGGGAGAGAGGGAGGGAGGTTTAGGAGTGTAGGAGGGAGGGAGGGTTGGGAGAGAGAGAGATGGAAGGAAGGAGGAAGGAGAGAGTAAGGAATCGAATGAAGCGGAAAGAAGAGAAGTATATAATATAGATGAGAAATGGAAGTGAAGAGAAGCAGAGGAAGATAATGATTGTGTTGGAGAGGAGACAAAGAAGAGGAGAGTAAAGGGATTGATAGTATGTGCGAACAGGAGAGAGGAAAGACAGAAAATAAGCGACGTTGGGGAAGGGAAAACGGGAAGGAGAAGCGAGACGATTGGGAGAAGAATTGAGTGAAGATGAGAGGATAAATAAGGAAGGAGATGTAAAGGAGAGTTAGAGAGAAAGAAGTAGATATAAAAAGACAAGTGTGGGAAAGGAAGAAAGAATTATGGAAAAGAGGAGAGAGACAGTGCGTGTGTGTGTGTGTGTGTGTGTGTGTGTGTGTGTGTATGTGTGTGTGTGTGTGTGTGTGTTATAAATATAATATAATTAACGGTTTATTGAAATAGTTCTGTGCGTGTGTGTGTGTGTAATAATTATAATAATAATTAACGGTTTATTGAAAAAGTTCTGTGTGTGTATGTCTGTGTGTGTGTCTGTGTGTGTATATAATAATAAAATAATAATAATTAATAATTAACGGTTTATTGAAAGAGTTTGGCAGCCAGAAGGCTGAAAATATACAGTTACATAATTGGGAATGGGTTTCGAATTACAAATAATATACAAATAACATAAGGGATATAAATAAGATATATATATATATATATATATATATATATATATATATATATATATATATATATATATATGTGTGTGTGTGTGTGTGTGTGTGTGTGTGTAAAAACTAAAGAAGAGAACTCCACATCTCAAGTCATCAATCATGTCACCGTGTTGACGTCATCTATAATATAAAATATAACTCGTAGTTAATTGGTCAGGAGAGTCTCGAGTCTCCCACTACATCATGGAGTCGACACCTTCTTTACTACACTTAGATCACACCAATATATTATGTATTAGTTCATTTATGTATGTATTTATTAATTTATTTGTAGTTAATTTTCAAAATATTAAGTTATATGTCATGTGAATTTATTTCATTGTTTTATCGTGACTGAATAACTATTGGAAACCTAAACAACATTCGCATATAAATAACCGTATTGTTTACATGCTTTGATATTATTACATTTACATTAATTAATGTATTTTTCCTGCAAATATTTAATATTCGAATGAAGCTCCATATTTACCAATTATTTAAATATTTTAGCGATTTTTTACAAATATTTACAGGTTTTATCATATAAGGTTTTCATTCGTAATGTCCGTGTCCATGTCTTAATTTCAGCTCAACGATCAATATTTTATTTTAAGTGGTTGATGAGAATACAAATTATCACTCAAGAACAAATACTTGAATATGACTCACTTACACAGGGAGAGTGTGGTAGCAAAAGAAATGCAAGAACAAGATTGTCAGGTCGAAACGCGTGTCGAGTAAAATTCCCAACGTCAGCTTGTGCTTCTGGCCGCTACACTCCCAAATAAATACTTATCGAGAACTGAAACTGTTGACACTACATAATGCAGTTTGTCAACACGATTCAGATTTGAGTTATATACAGACAGGCATTTGGAACTATTGCGAGATACTTTATATGAATTTCTGAGTGTCTGTACAGGTTAATGATGTGTTTTCCTCTTATCTTTACCGTAAGAACAACATAATTCCATTCTCAAGTAAATACGTATTATGTCTTACTCGCTCTTTAATGTAACAATAATATCTCTCATCAGACTATTGAAGGCGACAATAACATAGAAATTAAACACTTGAAAGAACAAGTATGCATCACCGGGCAGGTTTTGGTAAGTCTCACTCAACAACTGTCACAACTTCTTTAAAAATGGGACACAACAAGTTTGGAAATACCTAATGGTCGTTTGCTTACAGAATTCCTAGTAGTTTCTGGGAGGAGAAATATATAAAAGTTTGGGGGTGCTTTGGGGAGCAGTGTGTGTGTGTGTGTGTGTGTGTCAAAATTTGGGTCTAAACTTGCAGTAAAATCCACTACGTTAACCTATGTACCTGAAACACAAGACGGCTGCCAGGTCGACTTTACTGAATAAGGGAGACAAACATAGTAGTGATGACCTTGAGGTTCAAGAGCATCACGGTATAAGCTATAAGGTTTCGTGAAGATTTTCGGCTTGATAAATGACGTCATTGTATTTAAACATAATCGGTGATGAACCAGAATGCCAAACGTATATGCATGAATCTTTCTTTTTACTAATAAGCCATTCCAGGTATTTAAGTTTTATGAAAATCCGCTACAAATTATGGCTTCCAGACTGTAAGAACATATCCAGTTAAAAACCACAATGAGTATTTACTAGTAATGAATCTTTCATCGTATAATAAGCTCGTCAGGCCATCCTGGTAAGCTCAAAACTTTGTTTTTATAACAATCTGAAAATTAACACTGTTTCCAGGGTATTTGAGACTTTCGTATGGATTTTCCTCATTATATATTAGATCGTCGTAGACTTTTTAGCAAATATTAAGCCTAACTTAGATTCAAATGCATTGAAATTACGACCTGTTATAGTTTACAAACAAAACGTTATTGAAACTACGATCACACCAAAGCTTGATGCCGCAGCGGAGAAGCTGGACACAAAAAAAAAAATTCTGAGGCATAAGTCCTTGTAGAGCAAGGCAAATAAGGCAAACAGAGTATTAGGTTTAATATCTAGAAGTGTAAGTAATAAGAGTGCGGAGGTCATATTGCAACTACATCTTGCGCTAGTCAGGGCCCACGTCGATTATGCTGTTCAGTTTTTGGTGCCCTTATTATAGAATGGATATCAATTCACTGGAGTCGGTGCAGCGAAGAATAACGAAAATGATTCCGGGACCTAGAAACCCTCCATATCAAGATAGATTAAAGAAACTAAACTTGCATTCCCAAGAAAGACGAAGAGTGCGGGGAGATATGATAGAAGTATTTAAATGGGTGAAAGGAATCAATAAAGGAGATATAGATGAAGTTCTTATAATATCCGAGCAGGATAGGACTCGAAGCAACGGATTTAAGTTGGATAAGTTTAGGTTTAGGTGGGAGAGAGGAAGGCACTGGTTCACAAATAGGGTGGTAGACGAGTGGAACAAGCTTAGCAAGTTTGTAGTAAGTGCTGGAACGCTGGAAAGTCTTAAAAGGAGGCTAGATAGATTCATGGATGATAGAGAGTGGTTGTAACTCAAGACAGGAGCTGCCATGCACAGGCCAACCGGCCTATTGCAGACTCCTTATTTTCTTATGTTCTTATGTAACCTCGGCTACATGTCCCAGGAAAATATACACAAGAATTTATAAGACAATGTTGCACACACACACACACACACCCGGAAGGGACAAGACGTACCTAACGCTCCTCTGGGAGCAGCCAGGTCAACTGTTATGTTGGCCCATACCAACTCCCTCCCCTGAACCCCTCCTCTCCACCGGAATATCAACAAGTTCTCGCCAGAGGTTACTATTTTATTTAGGAAAGGAATAGAACCAGTGTTGAATAGTGGTGAACAGTGCTCAATTAAGTGAAAAGCAACTCAACAGTAACAGCTGAGTCGTACCCAAGCTAACCTTCACACAGTGAGGTCCCAGGCACCCATTGATAACTGCCCCTGAGACTCGACAATACCAGCTATGTGTTAATACGTCCACTATAGGGAGGCCTGGGACCACACCTCACTCACTTAGGTGAGTGAGGTCCTGTGACACCAGACCACGTGGTGTCCCCATGATGCTACGACATCACGTAGTGAATGAGTTGTTGCAGCATCATGTGAGGTTCCTCTTAACACCATCTGTGAGGGAGTTACTACACCACGTGAGGCCCCTCATAACACCATCTGTGAGGGAATTACTATACCACGTGAGGTCCCTCATAACACCATCTGTGAGGGAATTACTACACCACGGGAGGCCCCTCATAACACCATCTGTGAGGGAATTACTACACCACGTGAGGCCCCTCATAACACCATCTGTGAGGGAATTTTCTGCAAGGAGGCCCTCGCAACACCATCTGGGAATTCTACACCACGTGGGGAGTCCCTCACTAGCATCTGTGAGGAGTACACACCCACGTGATGCCTCATAACACACCATCTGTGAGGGAATTACTACACCACGTGAGGCCCCTCATAACACCATCTGTGAGGGAATTACTACACCACGTGAGGTCCCACATAACACCATCTGTGAGGGAACTACTACACCACGTGAGGTCCCTCCTAACACCATCTGTGAGGGAACTACTACACCACATGGGGTCCCTCCTAACACCATCTGTGAGGGAGTTACTACACTACGTGTTTGCTGTTCAACACCTACATTAATCTGTATGTTCACTGTATGTTCCTTTACCTTTCTCTAATGAAGGCTTTTGTTAAACCACCACTGTACTGTATGTAATAAGTCATTTATGTCCAATGAATATTTTCAGCCTTCGGGCTGCAGACCTTTTTTTTAAATCAACCCGTTAATTATTATTATTATTATTATTATTATTATTATTATTATTATTATTATTATTATTATTATTATTATTATTATTATTATTATTATTATTATTATTATTATTATTATTATTATTATTATTATTATTATTATTATTACATGGTCGCACGAGCGCGTGCGCGCTTTAGAATGCAATTTCGACTGCTCAGCCACCAAATCTCAGCGATGAAATATATCTTACCCCTCCCTCCTATCTCCCTTCCTTCCTCCCTCACCCCTCAGCCTCTCCTTTCCCTCTAACCCCTCCCCCTCTTTCTAATCCCTCTCTCCCCCTCTTCCCTTCATTAATTTGACAGGCTGTAGGTCTCTTCGGTCGGCTGACGGTCGGCATTCTGGGAATTTCATTGTTGTAGGTGAGTGTGATGCATGGTGGTGTGGTGGCCCCGCTGACATATGTGGCTGCATAAATATGTCACTTGGAGGCAGCTTAAACCTTATGGCCCACATTTCTCCTCATACTCGTCATGACAGCCCAGGGCCAAACGGCAATTGTTTCAGGCCACACTTTTTTCTGTGTAAAACGCCTTCCTCGGTAAAAAATAGAAAAAAATAAATATATCAAAGCGATTCCTTATTGAAAATTAACCTGATTGATAATTAAACTACTGATGAACGTCTCTAGTTTAATTAAGGTGGCAACTTAAGAATGAGGAGACAGAACACAAAGGAGAAAAAACCCGGTACAGGAGAATGTAAATAGACTGTGTGGATAGAGAGGTTACAGTGACGAGTCGGGTTACTAAGGAACATGACTACAGTAGATGTGACGTGTTTTAGACTTTGGGAGTTCCTGTGTCGCCATGTTTCCTGTGCAGAGGTGGAAGAGATATAATGCAGTCTTGTTCATGACAGTACAGTAATGACAACAAAAAGGTTATTATTATTATTATTATTATTATTATTATTATTATTATTATTATTATTATTATTATTATTATTATTATTATTATTATTATTATTATTATTATTATTATTATTATTATTAACCCTTAAGAAAATTCGTGATTTAATTCAATGTATTGTGAAAGATGACTGAAGGTTATAGACGTGACTCTCGTTAAATAACAAGGTAGAAAAATATGGTTTTATATCACCACAGTGTTGACCCAAGATTGACCTGAGGTAACATTCTCTCTCTCTCTCTCTCTCTCTCTCTCTCTCTCTCTCTCTCTCTCTCTCTCTCTCTCTCTCTCTCCCTCTCTCTCTTTCGTTTTCTTTTTCTTGATTCCACTCTGTTGATTTCTCATTGTTCCTGTTGCTTTTATCGATGCCTATCCATTTATTCTCTTTCTTTCTCTCTTTGCTTTCTCCATTTTATTTATCCTTTATAATTGCCTTTTTTCTGGCTTTCTCTGTTCCTTTTTATTCTGTGTATTTGCTTTCACTCTTATTTTCCCTATGTATCTTTCGTACTATAACTTTTTTTCATTGTCACTTATCTACTGTTCTCTATTTCTCTTTATCTCCTAGTTTATTCTTCTCTTGCTCGTTAATCTTTTTCTTTCTCTATCTCTTTCTTTCTCTCTATTCCTCAAGTTTTTATTTCCTTCACCTTTCTCCGTCGTTTTATCTCTATTGCTTTCTGAATAATTTACTTTCTCACTTTCTCTGAATTTGTTTTTATATATTTTAATCTCTGTTGCTTAATCTCTTTTTTAGCCTTTCGTCATTTTTATCTTTTCTCTTATTTTCTCTTTTCCTTCCTCCTTCTTTTGCAATTTTGTCTTCTCTTTTCCTTTGTTTTAAATATGTTTTTTCCTTTTTGTATTTTTGTCTCTGCTTTCTTATTCTTCAGTATACTCTCTCTCTCTCTCTCTCTCTCTCTCTCTCTCTCTCTCTCTCTCTCTCTCTCTCTCTCTCTTTGATAATGTATTTCCTGATTGTAAGTAGAGAGATAATGAGAGAGAGGTAGTGAAGTAAAACATAAAAAGAAAGAGAAAGAGAGAAGGTAAAGTAAGAGAGACAGGAGAAAGAGGAGGGGGAAATATAGTGAAAGAGAGCGAGAGTTAAATTAGATCTTCAAGTTAAACAGCACATTCAAGGAGACATTTTACGGGACAGAATAAACTCAGAAAAAAATAACTGTGACAAAAAAGCAATAGAGAGAGAGAGAGAGAGAGAGAGAGAGGACGAAAAAGAACGAACAAGGGTGATGAAGAGGGTAAAGAAAGACACTGAAACAAAGATGAAGACGAAAAGAAAAACAGAGAGAAAGAAGGGAATTCAAGAAATAAAGAAAGAGAGAGAGAGAGAGAGAGAGAGTATATATAAAGAAAGGAAAGAGAGAGAGGAAGAAAGAGGAGAAAGCAGCCGCTCGTCCAATTCGCCACCTCGGAAATTCAAGGTTTTACGGGGTTCTCTTTTGGTGGGATTTTATCGTGCCACACCTCCACTTGCGGCCTCTCCCACAAGCCGTAAACATGCATTAGCCTCCCGGGGCGACCTCTGCCACCTCTGCCTGCTGACGTGACCTCGCCCAGGGGTCTTCAACACCGCCTGGGGACCTCTTACGACCGTCCGGAGACAAGAAGGACTACCTAAAGACCACTTATCCTGTATAGTGACCAAATGCTACCTAATGGTGAACCCTTCCATAGCCAAAATATGCTGTTCAGGAGATTTTCAGGCCCCTTGCAGTGACGTGAGAAGGCCATTTGCAGACCACCTGAATCTATCCAAGAGTCAACCCCTGTCTAAAGACCCTCCAGTGTCCAGAAAGACCCGACCAATACTGTATATCAACAGAACTTTCCAGTGCCAACAAGTTTCAGCTGAGTCATGGCCAATAATGTAGAACAGGACATGAGATATTGAGGCGTCAAAAGGCCACCAGAACCATCTATAAATCAACAAAACTAAGGAAGACCATTAGAACCATCCAGTGACCAGTAAGATTCCAGGCCGACTGAATACCTCACTAGAGCCAGGCATTCAGGATTCAGCAATATTTATCCAAAGATCTTTCGATACCTTCCCAATAGATCGGCAGTGGCTACTCCAGACCCACAGACCCGTACTACAGGCTCGACGACCGCCCAGAGACCTTCCGAGACCTTCCAAAAGACCTCTACTGATTACACCAGACCCCTACCCTAGACCATCAACACCTTCTCCTCCTCACCGTCCACCAGGGGACCACTAGCGGGCCCGAGAAGAAGCATTCAGATGGCTGCTAAGTTGCCTCACTTTAGGGCATGTTTTTAACCAGCTCCTCCCTGCTTGACCCGACGATCCTCGCCTCCCATTGGGACTTCGTCAGAACCAATTTCCACTGGCTATCACGTTTGACTCTTAACTATCACTGCTCGAACCTGGACACGCTTAAGTGCCCGTTGCGGCCTTAAGTGACTGCTCCACTGTAATCAGAATGGCAGTTTTTGCTCCAGTCTTCTCTGAGAGTTAAGTGAGAGAATTTTTTTTCTGGGTTTTCTGGGAAATGTGGTGCCATGGGTTGATACTGTGTGTGTGTGTGTGTGTGTGTGTGTGTGTGGTGTGTGTGTGTGTGTGTGTGTGTGTGTGTGTGTGTGTGTGTGTGTGTGTGTGTGTGTGTGTGTGTGTGTGTGTGTGTGTGTGTGTGTGTGTGTTTACAGGTACTTATGGATCTATCTTTGCTTCCACGTGTTTGTATCAACCAGAGTCAAATATTTGCTTGGCCCCGTGGCTTACTATTGCAGTATAAAACTACCCATTACCCCGTACTCCCTATTCTATCATAGAGCAGCTCGATAACCATATTCTAAAGGCACGACTTAAACGGGAAACACACACACACACACACACACACACACACACACACACACAATTTTCATTTGATCTTTTCTTCCTTCCCGTTTGTCGATACATCCCTGTATGTCATTTTCTCTTCTCTTTCACTATTTTCCTTTCCACTGTTTCTTGTAGTATTGCTTTCTTTGTGTGCTAAAGTTACTTTTTCTTTTACTCTTTTTTCCTTTCCCTTTTCTCTTTCTTCTCTTCGTTCTCCCTCGCTTCTGCTTTATATCTCTCTCGCTCATTCCAGTGAATTATGAAAACATAGATCCAAGTTATAAAAGTTAGAGACACAAAGTTTTGAGATATTTTGTCATTATAAGAAGTAAGTTACTCTCTCGCCACCCCCCCCCCCTTCCTAGTTCAGTCTGTACCGTCCTTCATAATTAATACAATGCCAGTTTTAAACCCCAGCTACTTAAATTGTTAAATTGTACATAATTGTTTACTTACAGGCTATGACAGCTGATTACACTATTATTTTAATATCTTAGTGACTGTTGTCATGGAAAAATATACTAAAATATTATAATTTATCCAAGAAGAACACGTTTTATCCACTTGTCATGTTGAGAAAATAATATCACACACACACACACACACACACACACACACACACACACTCTGCTTACTACTTTGCTGTCATTCGGAATCGAATCAGGTATGACGATCATACAGCTATGATGCAATGATATGAGTTATTAAGGATGTCACCTTCGTTCGTGAGCTCTGAGGTGACTCGAGAGGCCGATAGGAGAAGACCGGCAGGGTCGTCCACAGATGTTATAAGTGTGGAGGGCTGCATCTAGTGTGGGAGGGGCGGCGGCAGCGTCTTTCTGGCGCTGGCGTTTGTATGCATCGGTATGCAGTCGGGCTAATTCGAAAGAATTGACGCGTTCCCGTAGGGTGCTCTTCCAAGCGTTATGGTGTGAAGTGATCGTCTCCCAGGTTTGGGGGGTCGATTTGGCACTTTCTCAGGTTTGTCTTAAAACTGTCCTTTATACTTTTTCCGTTGCCTGCCAGCGTTACGTTTACCATGCAGTCCCGCCTACAATTGGTGTTAGCGAGAATGGGATACTAGCATTTGTTCTCTTGCCTTCCCAGCGAACTCGGAGGATGGGACATAGACTACGTTGGTGGAAGTTTTCAAGTGCCTTGAGGTCTTACTGCCATACAGCAGGGTGGGCAGGACCACTGCTCCATATACGTGCAACTTTGTCGATAATTTCAGCTCTTTACAGCTGAAGACACGGGTACGGAGGCTGCCAAAGGCTTAAGATGTACATCTGATCCGATGTTGAATCTCTTTATCGATATCCGCGGTGGTGGACAGGTGGGAACCACGATACTGAAAATGGGTAACATTAGAGAGGGTAGTACCGTTAGCCTGGATGGATGGTGGAGGTGTGGTTGAGACAGGGACAGGCTGGGAGAGAATCTGAGTCTTTTATACATTCACCTCAAAGCCGAAGTGTACAAACGATATACGCATCTGCCTAGGTGTTCAGGATCTCCTGTTGGTCGCATTCAGTGTAAGCGACGAGGGTGAGGGGGTCTGCATACTGAAGTTCAGTGGAAAGCATCCAAGAAAATGGAAAAGAGAGTTAGTGCGAGTTCACAACCTTGCTTTATCCCCGTTTAGATGGGGAAGAACTCAGACTGGATACCATTGTGCAAGACACTGGTGTTCATGCCATTGTGGAGTTGCTTCACGGTGGCGATGAATTTTGGTGGGTAGCCAAAAAAGCTGAGGGTTCGCCAGAGGGCTTCTCTGTTGACAGAGTCGAAGGTCTTGGTAAGGTCAATGAAGGCCATGTGCAAGTCACGATGCCGTTCTCTACACTTTTTCTGTATCTGGCGGGCAACAAAAATTATTTTACCAGCTACAGAAAGTAGCTTGGGGGATTTCCTTCTTCTCCCATATATTCTCGAGGAGAGAATACAGATGGCTGGTAAGCAGAGGTCCTCCTGCTTTATACACCTCGGCTGGGATTCCATCAGGCCCTGTGGCATTGTTATTTTTCATCTGCTTGATGGCAGTAGCTACCTCTTACAGGGATCGAGGATAGCTGAGGTGAGTCAGCTCTGGGTGCTGAGGAACCTTTTGGGCATTCAGGACATCCACATCGGTGTTTCGGTTAAGCAGCGAACGGTAGTAATCTTTCCAAAGCTGACGGATGCCTTTTTCGTCTTCAATTAGGGAGTTACCACCGGATGAGCGAAAAGGGGCCGCGCCATGAGTAGTTGGGCCATATATTGTTTTAGCGGAATTAAAAATTTCACGTATCTTGTGTTAATCTGCAAATTTTTGTATTTCACTCGCTAAATTTTTCCACCATTCGTTCATTAGTTTGTGAAGTTCACGCTGGACCACAGCTTTCGTCTCGTAGAAGGTATCAACTTTGGTCCGACACTTAGGGATGTTTTACCAGTCAATGAGAGCAGCACGTTTACAATTGATGAGTACTTCGATTTCCGGGTCGTTTTCATTAAACCAATCCTGGTGTTTACTTTTCATATGACCAAGGTTGCAGGTTTTTGTGATGACTGCTCTGATGGGACCCCCTTTCGGTACTGGGATTTGGGTTGTTTGTTGTTGGGTTGTTTATCAGCACCTCGTTGAGCTGCTCTCTGAAAGCAAGTGCTACCGCTGGATCCTCCAGTCGCTTGATATTAAAGCCTCTCCTGGAGGCTTGTTGCCTTCGCCGTTTTGAGGTTACGTAAAGAGAGAGTTTGGCTCTGAGGAGCCGATGATCCGCGTCACAGTGGTCAGAGCCACGCATGATTCGGGTGATGAAAACATCTCGGCGATTTCCTTCTCTGACAATGATATAGTCAATGAGATGACAATGTTTGGATCGTGGGTATCGCCAAGAACCCTTGAACATGTCGGCCTACCTAAAATAGGTGTTGGTGATAGTGAGGTTGTATGCAGAACACTTGCTGAGGAGGCATAGGCCGTTGGGATTACACATGCCTACTCCGTTTCCCCCTATGGTTCCCTGCCATATGTCAGTATCTCTGCAAACTCTGGCATTGATGTCAGCGAGGAGCACTACCTTATTTTATTTGAGAATTTTGGTTAACACTCTGTCAAGGTCGACGTAAGAGGCCTCCTTGATGTCATCCTTTGCTTCCAGTAATGGGGCGTATGCACTGATGAAAAAGGCATGACAAGAGTGATTCAGTGGGACCTGGAGCGTCATCCGGCGCTCGTTGATCACAACAGTCTTTTCAGTTAGCTTATGTGGGATGGATTGGAAAATGGCAAAGCCAACTCTGTAAATGCAATTCCTCTCCGCAGCAAGATTACCTTTCCAGAAAAAGGTATCGCCGGACCCCCTTTCTGTGAGTCGACCCTCGTCTGGGAGCGGGGACTCACTAATGGCTGCTATGTCGATGTTATACCTAGACAGCTCTTTTACCACAAGGGCAGTTCTTCTTACAGGATGTTCATTTGTGCCAGTATCCAGAAGGGTCCTGACATTCCAATGAGCGGCCAGAAGGGGTTGTATTTTTTTTTTTTTTATTTGTGATCATGATTATGTATTCGTCCGCATTCCGATGGCCTTAGTGGGTGCAGTTGCCCAGTCAGGTTCCTTTTTTAGCCAGGCTATGTTTAGGGCACCTTTTCTAGCCCCCTCCCCATGTGAGATGAGCTGAGCTTCTCTTGGAAATGGCTGCTCAGTCGCACAGACAGGACCAGATTGCACTGCTGCCTAGATCCCAGTGCATAAACAACCATCTTATCTATGCTGCCCATGTGCAGAGTTGTGACTAGAGACTCCCTACAGTCATCTTTGCCTGTCCCCGTCACCGCTCGTCTGTCACCATAGAACTTTTGAGGAATAGGGGTTTTGATGATGATGAGAAGTATGATGAGCTGGATGATGGCTGCACATGAGTTGATATATGTGGTGAGGCAGGAGCACAGGCTGCAACCACACATCTTGGTACCCCCTTTTCCTGATCCAGTGGTGCAGATAGCTGCAACGACTGGGGAGATGAAGAGTTGCATTGGATATCGATGCCCAGTTTGTTGGGTTTCGCTTTAGAAGCCTATCCATCATTCATTGCCTTCATCCACGGTGTAGTCGTGTTGGTCACCCCTTCCTCCACCTATTACGCCGTTGGGGTCTTACTGAAGCTCTATAGACATGTCTGCCAGATGCAGGGTTTATTCCCGTAAACTTATACCTACCAAGGGTAATCAGCAAGGCAGATGGGCAGTGGTAGGTAGGCACCAGGGCGTGTCCACATGCCGGTGGGCCTATCTGCTGTCCCTCTGGGACCACTGCTGCTCCGAGAACCCCTACTGGTCTAGCCTTGGGCTGCGAGGCACCTACTTATTGTGCATTGCCACCAGGAGGCGCAGCAGAAGTCTTGATGGTGAAGCGGCTGTGTACACACACACACACACACACACACACGAGCGCGCGAGCGCGCGCGCAAACATACGAATTACTAGTGTTTCCCAAATAATCGCCCAAAATAAACATTATAAGTAGACAGTAAGTCAATCGGTTTAGTTTCTCAGTCACGCTCTCGTAACTTTGGCATCTTATTGACATTGCAGAGACCATACACAAAATTTATTAATTATCTTTTCGTATTACAGATATGTAATGTAAATATAAAATTTTGTATCGGCATTACAGTATACTGACACAAAAAGATACTCCTGACTTGGTATTATAGGGAGCAGACACGATATAAACAACCCTATATCGAAAGATCAATAACCAATTAGAAAAAAATAACAATTATATGCAAACAAGAAAACAAAATAACAAGAAATATATATTGGATATCACAGAAATCAGACACGGAAAATATGCTCCTATATTGGCCTTAGAGCAAGTAGACGGGATACAGATATTCCTCCATTGGCACTACAGTAACCAATACAAAATAAACAATCCCCGTATTGGCATTACAGTAGTCAAACAGAAAATTAACAATTCAGCGCGCGTGTCCGGGCTACAGGTACCGGTGTTAGCACTGCATTACACTACAAATATAAAGCATCAATATACAAAACAGAATTAATGGAAAAGTAAACTTACGTGTATATAAATTCAATCAATTAGTTTCACCGTTCATTTTTCCCCCGGGGCGGGGGCGTAGGAGGTAGAGAGGAGGGGGTGGGGGGAGAGAGCGGGATGGGGAAGGAGGAGGAGGAGGAGAGCGGACGGGGAAGGAGGAAGATGAGAGACATGAAAAGGGAGGAAGGGAAGACAATATAAATGGTGTCTAGGTATAGGGAAGGAAGATAACAGAAGACAAAAGGCTTTGCAATCGATGAACAGAGCGTCAGCCTCAATATCTGAAGTTGTATGTGAAAAGAAATGTGATAACTGTTAGGAAGAAAGAGAAGGGAGAGAAAGAGGAGGAGAGGAAGAAGGGAGAGGAAAGAGATGATGGAGAGGAGATGGAAGAGGGAGGAGGGAGAGATGGAGAAAGAAAAGGAAAGAATGAGATTAGAGAAGTCGGGGTAAGGAGAGAGAGGTGGGTATCGGAATAGGCATGGGAATGGGAGTGAAAATAGAATGAGAGGAGAGGAGAGAAGAGGAGAGGAGGGGAGGGGGGGAGGGGAGAGGAGGGGAGGAGGAAGGGGAGAGGAGGGGAGAGGAGAGGGGAGAGGAGGGGATGATGCTCAAACGATATCACAGAAGATAAATATACTTACATAATGGCCATATTTACGTCTGTGTTTGTTCACTCTTTAGGAACGTTCAGTGAAGTATTGGTCATGTATACGGCACCATTGTATTTTAGACTCTATTGGTAATCATGCGCTGATGCAATGGTCAATACGAGTGGACGGGGTCACATTTTACCTTTACAATTCTGTCATTAATTTTTTCAATAAAGGAATTTTTTTATTGCACAAAGAGAAAAGTTTGTATAAAAAACAATTATTCTGGTTCATTTATAAAAAAAATAAATAAAAAATAAAAGCTAAATAAACATCTATCTGAGTCATAGCTTTATTCATTCTTTCATCCACTTATTCGTTATTTATCTCTTCTTTTTTATTTTTTAACTTTAAGTGATTCTTTTATTCATGCACTCTGCTTTTGATAACAATAATTGATATCATCGCTTACATTTACCATTAAATTCAGTAATTAAGACATTAATAAGAACGAGAAGAAAACAATTATTGATTTCGAACTTTTAACAAGCGCAGATAAAAGCACGTTCATACAGACAAGTTAACACAGACAGACATACAGACAGGTTAACATACCTATGGACAGACAGGTTCCCGAAGACACTCCACACTTGACTATCTATTTGTCTGTCTGTCTATTATACTTGCCAATCATCCCCCCCCTCTCTCTCTCTCTCTCTCTCTCCTACATTTCACTACTTTCCTCTTTCATCATCATCATTTGCTCTTTTCTACTATTCTCCTTTACTCAACCTTCTCTCACTTCTCCCTACCATAACTAACTTAGCTCAAGTGGTGGGGAAGGCGAGTTGGAGTTATGATCACAATGTAATTATTGAGTCCCTTAGGAGGTGTTACTTGCCATATTTCTTCCCTGTGAGATGTTCTTTAACACGTATTGCCCTGTTTAATGTATCTTGTCATTATCATACTGAACTGGTTATTATTGTTGTTGTTGTTGTTGTTGTTGTTGTTGTTGTTGTTGTTGTTGTTGTTGTTGTTGTTGTTGTTGTTGTTGTTGTTGTTGTTGTTGTTGTTGTTGTTGTTGTTGTTGTTGTTGTTGTTGTTGTTGTTGTTGTTGTTGTTGTTGTTGTTGTTGTTGTTGTTGTTGTTGTTGTTGTTGTTGTTGTTATTTATTTGTTGTTGTTGTTGTTGTTGTTGTTGTTGTTGTTGTTGTTGTTGTTGTTGTTGTTGTTGTTGTTGTTGTTGTTGTTGTTGTTGTTGTTGTTGTTGTTGTTGTTATTTGTTGTTGTTGTTGTTGTTGTTGTTGTTGTTGTTGTTGTTGTTGTTGTTGTTGTTGTTTTGTTGTTTTGTTGTTGTTGTTGTTGTTTTTGTTGTTGTTTGTTGTTGTTGTTGTTGTTGTTGTTGTTGTTGTTGTTGTTGTTGTTGTTGTTGTTGTTGTTGTTGTTGTTGTTGTTGTTGTTGTTGTTGTTGTTGTTGTTGTTGTTTTTGTTGTTGTTTTGTTGTTGTTGTTGTTGTTGTTTGTTGTTGTTGTTGTTGTTGTTGTTGTTGTTGTTGTTGTTGTTGTTGTTGTTGTTGTTGTTGTTGTTGTTGTTGTTGTTGTTGTTGTTGTTGTTGTTGTTGTTGTTGTTGTTTCATATTAATATCTTAGACTCACCTTTATTAATGATGCTCACTCTTCAGGTCACTGTACCTTTGTTATACCATAATTCAGATACTTCAAACGTCAGGTGATGAAGCTTCAGTATAGACTCTATAGAGGTATACAGTAAAATGAACAAAGACAGGATCACCTTCTTGTGGTGATGTGAGCTTCTGGCACTCTAATAAACTCTATGTATTGAAAGGTTCCGGCTGCATTATAAAGTACATAAACCGGAGTATATGACGTAAACTATTCTCAAGTTTTGATAGTTACTTTTGTGTGCTGATGACATTATTTAAATTACTGCAATACAATTTTGTATTAATATTATCTGTTTTCTATATAAATTTTCCGTTTCTAGATGAACACTACGTCAACTATCCACAAAAATCGATATGCAGCACGAAGTTCTTCTCATCTCTGTGATAAATTCAAAGTCTTACTGCATGTAAGAAATGTCAAATGAAAATTATGTCGGAAAAAGATAAGGAACAGACATACGGTAATATTCAATACTGTATGCCTACACAGATGAAGGATGAGAGGCGCTCTATAATATATATATAATTGACGAATTTTCGACCTTAAAAGAGTCTTCAGTTTATGAAATAAAACTTTGGTCAGGATGATCCCAGCTTTCACAGTTAAAAAATAAAAATCTTATATTGAATGTTGCAATTAATATATATGTTGACGAGTACCTTGTATATGAATACATTAGCATTATAATATGATGCACAGATTCTCTACAAGGAAATCATTAAACTGATGGGTTAGCTATAAGAAAAGTATTATTTTCGCATAATAAGTAATTTTTCACATCGGACTTAATCTGTATACACATTTTTGCTAATATATTTTGTGGAAATTTCCGTACAATTATAATAATAACATTTAGTGATTGGCAAAAAGTTGATTAAGAGTGGTTGTTATATACGCCACAGTTGTAGCTCTGGGGCGGGTTTGTCCCTCATGAACCTGACCTTTACAGCTCCATGTACAGTATAAACGAAATGAATGAACAGTATCTAACTTGTTTCTCTAATATGAGTGGAGCTACAGATTAAATAATATTAATAAAACAGATTCGTAAACTGAGAGCTAACTCTATCGGATATTTTAGACTAGTATAAACTAAAGATACCCAACTATAGTCATCACAGTTACGCATATGCACACCAAACATATATGTGAGTTTTATGTGTGTATTTACTTGATATAAACAGCCAGTGTGTGAAAAGCCATACAAAACGGGAATGAAATGAAAACTAGTCAAGGAAGTAAGGCCAAATGCTCAAGGGGAAGGCTGTGTTAGGGGTTATGGAGATGCCGTAAATCAGTATAGTAAAGGTGGTCCTGTGAGACTGGGGTAGAAAGAGACCAGGAGGAGGGTGGTGGGCATGAGGGGACTTGGGTATTGTGAGTCAGCCATAGCGAGATACGTTTTCTTATCCTGCAACAAGGGAGAGATAAATAACCCACGAGTCGTTTGGGTTTCAGCCGTGGTGTAGAAGAGCTGTTCACTGAGACGATTGAAAGAGTGACAATCAAACTACAGTTATTTTTTAAAGGTAAATGATATTAAGAGGATTACATACATCACGTCCAACACGTTTCATCCAGGCAGACAAACACTAACAGGACAACCACATATAAACATAAATACAACAAATCCACATAGAGAACTGTGAAGACGGACAATGCCTTGGAGAATTCCCTGATAGCTTCAACAACTACACACACACACACACACACACACACACACACACACACACACACACACACACACACACACACACACACACACACACACACACACACACACACACACAGTGCATTGATAAAAAAAAATCTAAATTAAATTACAAAATAATCACCAAAATCCAAACAATGTATTTCTCATTACCTTCATCACGACCAACAAAGATGATACATAACCTACAAACAATTTCCCCCTGATGCCAGCCTTTATCTACTGCATAACAACAGAGTCAATGCCACTCATCAGGGCCTGGAGCTGTGTCACTCATTAGGACCTGGAGCTGTGTCACTCACCAGGGCCTAGAGCTGTGTCACTCATCAGGGTCTGGAGCTGTGTCACCACCAGGGCCTAGAGCTGTGTCACATCATCAGGGCCTGGAGCTGTGTCACTCATCAGGGCCTCCACTCATCACTCATCAGGGCCTGGGCTGTGTCACTCACCAGGGCCTAGAGCTGTGTCACTCATCAGGACCTGGAGCTGTGTCACTCATCAGGGCCTGGAGCTGTGTCACTCATCAGGACCTGGAGCTGTGTCTGGAGCTGTGTCCTCACCAGGGCCTGGCTGGCATCAGGCCTGGAGCTGTGCTCATCAGGACCTGGGCTGTCACTCACCAGGGCCTGGAGCTGTGTCACTCATCAGGCCTGGAGCTGCAGGGCCTGTCACCATCAGGACCTGGAGCTGTGTCACTCATCAGGACCTGCTGGGCTGTGTCACTCATCAGGCCTGGAGCTGTGTCACTCACCAGGGCCTGGAGCTGTGTCACTTATCAGGGCCAAGAGCTGTGTCACTCATCAGGGCCTGGAGCTGTCACCATCAGGACCTGGAGCTGTGTCACCATCAGGACCTGGAGCTGTGTCACTCATCCAGGCCTGGAGCTGTGTCACCATCAGGGCCTGGAGTGTCACTCATGTGTGGGCCTGCCACCTGTCACTGAGTCACACCATCAGGGCCTGGAGCTGTGGAGCTGTGTCACTCATCAGGGCCTGGAGCATCAGGCTGTCACTCATCAGGGCCTGGAGCTGTGTCACATCAGGACCTGAGCTGTGTCACCTGGAGCTGTGTCACTCATCAGGCCTGGGCCTGGAGCTGTGTCACCATCAGGCCCTGTGGGCTGTGTCACTCATCAGGTGTCACTCACCAGGGCCTGGAGCTGTGTCACTCATCAGGGCCTGGAGCTGTGTCACTCATCAGGGCCTGGAGCTGTGTCACTCATCAGGGCCTGGAGCTGTGTCACTCATCAGGGCCTGGAGCTGTGTCACCCATCGACCCGTAACAACATACACAGATTCTTACTAACATAATCTCTAACTTATTTACTTACACATCATCTTACTTACATATCCTCATAATGTATTTTTAAATTCTTATTCATCGTCAAAATCTGTAAATTGCATGCAATCCAACTTTAACCCACTGTAAAATAGGTTTACGATATAAAAATAGGGAGGATGACCAGCACTACACACGACCGTTCACTTTACCCTACTGTGACGTTAGTACCTTATCAAAGATGGATGAATTGGCAGTGTCTATAGGGCAAACTAACAACTCGGAAGACATAAAAGTAAGAGTTATTCCCACTCGACCACCGCACCCTCGCACATGGAAAGCTGGGGAATTTCTGTTATCTTCACCGTTTTCCTTCATTTACTTTTATTGTCTATTCATACGAGATTAATATATTCTCATTGGTGGCTTTCTTTTAATCTTGTTTATTCTATGACAATTTTCTTGCGATTACTAAATTTTTTCCAGACAAGAAATACTTAACAACATATACGCGTACACCTGCAGGCAATATGTTTTAAACACACCATTTAGTAGCTACCTCGGATCATAAGTAATTACAGATTTCGGAAGGTAACAGATCATTTATACAATTAGTATTAATCCATTAATAGAAACGATATTGTTGCAGTCTTTCACAAAATAAAAAAAAATAGATAATGGTTTTCATTCCTCGGACAACGACAAGTGCATTGGTTCAGAGTCCATTTACCTTCAACGTTCCTTCCGCCTTCTGTTTCCTCTTGGACGGTGGAGGAAGACGTCGAACAATTTCCTCTTCCAAAATTATTTCTCAAAATGTGGACCAAATGATCAGGATTTCCACACATTATTGGTGCCGTAGTTTGCAATTCATGTACCGCCATGCCTGTTGATTTGCTGTACTAATACTGGGAACTTGACATAGGATGTGAGGAATTATATTAATTAAAGCAATAATTTCAGGTCAGAGTTATATATTTCAGCTGATACAAGGTAATTTAGCGTATATATATATATATATATATATATATATATATATATATATATATATATATATATATATATATATATATATATATATATATATATATATATATATATATATATATATATATATATATGTGTGTGTGTGCGTGTGTGTGTGCATATATAATATTATGTAAGTATTTAAGTTAGTTTCCTGTTGATGTCTGGATATTATATATACAGGTATTTGTAGCTTTATTAACAGTTAATATAAAAATAAGTATGGCAAGAGTACCCAAAGCTTTGAGTCTCCATGTATGAGTGCATGATGTAACCAAATTATCAGCCAAATTAATGTGAATCTTTTGTTGGTGTCATTGTTTTTTTGCTTTAGGTGCTTTATCTGTCAGGGTCATGAAGCACAGATCTCCAAATCTTGGTTTTCTACAATGGTATCCCGATAACATTTACAGTTAGAAATAATGATATCTCGCTTGTAAAACATGTCGTCTATTTACAAGTTAAAATTTCATTGTGGAAACCAGGACAGGCGGCTACCACCCGTGTAATATCCGGCTGAAATACTTAAGAACAATGAGGACAAAATTTACCGCGGTGATAATGTTGTGCACGAAGGTCTCCTCCAGCCACCGTGACTGTCACTTGTTTACGTTGTTTTTTGTGTGTCACACTTCATGGTCGAGAGCTGCCGTGGCCCCTCTCTGCTGCCACTGTGTTAAATGGCGCGCTAATATACTGTATATAAATACAGTATATATATATATATATATATATATATATATATATATATATATATATATATATATATATATATATATATATATATATATATCTTGATAAAATCACACGGGAAACGGGAAACAACGGAGCACCTTAGCTTTCGTCTTTATTCAAGACATCTTGAATAAAGACGAAAGCTAAGGTGCTCCGTTGTTTCCCTTTTCCCGTGTGATTTTATCAAGATTTATCTTATCCACGTTTTCATTGTGGATCTACATGAAATATATATACCTGTATATATAAGCGCCGTCTGTTGGTAAACAGAACAACGTGTTTATGAAGCTTCAGTCTCAAAAGTTCAATTATATAATGTCCTTATTGTCAATAAAATACTTCAATTCAATTTCAGTTGATATAGGCCTGCCTCCAGGTTACTTTTGTTCGCGACTGTACAATTAAACTGAGTATAAATTTGATTCTAACTTACAAGTGAATTCTTGACTGTTAACTTTTGTTCTTTGAGACTTAGATAAAGTAACATAAAGGTTTGAATTAATCAGCTGGTACTGTCACCATTTACCATTTGCCTACCGCTCAATATCAATAGCCGAGTTATATTGTCTGATGAACAAAGAATAAAGTACATGAAGTATATATAAAATAATCTAGACTGTGGTATAAATTCACTACACAACGTCTGCTCTGAATACAATTGTTTAGCAAAAAATGTCGCTCTCACAAAACTATTTAAGTTTTCATTGTAGAAGATTGAATTCCTTCAGTTTTCTTTTTGGTTTTGTATCGTTAATATAGAGTCAAATTTACAGAGAAAAACTAATTCTGCTGAGTAAGTAGCATCATGCTGAAACCTGTGAGTATTAGTCAGGAAATGAATTTTCCTGTTCAGCTACTGTATACAGGATGAAGAAGATAGTTATCGTTGAAATTTGTTTATTTTTTTCTGCTATTTCAGCTTTGTATGACGTCATCATACGTTTGGGAATGGCAAACACTTTCTGCGTCATTATAATTATATTTTCCGACTGTATAAAAAAAATTGTTTCGCGTTTTATGTCTTCTTTCGTGAAAAAATTGAGGGAACCACTGAGAAAATAATATATTACCTGGTCCAAATAGTCAGTCTACCAGGAGTTGAATTAATGTTCTTACATATATCACACTTTCAGAAACTTGCCCCATGTGTACTGGACGGTATATACGCCTTCATTAGCAAAATAACTCCTTAAACACACATATTAACCTAGTTTGATCAGCGTTCACTTTGGAACATTATTTTTAACTTTTGATCATCGATATCAGACCTGACTTACCATTAACCCCTTCTAGCCTAAACTAACCTCGTATAATTTCATTTTAGTAAAATTGACACAATTAACTGACGAAAACAAATGTTTACCGTAACACCAAGCCTAAGGAGAACTATACACAACGATTTTCCATCCCATGTCACCATTAAAAAGACCAGACTTTTAGATAATACAACATATTCTCGCCATCACTTCCACTCAAACCTTAGCTTGCCGATAACTTACTTGAATTCAACTTGATCTGCCCAAAACAGACCACCACCACTCCTCGGCAGAAATGTAAACAAAGACACCTTGTTCCGTGTTGCCATTACATTGATTACATTTTTTTTCTTCAGAATTACCTCTTGTTTGAGTAACATCTTGAGATTTGGTGGTCCTTCACCTCCCTAACCTTTGTGACTTTTCATGCGTCCTCCCAGTGGCCCTGAAGGACCTTGGCTCCTTGAAGAGGATAACTTTTAACTGCTCGAGTAAGACACTTCTTCCCACTTCAACATATTGCGAGGCTCCGTACCGACAGTCCCAGGGGGTCTGAAAGCCATCAGTGAGATTCAGTTGGGAGTGCGTGTTGTGTGCGAGTGTGTTTGTGACCTGTAACTGTGTGTGTCACATGGCAATGGGCGTATCACTTAAGAATGTGTGTGTGTGTGTGTGTGTGTGTGTGTCACCTAGGAGTTCTTGTTTAACTCACGAGTAGATGTGTTTAATGTATGTCACCTGGAACTTTGTTACTCTTTGTCATGTGGCAGATGAAGGCTGTGGTGCTTTACCTACGTATTATTCACTTGTCGGTTTGTAAATTTTTATACACAAATATTTAATTGCACCAAAACAGAACAGAATATGATGTATGGCGTCATGAGAAATGTAGTGACCGAGCCCAAACTCTTTTACTGTCGTGTCCGTATTGAACATTTATTTAGTTATGGACTTTTTTTTTCACAAATACGTTGACTGCAAGATTTAAGACAAGGCTTCGTTATGTAATGGTTGCTTATATTATCATGATCAAAACCTCGAGATTAGTTTTTAACTGTCTTAGGACCCCATTCATCCGGTGTAGGTTAACCTATACAAAATTATATATATATATTTTTTTTCATCTACATTTTCTCTTTATTTCTCCTTGTTCGCCGCCGTGGGTTCTGGATAATAAAGGAATTCCTGAGTCCTTCTCTACCCATTTCACTCATATAATCTCTCTCCTTCCTCTTACACAACTTTCTTTGATCACCTTTCCACTACTGCTTTCCCCTACTTTTCTATTTACCATAATGCTTTTTCTCACTTTCATAATGGTGTTCCCTTGTTGCTCTCTCTCTCTCTCTCTCTCTCTCTCTCTCTCTCTCTCTACATTATCAATTATTCATCCCTACGTTCTCTTTGTATCATTTTTCCCCCCGACAGTCCCCCTCCAGTTAACTCTCCCTCCTCAAAAACCTTCCTTCCCCCAAACTCTCCCTTCATCATACTCTCCCTTCACCAAGCTCTCTCTCCACTCCATTCTCCCTTCATCATACTCTCCCTCCACCACACCTCCCTTACTCCCCCTGGACCACTTGTCAGGGAGCAGATCTTGTTTCATGCTAGGCTGGTAAGGATTACCCCCTAACACCCTGGCTACTCTCCTTTTGTGGTCTATGACTTATCTCTCTCTCTCTCTCTCTCTCTCTCTCTCTCTCTCTCTCTCCTTCAATCTCCACCTAACTCCTTCTGTTTCTTCTTTCTTGCCAGTCTCCACATTGCAATGCTCATTCTTCTTCTTGTCTTCTCCTTTATTGTTTCTTTCATTCTCTCGTTTCCTTTCTACTCCCCTCCTTTACTTGCTTCCTCCTCTTTATTTCTTCCTTCCCTCAACTATCCATTTTGTATTCTTTTCCTCGTTATTACTCTCTCCCTTTTACTTATAAACTACAATTTGTTTCTTATTCTTCTCCATTTCCTCTATGTGGTCTCTCCTTGTTTCTTATCTGCTTCCCTTCTTCACTGGTTACCTCGTTTGTATTCTTTACGTCTAACCTGTTCTTCATTTAATAAGTATATTATCTTGTCTTTAAATTTTCTCTTTATCTCTTTAAACTTCATCCTTTTCTTTCTTATTTCTATTTCTTCTTTTCTTTTCATATATTATCACTCTGTATATGTGTTTTTACCTTCATGTTTTTTTTAGTCACTGTTATTGAATTTTTTTCCATTTTCTTCTTCATTTTCCCTACTTTTTACTTCTTCATATTTATCTTACTTTTCACTAAATACTTTTTTAGTGTTTACCTTCTGAACATATTTTTTTCTTTTCTCTCTTGCTTATATTTCTTATCTCTGTCTCTTTCCGTCAACTTATCTTTCTGTTAATTCTAGTTTACGTCTTTATTAAACTTTCTCCCTTCATCTGTCTTTCTCTCCTTCTTATCTCCCATCCCTCTTCTTATCTATATATCTCAAGTCATAATATATATTATTTATCTGTTTCCTTTATTCAATCGCTATTTATATATCATTTCCTCTTTCTTTTCATCTAACTCTCCCATTTCCCAGCTCTGTCCATCCCTTTTCTTCTTTATATCAGTATTTACATTCTTCCTCGTATTATTTCATTCATCTTTTCTTGATTCATTCCGTCTTTCCTCTTCCCTTTCCTCGTCTTCTTTCTTCTCCCAATATTCTACCTTCTCCTTCTCCTCATTCTCTTCCTTCTCCTCATCATCCTCTTCCTCCTCTTCATCCTCTTCTTTTTCCTCATTCTCTTCCTTCTTCTCATCCTCTTCCTTCCTCTCATCATCTTCCATTAATCTTACTTTTACAGTTTCCTAATTTGCATTCTCCTCAGCGTCCTCTCTTGTTTCCACCCTCTTCTCTCATCCACTTCTCCGTGTTTTCTACTCTCCCCAGTTCTCTCTTTCTCTCATGTTCTCCCTTTACCCTTCCTTCTCTCCCTTATCACTCACCACCTCTCTTTTCCCTCGCCATTTCCTGTCAACGCTATTAATCTAATTATTTACTTCCGGTTGGTTTCCCCTCTCTCGCTTTAATTGATATCATCACTTCTCAATCTCTTCTTGTTTATCTTTGTTAGCATAGTTATTCCCCCTGTTTATTACTCTCTCTCTCTCTCTCTCTCTCTCTCTCTCTCTCTCTCTCTCTCTCTCTCTCTCTCTCTCTCTCTCTCTCTCTCTCTCTTTCTTTTTCGTATTGTTGTGTTTGTCTTTGATAATCTTTTTTGTTCTTATCAGTTAGTTTACATTATTTTTTACATTTTAGTGTCTCTCTGTCTGTCTGTCTGTCTATATGTCTGTCTGTCAATGTGTTTGCCTCCCTGTCTTTCTCTCTTTTATCTTCAATAATTTACCTGGTCACCCATTTTTTTCTCTCACATGCCTTTCAATTTTTTCTTCCTTTCCTCACCTCTTCTACATCACCATATTACTTTATCTCGTCATTCACAATTCACTTTCTTCCTTTCCCCAACCATCCTTACGTCACTTCATCAATCTCTCTTCCTCTATCCTTCTTCCTCATTTATTTGTTTTCCTTGCATTTCTGTCTTTCTCCCCACTCTCTTCTTGTTCTCAATTTCCCTCTTCACTCCATTTTTCTCTCTCCGTAAGTTGTCCTTGTCATTTCCTCAATGTGACTCGTTCTCTCTCTGTCTGTGTCTCTCTTTCTCTGTCTCTCTTTCTCTGTCTTTCTGTCTCTCTGTGTCTTTCTCTCATTAGCCTATCAATCACCTCTTCCTCCTGCCTTCCTACACTTTTACTCTTCTCCCTCACTCTCCCCTATCCCCTATCTTCCTCCTCTTTTTCTTCCATTCCCTCTCTTCTACTCTGCCTATTCTATTCTCATTCCTCTCTCTCCTTTTTCTCCTCTGTCTCATCTCATCTCTTTCCTCATTCTACTCTTCTCTTTCTACTCTTCGCCTATCCTACTGCCCCCTCTCTCTCTCTCTCTCTCTCTCTCTCTCTCTCTCTCTCTCTCTCTGTCCTCCTTTTCTGTTCTTCGTCTTTCTCTCTTTTGCTTCTTCTCCTTTCCTCTTTTTCCTCCTCCTACGTTTGGCCTGACCGCGGTGTCCTCGGGATTTTGACCGAAATTTTCTACCCCTTTGAGAATTGAATATCGCACCCAGATTTCATTTTCTGCAGGACACATCTTTTGATCCCGCTTCCTCTCTCCTGAAACCTCTCTGGAAACCATCAGAAAACCTTTCGTGTTTTTATCTTAGCCTTGGAAAACACTTGAAAGATATAGCTATACTTTTGATGTAATAGGTTGTTGCGATATCGGTATGACGTCATGAGAGCAATATCTTTGATACTTCCCATAAACAAGTTGAAACCTGAAAATTCTTTGTTCGTCGTTCTCTTGACAACGTTTTGATAACCTTATACACAGAGAACGCATCTTATATAAATCATTAGGTGGGAATGTGTGTGGTTTTAATCTTACAGTGCCATTGTAAGCATTAAAACATAAATATTGATAACTTCTGAAACCACTGTAAGATATCAGGAAATCATCACTAGTTTTCTTGTTCATGAAAACACCCGTTAGCCTTGCACCGTGCTCAGATCGTGTTCTTTTTTTCTTAAACTAACGTCAATCTTTTGGTTTCACTTGTAAGTATAATTTCTTTACTCGATCATTTGAAAGCATTTAATAACCACAGACTTTGAGAAATTACAGAACACTCAACATACAACTCATCCCAAGCCAAGAGTATTCACCTATGTGTAGATCACGGCGTAACAGTCAAGAGAAATGTAGTTTTGTTAGACCGATTGAAAACCTCTGATAGCCATACTCCTAGACACCTCAGAGAAATAATCCATATTTAACGCAGCATTATAAAAGAGTCTTGGTTTCTCTAAATAATTTCTTTGATATCATAAAAAATTTATACCCTCAGTTTATCGTAAAATAAAAAAGAACAAATAAAACTTGGTAGTCCTGGCACAATCTGTATATCATACAGCGTGGGTCAGCACCATGGTGTCTGGCAGGGTGTATAAGATCTAACCGTCACCTCCTCTAATACATTTTGCAGTCCGTAAAATTTTGTGTAAAAGCAGTCATGAAGGTATACACCCACATGTGTGTTCAGGCAGGCTCACTTACATGCATTAACAAATATCACACACACACACACACACACACAGCTGACTGGAAGACTTCATATGTGTCACCAGTACCCAAGTCAACCAGCCCACAATCCTTAAATCAGCTACGACCCTTTGCAATCACCGCAATACCCAGCTTAATCTGTGAAAGTTTTGTGTTTGACTGGGCTTATGCTGATATTGCAGGAGCCGTAGATCCTCAGCAATTTGGTAATGTGAAAACATCCTCCACCACTCACTGTCTTGTCAGCTTTCTCAACTACATATACCGCCATCTGGAGAAACGAAAAACGTCTGTAGCTGTCGCCTTCATTGACTTCACTAAGGCATTCGACCTAGTCGACCACAATTTAACCATCAACAAAGCCATCGACCTCGGATTTCGAAGAAGTCTTATACCATGGCTTACAGACATCCTCAGTAACCGACTCCCAGCTGCACGCTTCCGAGGGGCTGTCTCCACCTTTCAGTCACTCACCAGTGGCGTCCCCCAAGGCACCAAGATGGGACCACTATGCTTCCTTATGCTTATCAATGATGCTCTAAGAGAAACCTCTGCTCGCTGGAAATGTCGATGACTCCACCATTGGGATCGGTGTCAACAATTCTGTTCCCGACTATACCGCCCTTCAGGATTTATTGATACAGTCTTCAAAACTCGGCCACCAACAACCACGTCACCATCAACCATACCAAGACCATGGTTTTGCACATCAACCTCTCCTCCGCCGTTTCCCACCCCATTCCATTACTTTAGGCCCCAACACACTCCAGGTTGTAGATTCCACTTAGCTCCTCGGAGTCACCATAGACAACAAACTAAATTGGAAACCACACATCAGTGAATATATCAAATCCTCCAGTTTCCGTCTCCACCTCCTACGCCACCTCAAGTCCCTCGGAGTTCCTGCCCCCTAGCTCCTCAGTATTTACTCAACATTCATACTTCCCAAGCTCACCTATGCCTCCCCTACCTGGTCTTCCTCCCTAAATGCCACACAACGTAAACTCCTAGAAAAAGTGCAAAAGAGGGCATGCAAGATTATTCTCTCCCCTTCCTACTCCACATAACAGGAAGCGTTCAACACACTGACCTTCTCCGCTCTCACTGACCATCACCACGACCTCATCTGCACATTTGGTGAGAAGCTTCTGCACCATCCTCAACACCGGCTCCTACTACCACCCGAGATCCCTCGTCCGAGAATTGCTGTTCGACACCACAACCGCATCCAGCCCACACGAGCACGAACTGAACGCTATAAGAACAGCCCAGTCCCAACCATTGTAAAAATTATCAATAACTTGTAATCAACCAGTATATTCACTCCCAGTCAATCTTACTTTTTTGCACTGTCACTATGTTGAAATGCCCTGTAGTTTGAGCTTCTCCCCTCCTAGGTATTATATATCATATTTGTATCACTTATGTTGCTTGTATATGATTTGTAAATCAAAAGACCCATTCCCCAATTTTGTAACTATATATTTTCAGCCTTCCGGCTGCCATGCTCTTTCAATAACCGTTAATTATTATTATTAATATCACACACACACACACACACACACACACACACACACACAGAGTGACGGAGTGCCGTAAAGAGTTGTTGTTCGGGTTATTTTGCGTAAATTTACTAAATACTTCATCATCCCTGCAGCCACAAACTCCAACCTCAAGAAAATTTCAACACCTGTTTTTGTTTAAACAGCTAAGGATATGTACGGTACAACACAACTGTATTTCCTGTACGATGGTGTACTGGAGCAGTGACAACCTTGGCCAAAATAAATGTAATACATAATAAAAAAATAATAATTGATGGTTAGACTTGATGATCTTTGAGGTTTACAGAAGATTAATCAGTGTTTAGAGCGTCATGAAGGTCGATTCACCCGATTATTCCTTTAAGGTAAATGTGTCGTTAAGTTTTACAGAAGAAAGTTGGGTATCACCTGAGAAATAAATTACAGGTGTTTATGCATAAGGTTCTACAGGTATATGCATTTATTATACAATAAATACAGGCACCCAGCATAAAGAGCCACACTCCTAGTTAACGTATGAAAGGAGAATATTTACTTGTGCAACTGTATAATAAGTCTGCTCATGAACTTTGGAACCGACACCCCCACTTTATGTTGCCGGCGCGGCGTGTGCTTAAACCTGCTGTCTTGTATCTACGGTTGTTGGTCAGATGTGTCCAAGCGTCCAGTTTCTTTTTCTCAAGCATTCTTGTTTCTACGGCTAGTTACAGTATATACTGTTCAGTGGACACCTAAAGACTGCAGGAAATATTACTAGTCCAGGTGTGTTAACACTCCACAGTGGTGAACTATTCAAAGGAATTAAAAAAAATATAAAACTTTTTAATCAAGCCTTTGTAACAACCACAAACACACACACAAAAGAATATATATTTTTCTAGAACATTTTATGACGACACAAACATGTGTTTAGTACTTGTATTCGTGTGCAAAAATCATTAATTAATACATTACATAATTTAAGGCCTTCAGGGTGGAAACGTGATATAAGTTCATTAAATATTTCAGAAATGTGTGACGCTGAACACATTATTCTCAGGTGTTTTCATATTCCATGAAGAGTTAGAATAAAGCATGTTAATGTATTTTATAGGTAAATAACAAAATAAAAACTTTAAATTAAAGGCAATGAATATATAAAATATTAAAATAATCAGTGAACAATAAGGTAAAATTACTTACTATACCAGAGCAGCAACCGCAAGAAGTGGGGAAGTGATAGGCAAGTAGATACATCAGTATAATAAGTTGCTTGGTGACCTGATCACTCCCTCCTTATACAGCCAGACAAAACTGGAGCGTTACATGGTTATTGGCCGGCTAGATACAGTAAGTAGTGTAGTAAACTTGGCTTAGACCTGAAAACGCTTTATTGTTTCTACATTGTTTACAAATTCTTCGTATCACTGTCGCCCCTGACAACACGTCTCTTCACCCTCCTGAAATATTTTACAGCAAGCCACATTTTCCTTGGAAGCTGCCATTCAATTCTGCAGACTTGGCAATTTTGCAGGGAGCGACCTCCTTCCTTGACGTATAATCACCTCAAGCAGCTGAGTGGGGGTTCAGGACACAACATAAAGACTTCATCATACAAAACTTCAAGTTTATATAACTGACACAGAGAGTTCAGGCTTATACGTATAAAATTAATTTAGCACTCTTGATTCATGAAAATAATGACGTGTATTATTCATTTCGTGTAAGAGGTTATTACTGTCTGGGTTAAGTGGTCGCGCTAACGAGGTCACTGTTCTGAATCTTCTATTATATTTTGGTCTCTAATGTACAACTATGCCCTCAGGAGAGCAATGTGATGACAAGATCTGACAATATACTGTAATTAGCTAGATAATGCGACAAGAGGCTTAATGCGTATAGTGTTCACTGACTTCATATACAATGCTCACCACTCTGTAGTTTATATAGTTTAAGGTAGGGGTAGTTTAGGCAATTTTAGGGTACGTCAAATTATAAGTTAGATTAAGTTAAGTTACATTAGGTTAGGTTAAGGGAAAATAAGTAAAGCCAGTGTGGGGTTTATTATATTAGCTCAGGTTAGGTAGTGTTAAGTCAACCTAGTTAGAAGTAGGAAGTCAGGTTACGTTAGGTCAAGTTTGGTTGGGTTATGTTTGGTCACGTTTGGTTTGGTTGGGTTTGCTTTGGTTAGGTTAGGTTAAGTCAGGTATGTTAGGTTACGTTAAGTCAGGTTTGGTTAGGTTGATTTAGGTTACCTCGGGTTAAGTTTTGTAAGTTACGTTAGGTCAGGCTTAGTTTTTTGGTTAGATCATGTTTCGTTTGGTTTGCTGAGGTTAGGTTAGGTCAGGTTGGTTAGGTTAAGTTAGGTCAGGGTCACTTTGGTTGGATTAGGTTACATTTGGTCAAGTATGGTTATGTTAGGGCAGGTTAGATTAGGTTAGGTTTAGTTAAGTTTGGTTAGGTTTGTTTAGATCTATTTAGGTTAGGTTTGTTTAGGTGTTGTTTGGTTTGGTTACGTTAGGTTGCCATGGAGATCGGCTATCTTCCACCCCGCTGTACATTCAACTCCCCTTCCGTCTCCCCCACTACCGCTGTACCCTTAACCTGCGCCACTGATTGGCTGGTCATCAGCACTCTGGATCAAATTGACCAATGGCGCGTAATTTAATGTCACAGGGGGAGGGGTATGTTGATCTATCCGACTATTACTACTCGCTGGTGCACCGTGCCGGGCTAATGTACTGTACGCCAATGCTTATCCTTGGTTGTGTTAATGTCGTTTATGGCTACGTACTGTTTTATCGCTATTATATTATTAATTATCACTAGTAACTCATTTATAGACACACCTAACCTGTGTAGATAGCATATATATATATATATATATATATATATATATATATATATATATATATATATATATATATATATATATATATATATATATATATATAAACTTTAAAATCATCCTAACCTAACTTAAGATAGTCTAGGTATTTCTTCAGTATCGACAAAAAATATGTACTTAAGCAGGACGTGTAAGCACCTCGGGTGACGTGAACCCTTGTGGCGTGCCTTCCAATACTCTTCAGTGTCCCGCGAATGGGCTCCAATATCCATAAACGATCCTCATTTTGCGCTCGCTGGAGTCACTCGGCCGGTCACGCTCCTTATACTCGTGGTCCAAGGTAGTCACTCGGTGCATCTCATTTTGTTTGAAACGACTGCATTCACATGCGCACGAGAGTGAACGAGTCGTGCTTAATCTGCCCGACTCTTTAATGTTCAGAGACATGGAGTTAGTTATGGAAGTTACATATAGTTATTATTATAATATTGTTTTATTTGCTACTGGCTATTAGCGCTTAAGTAATCCTCTGGAATTTCCACTGTAACAGTGGAGCTGCTTCGTCATTATCACGCTGGAGGACAACATGTTCAACTATAAATATTTTTCGGTTCCAGGACCTGATGTTGAATTTTGCCCGGTTGAATGAAAAGCAATTTTCCGTTGACTGTTCATCGGCCATAGTAACCCTGACATACGACCGTTAATGAAGGGCGAACAGTAGTTATGTATCGAGCTGGATTTTGGTTTGGCAGTGCAACAGGCGAGGGCAACTGTGGCAACATTCACAGTAAATGAAAGGCTGAATAACACTTAATAAGGTGCATTAAGTGCTTGTGTTGTAAAGTGTAAGTACCTTGTGATTTACTCTATCTATAATTTTATTATTATTATTATTATTATTATTATTATTATTATTATTATTTAACAGTTAACGAAAAATAAATGACAAAAGAGAGTTTAAGAAATATGGAAGTTTCAAAAGTAGATTTTGTTGATACATGTTTTCGAACTCCTACTTAGAAATGTCAACACAATTTCAATAAGAAATACAATGAAATTATACCAATGTAATAACACTAAGGGATTGTGGAAGATATAACCATCTTGATCTGTTGTTTATGGCTCGAGGTATCTTGATAATCCCAAGAATTTTACATTAATTTGGAAAGAATGAGATTTATTCCTATCCTCCCTCTTCTCCCTTAATCTCCCTCTCCTCTTTACTTTCCTCCCACTATTTCACTCTCGCTTTCTTTCCTCTTTCCTTCTCTATCTCTCCATCTTTATTCTTCCCCTTGCTTACTTCCCTTGCTGTTCTATTCCTCTCTCTCTCTCTCTCTCTCTCTCTCTCTCTCTCTCTCTCTCTCTCTCTCTCTCTCTCCTCTTCTCCTCTCCTCTTCCCTCTCTCCTCTTCCTTCATTTTTTCCATCTTGCCCCTTCATCTCCTAATCAATCATCTCCGTAATTAAGGAGAGAATGTCAACTTCCTCCCTCTCATTTTTTACGAAATATCGGTCACAGGAATGATGATTATGAAGAGAGGTTTAGGTGTAATGTTGATAAATGGTGGTTTAGCTTTAACCTTGATAAATAGGGGGTGTAAGTCAGGCAATAACAAATCAGGGAAGGAATGTGATCTTAGTAAATTGGGAAGTGGGTATAGATATAATGACTAAGTGGTATATATTCCATGACAAATAAACAGTATAGAAGCAGTGTTAATCTCGTCAGCCACAGCTTTAACATATCCAAGAAGTGACTGATTTTCAACCGTTGTAACTTTACTTTTATATCTGGATCTAATGTCGTTCTTAATCTTACATATCAACTTTAGTCTCGTATTTTTAGTTCAGTGTTACTGTTGGTTCTTTGTATAAAATAGATGAAAATTAAAAGAAAAAATCGAAACAATTTGCTAATTTTAACGTAACATTTGTTCAATAAAAGACCACTAAAATAGTCTTTCTCTCACTGGTGCGACGTCATCAGTGGGCCTGAGAAACTTAATAGTATAACTAATATGACTGATGGAAATATTTCAGTATATCTACGGGTCAAATTTTTTTTAAACTTTTAATTTATAGCGAAAAAGAACAATGTATTAAAATTGAACAAAAAAATAAATATAAATAACGGTGGATTATCCCCAAACAGCATCCCCTGGCAGCTGAAGGACCACTCACCTTGTTTACATTTATATAAGCTGTAGTCCCATCGGCCAGTGATTCCACAAACAAATATAACCTAACAGATAGACAGAGCCAGACTGACAGAAGGAGTGAAGAGTAGACAGGCGAACAGAAAAAGACAAAAGGTGTGTGTGAGAGAGAGAGAGGCTGGCTCCCATGAGGCAGACAGAGCTTTTGAGGATAGGATTAATAGCCAGGAGTCTTTACGAACTCGCATTAAAATTACCGTCCCTCAAGGGACACGAGGAAGAGTCTTACGTATTTCCTGGAAAAAAGAATGAGGTTCCTTCTCGGTCTGTCTGCCCCAGAAGGAAGTAATTTGTCAAAATATGCAAAACAATAATTTATTACAGTATTTAAAAAAATATTTTTATTATCATCATATCTGTACCGAACCACGGGATTTGTTGCTTGAAAAATATTTTACAGGGAGTTTGGGGAGAGTGTACTATACACACGCCGCCTCACACATTTTCGCGGAGATCGAGTCAATAGTTGTATTACAACTGCAACATTGTCCTCGCATGTAAGAGATTTCACACACACGTTTTACAGCAAGACAGTTAATTATTACAAGTTATAAACTTACTTGTGTTTATATTGAAATTATATGAACTTCAAAATGTTGCAAGAAAGTTGAGCGATGAAGAATGACCTATAGATGACCCTACTCACGCCCATTCATCCTTGATGGTGTGGAATATACAGTACAATTCGAATTCATGTTGTGGTAACTTGTAAGTGTTAGGAAACAGATACTGTTGTTGTAGATTTACAGGAAGTCTTAGAGCTGAGCCTTAATGCCTGTTATATAAAGGTCACGTGACTGAGTACATGTAGGAGAAGCGCTAAGATCTACGTTATTTAAGCTTCTCATTTTTATTTGTTTGAATATCGTCCGCAGAAATATATATGTTTTACTGTTTTATAATTAGAACCTTGAAGCATAAGACCTTCATATATGACATAAATATCCCCCTTAAGAATATTAAATTCATGTTTGATTATAGAAATCACTAACCTGTAACGTCCCACTGTGTTTGTGTCCAGGCTTTCTGTATTCTTAGGAAGACATGACCAGGTTTCCGGAATACAGTCATCCTTTATAAATTTGGTCTTTATTTGTAATTGTTCTTACATAAAATAACACATACGGCTGCATCATTAGGTACACCACCACCCCAGGAGGCCACCAGGTGCTCTACCACCAGAAATGTCTCTCCCTCCCCTCCCCCCTCCTCTCCCCCCTCCCTCCTCATCTCCCAAAAACAAAACAAATCCTGTAGGAGTTTATGCTAGCTCTAAGAAAATATGGTTGATATAGGAATAGTGGATATAGTATTGGGAGTTGATCATCGCTGCAGCATCGATGGCTGCAGGTGTGTTCGGGGTGATTTGATTAGTATTTGGTGTCTGTGTAGTTGATAGAGGCGGAATGCACGGTTTAGAAATACATTTTAGAATATCGTTATTTTATCTTCCTATTGACTAGATATATGTAATTGACATCACGAAAAAGAAATACAAATTTCCATGAAAGAATATAAATGTAAATATACTATTTCTCCTATTTCGTTTTTTAAATATATATCTGTTTTCGGTGAATTGCAAGAGATAACTGGACAGCAATTTGCATGGATTAGTATAAAGCAAAGCGCTGTTGTGTAGAATTGACTTGGGTTTTGGGAACACATCGAGGCTGGCCATTAATTACTGGTAAAAGACCCCAGCCTGAATAGTCGAGTGGAGAGACGAGCATGTCCGAGCGAGTTGGTCTACGTGGCCATTACATTCCCGACCATTGGACTCGTACAATAATATCCTAGTGGCATTAGCGAGCACTGGCCAGGGGAGGATATGAAAAGCGAGAAGCAGAGATGAAAGGCAGAAATGTCGATGAATCTTCCCCGGATTAATATATTTCAGCAAGCATACAGAAGGTACATCCCAATAAAGTTTATCAATAGGGGATAGAAGTGTATTTTCAGTTTGTCTTAAGAAGTAATTTCCTCGCCAATAAATATTTCAACAGTGTTAAGAGCGTCGGAAGGAAGGAACGAAGGAACGACTTAGTGTGAGGTAAAAAAGTGTGTTATTGGTTTGAAATATTTGATGGAATATTTCTGTAGGTTAGGTGGTTTAGTGTGGATGTGTTATGAGTGTGACTGTAATTGAGTGTGGCTGTGATTTTGTGTGGCTGTAGTTCAGTGTGGCTGTGAAAGAGTGTGGCTGTGGTTGAGTGTGACTGTGGTTGAATGTTTGAAAGTCGCTGTGGTTGAATGTGGATGTTGATGAGTGTGGCTATAGTTGAGTGTGGCTGTGGTTGAGTATGGCTGTGGTTGTGTGTGGCTGTGGTTGAGTATGGCTGTTGTTAAGTGTGGCTGTGGTTGAGTGTGGCTGTGGTTGAGTATGGCTGTGGTTGTGTGTGGCTGTGGTTGAGTATGGCTGTGGTTGAGTGTGGCTGTGGGTGGTTGTGTGTGTGTGTGTGTGAGAGAGAGTTAACAATGAAAGAAAAGAAAAAAAATAACCACAGAAAATCAATGTTAAAAGATGAAGATAAACGGATCGACTTATGAATAAAAGCATAGTGTAAGATTTTATTAAGTGTAAGATTATATTAGGAAATATTTAAATCGACCTGTATATATTAAGGAGTCGATTTGTACCTAAGAAGGAGTCGACCTGTATCTATGGATGTAGGAGTCCCCCCTCCAACACCTGATACTATAGGAGTGATGTGAGGTCAAGAAGCGTTGTGAATAATTTGAAGATTTTTTTAAGGAAAGGCGTCACGTATAGGTGGCCAGAGCCTCGGGTGGCAGTAAAACTTATCTAATTAAAACATTTAATATGAAGGAAATTAATTAATAATACACAAAAAAGTCCCTACGATTTATAATAAACTGTATATATAAATACAAAGTCCATATGCTATGCATACAACTATTATTCTTCTCCTTGTTTAACTCGTATTGTGAGTAAATTTTTTTTTAACATAATCAAGTGTCACTTTGACCGTACATTTGATATTTACCAAAAAATTTAATTACTTGATGAGGGTGCAAGAGAAAAATTACAATGCCACTCTACAGTTCAGATAAAATTATAACAATAATTCAAATACAATTAAAAACCTTTATATATATATATATATATATATATATATATATATATATATATATATATTTCATGTAAATCCACAATGAAAAAAACTCTGTCTTGAATAGCTAATATCCATATATATATATATATATATATATATATATATATATATATATATATATATATATATATATATATATATATATATATATATATATATATCTGAGAGAGTGTGTTCGACGATGGTAAAACAAAACAAAATTAATGTCAGGAAATCCACTAACGCCGGTCAGGATGGCTGGAAAACCTTACCTTATCCTCCCGCCACTCCCTCCCTCCCTCCCTCGCCATCCTCCCTGCCCGACCTCACAATACATCATCACTCCTCTTATCCCAAATTGCTACACCCCCATTATCAGGTCCCATACACCACCACCAGCCGCCTCCCGCTGCCCCATCTTGACGGTAATCATCCGGAACCCTTCCTCCCCAGCTGGAAATTCTGCTGAGTTTTCACTGGCGCCTTTCCTCGTCGCCACCTCTCTTCGTCGCCACTTTCCATCATCTTCGCCTTCGCTTTTCGTCGCTCTTCTTCGTCGTCTGCCTCAGTTTTTTTGGTTCCTTCCTGTCGTCGTGTCATTCCTATGTGATCGTCTCTCATCGTCATCATTTCCGTTCCTTGTCTCCTTCGTCAACACTCCCTACTTTGTCTCCATTTAACATCACTTCCCTCCCGTGTCTACCTCAGTAAACTAGAATGAGATTGCTGTCACTCCACCACTTTACGTCGTCTACTTCCCAATATCACAAGTTATTTATCTAATCGTAGTCCCCCTATTCTCCCTCTTCATCATCATTATTATCTCTTCCCTCCATCATTCACCCTTGTCTTCATCATCGTCATTATCCTCCCTCACTGTCTCTCACCATCTCTATCACTTCTTCAACCACCACCACCACCACCATCACTACTACCAACACCACCACTACCAGCACCACCACTACTACCACCATCACTACCACCACCATTACTAAACTTACCATCAACAACCCTATGAATGCAATTACCACTATCGCCACCAATACCATTACCACCACCACCACCACTACCACCACCACTACCACCACCACTACCACCACCATAACCTTCCATTACCACCCTCACTACCCTTACCATCACCGCTCTCCCTACATCAGCTACTCTCACTCCCCCCGTCTTCACGTCAACTCTCTCACCCTCCTCCATACCTCATATCTCTCCAGACTTAATTCTCTCACTCTCTCTCTCTACATACACCCTCACTCTCTTCTCATCTACTGTCCTTATTCCACCTTTCTCTCCTATCCTTCGTATTTACTGTTGTTTATTAATCTATTAATCTATAAATTTTATGTGTTTATCTTTCCATATCTTTATTCTTAATTTCCCACTTCCTCTATTTATCCGTTTATGGTAATTTTTCATCGTATTTTCTTTCTTTTTTGGGGGGGGGGGGTAATTATTATCTATTTTCCTATTTCCTGTATTTTAATTTGTTCTTAAACTTTAAGGAGATATAAAAAGAGCTGAAGATACATGTGTACGGACACAGAAACAGACAGGCAGAGATAGACAGACAGAGGCAGACAAACAACCAGACAGATTAACAAACAGAGAGAAAGACAGACACAGACCGACAGGCAAAATAAAGTTAATTTTTAATATTAATTTCTAATCAATTTATTCTCCTCTTCAATATAAAGCTTACAGTTACTAATGAATTTTCTCAGAAGTAATAGTGAAAATTTTCTTAGCTAACAGTGTTGACCCCCAACTTTACTCATCATCTACCTCCACTCATTCTCCACCTTCACTCATCCTCCAATTCCACTCATCCTCCACTTCTACTCATCTTCCACTTCTACTCATCCTCCACTTCCACTCATCCTCCACCTCCACTCACTCTCCATAACCACTCTCTCTCTCTACCTCCACTCACCCTCCGCTTCCACTCATCCTCCATCTCCACTCATTCCCTACCTTCACACACACTCTACCTTCACTCACCCTCCACCTCTACCTCACCCTCCGCCCACCTTTACCTTCACACACCAGCCACATCACCCTCCACTCAGTCTACCTCCACCCACCCTTCACATCCACCTCCACACATTATGTACAGTTGGGGACTTTTCCGACTGATACACCCAGCGTTGTCAATCCGCCCTCTCCGTGAGGTGTGAACCCCGAGAGTATCGACTCGTGAATCAGAACCATTCACTAGTGAAAGGGAGAGGGGGGAGGATGATGGAGACCAATATGTGAGGGGGTGGCAGGTGAAGGGGTGGAGGAGGGTGTTCGGGGGCTAAAGAGGTAGGAGAGGTTTGAGGAATTACTTTTGCAGTTACAGTGCAGTATGTGTTAAGTAAGGATATAAATACGTAGAGCAAAACACAAATTATGCTTAAAATGTGTTACCGCACATTAGGCTGGTATTCCCAGCTTGTGCTGGGTGTATGGGTTGTCAGACCACAGCTTACATCTCAGAAACTCTAGGCCTTCCCTAGGTCAAGTGTAGGGTAACTCTGCGGTTGACCAAGGATTGTAAACCAACTAGCTCCCCCTCCCATGTCACACATGTAAGAGGGCACCAGCCGGCTCTCTCCCAATATACACAATGTCCTACACCGCAGAGGGGGGCCAGTCTTGACCCGACATTAGGAGGGGTCAAGTGTAACTCTCACGGTGGACCGGGGGTTACAAATCAACTAGCTCCCCTCCCATGTGACATGTCACCACAACAGACATGTAAGAAGGCACCAGCCGACCCTCTTCCAATATACAATAACCTACTCTCTGAACAAAGGCCGGACCTGACCTCACAATTAGCCAGGTCAAATGTAACCCTTGGAGCCCAACTCAAGGGGGCCACAAATCAACCAGGGCCTCTCGTGTCACACGGCCCCACCTGATGACTTCTCCTTACATCTCAGAAACTCCAGTCTGACCCGACGTTTGGGAAGTCAAGTGTAGGGGAACTCTCACGGTTGCTCTCCCAATATACACACGGCCCCACCTGATGACTTTCCCAGATAGTTCTGAAAAAGTCCAGGCCTGACCGCACATTTGCGGGGTCAAATGTAAGGAGACCCTTCGCCGCCCCCCCAGGCCAGCTGAACCTGACGGCTCGCATCCCAATATATAGGACGTCCTGGTCCTCCCTCGGATTCGCAGAGAAGTAGTTGTCTTGTAACAAGGTGGCCAGCTACGACACCACCAGGCCTGCTCGAGCCGAAGTCAGAGGCCGGAGGCAAGTCGCCTCCGGTCAGGACCGAGACTTCCCTCCGGTGTCCCAGCTAAGCAGTCGCCCTCCCGATACCAGTGTCCCAGCTAAGCAGTCGCCCTCCCGATACCAGTGTCCCAGCTAAGCAGTCGCCCTCCCGATACCAGTGTCCCAGCTAAGCAGTCGCCCTCCCGACACCAGTGTTCCAGCTAAGCAGTCTCCCTGCTAGGCCTCCCCTAGGTCACGTGAGTGTTTGTCAGAGCTTTCCATGGGATGAGTTACCTACGTGGGAAGTGTATTCATTTCATGTTCGTGTCCGAGAATCAGAGTGTCTAGTAACGTAATATGATGTCCTAGTAACGTAAATATAATGTCCTAGTAACTTCAATAGAAGGTGTTATTAATGTGTCCATGTCATGTTCGTGATTAATAAAGAGTTGTAACGAAGCAGTGTTTGAGAAGTCGCCTTTAAGAACGTAATAGATGTGTATTGACGTGTAAGACACGACCAGTGTACGATAAGAGTAAATAACTATCACGGCCACGCTACCAAAGTCTTCCTCTCTTTATACTCTTATACTATCAATATTCTACCTATATGTAATCTTCTTCTTGTGAGTTTTGTCTCATTACATGGGAATACGATTTTATGCATATATTTTCATGCAACTCTTACGTAATCTAGGGATGATAGGGGGACAGATTGGAGTCTCAATATGGTGTCCTTTTATGACAGGGTGGATGTATTTTATTCTCTTTACATAAGCATCAAGTAATTAATATTATGAAATTTGCAGTAAAATCATACCGAAGACATTGGCAACCTACTTTTATTTTAAACAAAATTTATGTTTGAATGACAATAATAAATCAGTAGACAGAAGTTCCACCTGATATGAGTATTTCCTGTTCGTTGTGGTTTTAACACAGTTACGCCATGTATACAATGAGTGATTTACTCTTGCTCTCATTTATTGGTTGATCACTAGTCGTAGCCTCACACAGGTCTCTTTCTTATTATGGTTGTGGGTTTCTATAACGTGTTTTATGTCTGATAATTAATTATCTTTCTGCTGCTAGTTAGTGCTTGTAGCTATAATGTACTTTATGTTTGTATTTCTACTGTGTAAGCTTTTGTGTAATGTAATTGTGCTATTTCAGTTTTGCTTTTCTTAAGAATGCATGTACAGTATGTGTGTTGGGAGTTTGACAGCCACACTTGACATAAGTGTGAGTCTAAGCCAGGACATGTGTTGGTGGCACAGTGGTAATGCATGTATTCGTATCTTTCGCTACTATGCAATGGGTTAGAGTCCTACTTTGACTAGACACACACGAGAATGATGTTATCCAGTGTGACACTACCAAACATCAGTTTCCTCCTATACTAACATTGGGCAATAATTTTCATAACAAACTAACAAAGAATAGACAAACTGATAAGTGGTAAAATGATAACTATAAAAATAATAATTAAATGATTCCTGATGACAGTCTGTAAAATATCAGAGTGAAATATTGGAGTTACCGTTAAAGATAACCATTTTCTCAAACACTCCAAAGACCATTCTCTATTATTTCTACTTTGTCCAATAGATGGCGCCATGGTCGGAAACATTTAGAAAATATAAGGGAGTTCAATCTCCTTATCATTTTCCTGGGTGTTGACGAAAACTTGACGATCTATCAGTCATCAAAATAGTGCCGAGCAGACGACACCATTTACTGTTTCTCAGAAAACCTACAACCATGAACTGATTCACCACATCTACTTTATAAAACATTGCTAGAATAATGGTGCTACAAACATCCAAGATAAACGCTATGGTGTGGAATGGTGAGAAAGTTTAAAGTGTTATGCCAAGATTTATATTTTTTTTTTTATTGGGCACTCCCCTACATCCTTGTGTAAGGTGAAGCTCAGAAGCGTTTACAGCGCCCAACAGGGAAGCATGCTAAGTTCATGCTTGCCTTTATGTCTCATGAGTTAAGGGCGTAGAAGCCTGAAGAGTCAAGGGCGTAGAAGCCTGAAGAGACAGTGGTTTATGTCATCAAGTTATTGGAAGCTCCAACAACTCCCTGATTACGAATTCGCAACTTTCGACTTACAACAGGTACCTACTTTACTGCTAGGTGAACAGGGACTAATGGGGGCTAGGAAGTAAGTCCAAACAACTTCCACCGGCCCGGGAATCGAACCCGTGACATCTCGCTTGCGAGGTAAGAACGGTACCGCTTCTACCACCGGCCCCCCCTTATGCCAAGATCAACAACTGTGATGTAAACAAACTTTTCTCAAACGTATTTAATAATGTATTAGTAAATATAACGATAATATCAATCTCATTTTCAGTGATTTAAGTATTAATATAGGCGAGTAATATTTTTTGAGATATTTAATGAATAATTGTGTGGTTAAGTGAAAATTAGTGATCCGCTTATGTGAGACTTAAATTAATGATCTCGGTATGTAATAATTAGTCATCTCGAGAAAGGTGGAGGAGACGGCTACCACCAGAAATAACTTGTGGAATTGAACCAAATTTCTGGAGATACTATTTGCTGCATGATACTAAACACGAAAATGGAGGCCAGATTTCACAGAACCTATTAGAACCTGACCTAACCTACCTCACCTAACATAATAACCTGTGCATTGTCGTTTCGGTTTTTTTTTTTTTTTTTTTTAATAATATTGCCGACTAACCCTCGAACGTGTTGTTTGTTTTGGTGTTTATTTTCTTAACATACTTTCATCAATGAGTTCTGATTTGATAATACTTTTTTGTGCAAATGCTTCGTTTGGTAGATAATAAGTGCCTAGGTGCACACTACTTTGTCTTTCTCAGCTATGATGTGGCGGTAAAGCCGTATCTTAATGTAAACAGCCAATCATATTGACGTATTTCAAAACACTCAACTGCTGGCGCCCCAATCGATGCCTATGCCCAGTGTATACTTATGAGCCATTAGGTCTGAGTGGCTGTTCTCACGTCCACAAAAAACGTAAAGTTACACCGTATCACAGTAAGTTCTTTATGTTTAATATGCCGGGGGTCCTGGGAGTAAAGCCACACAGCTAGGAAGTTAGGTAAAGTTAGGTAGGTTTCTTTTGGTTATGTTGGTGAAGTCTTCTAACAGCACTTCTGCTGCTTGTTTTTCATATGAACTAAGGTTAGGTTAGGTTTAATTTAGAAATAACCACCTTTTAACACATTTGCACAAACTTTGACAGTGTCCACTATAAAACACAGCAAAATTGTAAATTTTTTAAAATCGTTTTCTATGAAAAATCGGCGGCGGGTCAGTCGTCAATAATTACCATGGTGTGAACCATTATTACGGAAAATAATTTATTTCTTCGCCACCAAAGAATGTTATCACGTGAAATTTCTGCCATATGATGGTTAATGTTGACGACTATCCCGCCAATGCATTATTTGTTTTGGTGTTTATTTTCTTACCATATTTTATTACCCATATCATCAGTGTTCATTGTGTTTTTACCCTGTTATTTCTCTTTTCTCTCATGGCCTACCCACTGACTAGTAATATATGAGCGAAGAATACAATGTCGTCACCTCGATTTTATTACTCGGTATATATCATTTAAACATCATCTCCTGAAAATTTGATGCAATTCCATAAAGTCCTTCTCGTGCTAACGGTCTCCTCCACCTTTTCCGTGACCTCGCTTTAAGTGATAATTTGTGATCTCGGTTAAGTGAAAATTAGTGATCTCAGTTAAGTGAAGATGAGTGATCTCGGTTCAGTGATCTTGGTTAAGTGAAAATAATTGATATCGGTTAAGCAAAAATAAGTGATCTTGTTTAAGTGATAATTAGTGATCTCAGGATGACGCCACCAGCAAGACCACCAGTGAGTATTTTAAATATTTTTCGTAATATTCAAGATGTTGTTCCAACCTTAGCAGCTCCTTGATAAAATTTCTCTATTGAAGGTAAAATTTTCTTACCTCGAGAAACAGACTTAAAATACAGGAAGAATACTTTTTTTGTGAAATTTCAGTTTTGATTTATGAAATGGGCGGTGGAAAACGGCCACCGCTAGTGTCAGGTTTAAACTGTAAGGATGGCTTTTTTCTCAGAAAGGAATTATATTCTATTTAGCGGGAATAAATGAGGAAATAGTTGTGTTATGGTTGTTCATTTAATCTGTTCACGTTCTTTGAGAAATTGTGACAGAATAAAAAAAATATTGAATTTGAGAAGTTGATACCTGGTCGTAAGCTTATGTAAGTAAAAAAATCCATTAAGAACATAAATAATCTCAAACTAAAAAAAACATCGGCTGGATGGCGTGTCAAGACTTGCTCCTCCATATAAGGAAAAACGTCAAAAATCGTAAAAGTGAAGTGACTCAAAACACATTCCTTCTCCGTGTGTGTGTGTGTGTGTGTGCTCCGTAAGGTAAGAAACCCTTTATCTTTTATGAAGAAATTTGATCAGGTAGCTCCTAAGGCCAGATCATTCATGTCAAGTATTACCAACCAAATATACTATGACATATTCCTCAACTTTTGATGAAAAATATGTCTTCCAGAAATCTGAACGTATAAATAATGATACAGAGGTGTACTTAAAAATAAACTTTTATGTGGACTATGGACATGCCATAAGTGGGTAATATGTTTCTCTGTACAGACAAGGACAAGGCCTGTTGACGTATAATGTTATTACTACGTTTCAATAGCTACTGTTTATAATAGCCCAACAATGTTTTTAATCACTTTTACATCAACAATTAAAAAAGCAATTATGGAGGAGACAGCTAACACCAAAATGAGTTTTTCTATGTCATTCATTTTTTTCCACAAATGTTGTTTGGGTGATAAGTAATACAAATAGTACAACAACTTTTTCATGTAATTTTAAGCATCTAAGATATTTGTTTTCTTAATGTATAATCATAAATCGCCTGTACTGGGTCGGGTATGAAAGAAGAGTGAAATTCCGGGATAAAACGCCACGAACTACTTGATCATATGGCAGAAAGAAACCGGACTAGTCGCTGGTGGAGGGTGATGCGGACTAGCATGTGGAGGTGGATGGTGCGGACTAGTGGGCGGTAGAGAGTGGTGTGCACTAGTGGTGGGTGGTGTGGACTAGAGGGTGGTGGAGAGTGGTGTGGACTAGTGGGTGGTGGGTGGGTGGTATGGACTAGTGGGTGGTGGAGAGTGGTGCAGACTAGTGGGTGGTTGAGGGTGATGCGGACTAGTGGGTGGTGGAGGGTGATGCGGACTTATGGGTAGTGGTAGGTGGTGCAGGCGAGTGGGTGGTGGGTTGTGCGGACTATTGGGTGGTGGAGGGTGATGCAGACTAGTTTGTTGGTGGAGGATGATGCGGACTGAGTGGGAGGTGGTGGGTGATGGACTAGTGGGTGGTGGGGTGGTGCGGACTAGTGGGTGGTGCGGACTAGTGGGAGGTGGTGGTGGTGTGAACGAGTGGTTGATAGAGGTTGGTGGACCAGTGATGGACTAGTGGGTGGTGGTGGGTGGTGCGGACTAGTGGTTGGTGGAGGGTGATGCGGTCTAGTGGGTGGTGGAGGGTGATGCAGACTAGTGGATGTAGGATGATGCGGACTAGTGGGTGGTGAAGGGTGAGACTAGTGGGTGGTGGAGGGTGAGTGGGTGGTGGTGGGTGATGTGGACTAGTGGGTGGTGAAGGGTGATGCGGTTAGTGGGTGGTGGAGGGTGATGCGGTCTAGTGGGTGGTGGAGGGGTGATGGACTAGTGGGTGGTGGAGGGTGATGGAGGTGTGGTGGTGGACTAGTGGGTGGTGGAGGGTGATGGACTAGTGGGTGGTGGAGGGTGATGCGGTCTGGTGGGTGGTGGAGGGTGATGCGGACTGGTGGAGGTGATGTGGGTGGTGCGGACTAGTGGGTGGTGGAGAGTGGCAGACTAGTGGGCGGTGGTGGATGGTGACGAGTGGGGTGGAGGGTGATGCGGACTTGTGGGTGGTGGTGGGTAATGGACTAGTGGGTGGTGGAGAGGGTGCAGATTAGTGGGTGGTGTAGGGTGATGGACTAGTGGGTGGTGGTGGATGGTGGGCTAGTGGCTGGTGAAGGATGATGTGGACTAGCAGGTGGTGGTGGATGGTGCGGACTAGTGGGCGGTGGAGAGTGGTGGACTAGTGGGTGGTGGGTGGTGGAGAGTGGTGTGGACTAGTGGGTGGTGCAGAGTGGTGCAGACTAGTGTGGGTGGTGTAGGGTGGACTAGTGGTGGTGGAGGGTGATGTGACTAGTGGTTGGTAGGGAGATGCGGACTAGTGGGTGGTGGAGAGTGTGCAGATTAGTGATTGGTGTAGGGGTGATGAGGACTAGTGTGGTGGTGGTGGTGGGGCTGGTGGAGGTTGATGCAGACTAGCAGGTGGTGGATGGTGCGGACTAGTGGGCGGTGGAGAGTGGGTGGACTAGTGGTGGGTGGTGTGGGCTAGTGGGTGGAGAGTGGTGCGGACTAGTTGGTGGTGGAGTGGTGTGGACTAGTGGGTGGTGGGTGGGTGGTGTAGACAAGTGGGTGGTGGGGTGGTGGAGGGTGGTGCGAACTAGTGGGCTGTGGTAGGTGGTGCGGACTAGTGGGTGGTGGAGAGTGATGCGGACTAGTGGTGGTGGTGGTGCTGACTAGTGGGTGGAGATTAATGCAGACGAGTGGGTGGTGGGTGGATGGTGTGGGCTGGTGGTGGTGGTGGGTGGTGCAAGGTAGTGGAGGGTGATGCGAACTAGTGAGTGGTGGAGAGTGGTGCAGGGTGGAGAGTGATGCTTGCTAGTGGGTGGTTTAGGGTGAAGTGGACTCGTGGGTGGTGCGGACTAGTGGGTGGTGGAGGTGCAGGGTTGTGTGGTGCTGACTAGTGGGTGGTGGGTTGTGTGGACTAGTGGGTGGTGGTGGGTGGTGCAGACTAGTGGGCGGTGGTGGATGGAGCAGTAGTGGGCGGTGGTGGGTGGTGCGGACTAGTGGGAGTTGGAGGGTGGTGGACTAGTGGGTGGTGGAGGGTGATGCGGACCAGCAGGTGGTGGTGGATGGTGCAGACTAATGGGCGGTGGTGGGTGGTGTGGACTAGTGAGTGGTGGTGGGTGATGCAGACTAGTGGGTGGTGCAGACTTGTGGTGGGTGGTGTGGACTAGTGGGTGGTGGAGGGTGATGGACTATGAGCTGTGGTAGGTGGGTGGACTAGTGGGTGTTGGAGGGTGATGGACTAGTGGATGGTGGTGGGTGGTGCTGACTAGTGGGTGGTGGAGATTGGTGCGGATTAGTGGGTGGTGTAGGATGATGCGGACTAGTGGGTGGTGGTGGGTGGTGCGCACTAGTGGGTGGTGGAGAGTGGTGCAGATTAGTCGGTGGTGTGGGGTGATGCGGACTAGTGGGTGGTGGTGGATGGGCAGACTAGTGGACGGTGGAGGGTGATGCGGACTAGTGGACGGTGGAGGGTGATGGACTAGTGGAAGGTGGAGGGTGATGCGGACTTGTGGACGGTGGAAGGTGGTGCGGACTAGTGGGTGGGGTGGGTGGTTCTGACTTGTGTGGTGGTAGGTGTGCACTAGTGGGTGGTGGAGTGTGATGCGGACTAGTGGGTGGTGGAGGTGATGCGGACTAGTGGGTGGGGGTGGGTGGTGCTGTCTTGTGGTGGTGGTGGTGGTGTGCACTAGTGGATGGTGGAGGTGATGGACTAGTGGGTGGTGGAGGTGATGCGGACTTATGGGCAGTGGTAGGTTGTGCGGACTAGTGGGTGGTGGAGGGTGATGCGGACTAGTGGGTGGTGGTGGGTGGTGCAAATTAGTGGGTGGTGTGGGGTGATGTGGACTAGTGGGTGGTGGTGGGTGGTGCGGACTAGTGGCTGGTGGAGGGTGATGCGGACTGCAGGTGGGGGTGGACTGTGGTGGTGTGGTGTGGACTGGTGGGGGGGTGGTGTGGTGGGTGGTGGAGAGTGGTGTGGACTAGTGGGTGGTGGGGTGGTGGACTAGGTGGGTGGTGGAGGTGGTGGACTAGTGGGTGGTTGGTGGTGTGGACTAGTGGTGGGAGTGGTGCGGACTAGTGGGTGGTGGGTGGTATGGACTAGTGGTGGTGGAGTGTGGACTAGTGGTTGGTAGGTGGGTGGTGTGGACAAGTGGGTGGTGCAGGGTGGTGGAGGTTATGCGAACTAGTGGGTGGTGGAGAGTGGTGGACTAGTGGGTGGTGGGTGGGTGGTGAAGGGTGATGCGAACTAGTGGGTGGTGGAGAGTGGTGCAGTGGAGAGTGATGCTTGCTAGTGGGTGGTTTAGGGTGATGCGGACTAGTGGGTCGTGGTGGGTGGTGCTGACTAGTGTGTCATGGAGAGTGGTGCAGGGTGGAGTGATGCGGGCTAGTGGGTGGTTTAGGGTGATGCGGATTAGTGGGTGGCGGACCAGTGGGTGGGGGTGGGCGGTGCAGATTAGTGGGTGGTGGTGGGCGATGCAGATTATTGGGAGGTGGAGAGCAGTGCGGGGTGGTAGAGGGTCGTGTGAACTAGTGGGTGGTGGGTGGTGGACTAGTGGGTGGTGAAGTACAGTGCGGGGTGGTGGAGGGTGGTGAATTAATGGGTAGTGGAGAGTGGTGTGGACTAGTGGGTGGTGGAGAGCGGTGCAGGGTGGAGAGTGATGCGGACTAGTCGGTGGTTTAGGGTGACGCGGAAAAGTGGGTGGTGTAAGGTGATGCGGACTAGTCGGTGGTGTAGGGTGATGTTGACTAGTGGTTGGCGTAGGGTGGTGGAGGGCGGCGAAACATGACAGTGCTGGTCTCTTCCTAAGTGAACTACAGCCCAGTATCATTAAGTCATTCATTCTTTGTAACCATCCTGAATTAGTCCACATATGTCTCTTTCCCACTACCACCTCCACACCCAGCTTCTCTCCTCCTACTACCGCCTTACTCCCACAAACACTCCCCTTCTTCCCATAATACTCTCTTTCTCCCACACATCCAGCGCCCCCCTAGGCCCTCCCCCCTCCACACACACATTCTTACTCCTCCCACACACTCACTCCCCCATCTCCCACACCCCCCTCCCACACACTCATTCCCCCCTCCCACACACCCATTCCCCCCTCCCACACAGTCAACCCAAACTCTCCTTCAATTAACCCACCTCCTTCCTCTTACATACCTGCCCCTCCTCCTATCTCTGCCTATCACTCAACTAGCTCTCTCGAACCTCTCTCCCTCACTCACCTAGCCCACTCTTACTACTCCCCCTCACCTAGCTCCCCCCCACCACTCTCCGGCTCCTCCTCAACAACACACACACTACTACTCTCCCACCTCCTACCCCCCACCCCCCCCGTGTCGTGACTTCCGCCCCAGTAATTACTACCCTGGGACACCCACCTGGCAATTACTGGGAACTAATCATATGCAATTATCATTTCTTTTTAATTCTAAGTCTTGTAATTCCAACAACTGAAGCACTTTGTTTTATTTATTCCTGTTTGTTCTCTTAACTGTTATGTATGAATGATCACGTTTAGGCTATGTTCTTCATTTTTCTTTTAAAATAGTTCTGTTATATTCATTTACGTTATTTAAGCTTTCCTTTTAATTTTTCGTTATACTGTATATCATAATGTTTATTTAGTTCCTTCTGTTTTTTTTTCATTTACGATTATTTGTTCTTTTAATTGTTATAGAAAATTCATTGCTCTTCTTTCTCTTATTCTGTAAATGTATTTGCGTTTTGTCATATATACATATAATTAAACATATAGTTAAACACAAGTGATCGTGGGCCCTTCGTGCCCGGTCTCGAGTTCGGTGGTACAGTTTACCGAGGCGTGAAAGTTCGAACGCTCGTGCTTGGCTAGCGCGCAACCGCCGTCCGGCTGACAAAGTACAGAGACATCGTTCTCCAGATGGTCGTGGTTGTTATAATCATGGTCGTGGTTGTTATAATCATGGTCGTGGTTGTTATAATATGGTCGTGGTTGTTATAATCATGGTGGTGGTTGTTATAATCATGGTCGTGGTTGTTATAATCATGGTCGTGGTTATGATCATGGTCGTGGTTATGATCATGGTCGTGGTTGTTATAATCATGTTAGGTAGTTATGATCATGCCATTGGTTATTATGATCATAGTCGTTGGTGTTATAATCATGGTCGTGGGTGATATAAACATAGTTTATTGGTTGTTATAATCATGGTCGTGGATTTGTTATAATCATGGTCGTGGTTATGTCATGGTTATTAGTTGTTATAATCATGGTCGTGCTTGTTATAATCATAGTCATGTGGTTGTTATAATCATGGTCGTGGTTGTTATAATCATGGTCGTGGTTGTTATAATCATGGTCGTCGTTGTTATAATCATGGTCGTGGTTGTTATAATCATGTTCGTGGTTATGATCATGCCCGTGATTGTTATGATCATAGTCGTGGGTGTTATAATCATGGTCGTGGTTGTTATAATCATGGTCGTGGTTGTTATAATCATGGTCGTGTTGTTATAATCATGGTCCTAGTTGTTATAATCATGGTCGTGGTTGTTATAATCATGGTCGTGGTTGTTATAATCATGGTCGTGGTTGTTATAATCATGGTCGTGGTTGTTATAATCATGGTCCTGGTTGTTATAATCATGGTCCTGGCTATTATAATCATGGTCCTGGTTGTTATAATCATGGTCGTGGTTTTTATAATCATGGTCATGGTTGTTATAATCATGGTCCTGGTTGTCATAATCATGGTCCTGGTTGTTATAATCATGGTCGTGATTGTTACAATAAGGGTCGTACCTGAGACTAACACAGGTAGAATAAACCCCACACCTAATCTTTAATCTCAATAAACCCAGATTAACCTCACCTAATCAACAGGATTAGAGACCATTAGGATTGTACCACTAATATCGATACATTTCGCACTGGATTAATAACAAAACATTTAATCACATTTCCAATAGCTAATGTCTTACGGATATCTTATGAAGTTGTGAGTCGTATATGTCTATATAATTATGTTTTATTCGTACAAATATTTATAGTTCGTTGAGTATTGTATAGTATGGTATGGTATTGTAAGGTATTGTATGGTATTGTACTGTATTGTATGTGGCTGACAGCATACAGCGAATGAGGGTGCGCCAAGTCCGTAGACTTGCATGGTTAATTAGGGTGCGCCAAGTCCGTAGACTTACATCGTTTTCCATCGTAAATAAAATGGTTAAACAATGCCTTCCTAAAGAAACCATCGACATGGGACCAAGTTTGTTCCACTCTACGAATTTTTTTGCGATTTTTCCACCAAGTTTGATGAAAAACGATTGTGCCGTTTTGGCTGCCCAGAACAGACAGTAAGACAGACAGCTAGTCCTATAGCATATTAGATAAATCATGGCTGTTTGTTTGTTAATTTGTGTACGATGGTTACTAAATTTAATTTTATGTTTCTTGTTTTAATCTTAATATATCCTACTTTATAAACAATTATATATATCTTGTTTTATGATCAAAATTTCCATTTATTTTGTTATTTCATTACATTTTAACACATTATACTATATTATGTTATGCTATGTTTTTTTTATCATATTGCGCAATTTTCCTCCCACAGTTGTTATTATCTGTACGTTTTTCTGGAAAAAAAATTTGTATATGAGCGTGCGTGCGTATTGTAAATGTACACTTGTACAGTATTATTCGGGTTCGTTCTTAAGAGTCACAACTCTCATAAGTGTCTGTCATGTATAGATCTTGCATTGATTTTGACTTTCCCTTAGACTCTCCTCCTGTCTCTCCCTCTGGCTCTTCCTCCAGCTCTTCCTCTGGCTCTCCTTCTGTTTCTTCCTCTGACTCTCCCTCTGTTTTTCCTCTGACTCTCCCTTAAACTCTCCCCCTGTTTCTTCCTATGACTCTCTCTATCTCTCCCTTTGATTCTCCTTCTGACTCTCTCTCTCTCTCTCTCTCTCTCTCTCTCTCTCTCTCTCTCTCAGACTAAATAAGTAGCTTCAAGTTACAGGAACTGTACACGGGTTGGTCAGTATTATAAAAAATACCACGAACACGACAGATAAGACGTAGGTTTTCTCGGAAAAGCTAATTGCCCCGGTCTTACCAATTTAATATAGCATTACTTAACCTAATCTTGCTTAACTTAACCTAACCAAATATTACCTAACTTAATTTAATCTAACCTAACTTATCCGAACAAAATATGACCTAACCTAATCTACCAGAATTAAACCTAACATGACCTTACCAATTACATTTAACCTAACTTATCCTGACTTAAATTAGTCTAACGTAAACTTGCCAAACCTAACCTAAACTTAACTTAGTTTGTCAAACCTAACTTAATTTAACCTAACCCGAAGTTAACTCCGTCTTACCTAACTATTACAAACTTACTATCCTAAGGTATTTTTTTAAAAGTTAGACTGAGTTTGACTGATTCATAACACCTGCAAAAATAAAGGAATTCACGGGTCCGTTATCATTGTTTTTTTACCATTGACCATCGTGTCCACATTGCATTGTTATACGGTTGGTGACGTAGATCGTGGCGCTTGTCATGTGCTGTTATTCTCTTGTGTTCCTCCATCATTTTTAGTCGTTAACACTTTGTTTGTTTTGCCTTTGTTCGTGGGAAAGGATTGAAAAGTTGAGTGACAGATATGTGAGAAGAGAGAGAGAGAGAGAGAGAGAGAGAGAGTAGAACTATATCAATCAAACCGTTGGGTACAAATATAAGTATTTTTGCTTTAAACCAATCAGACGCCTTATATCCGCGGGAGTGCAGCAGTCTGACTCTGATTGGACAGCGCACCAGGCCATTAGCCAAACTGCCGGGGCAACGAATCATCAAGGAAGAATGTGATTCGACTGTCATGGGGCCCGGCTATCCATCTCAATTTCCAGTGGCTTTTGTAGGGCAGGATCAGATAAACTGGACGTTAGTTTTCACTCAGTGTTTGGTCTGATAACGAAACTCGTTTCATTAGCATTTTTGTAGGCAGTGTTGTGTTTGATCATTGTAGCCAGTATTGTGTTTGATCATTGTAGCCAGTGTTGTGTTTGATCATTGTAGCCAGTGTTGTGTTTGATCATTGTAGCCAGTGTTGTGTTTGATCATGTAGACACTCATAGTACTCAAAGGGTTAAGTCATTGTGCTCAAAGGGTTAAATCATTGCAATCAAAGCGTTGTTATTGTACTCAAATTCCCAAAGTGTGGTCATCGTTTCAAGGGATTAAATCATCGTACTCAAATGGTTAAGTCACCTTAATGAAAAGTGTCCAGAAAGTTTGTCGCTGACTCTATCTTTGCCTCTTCGTTTTTGCTTGGCTCCCCACAGAAATTTGTTTTTCTTTCTCTCTCAAACACACACACACACACACACCTCCCACACTTTCTCCCCTTGCATAGTTGCTACCATATTCGTTCAGTTGTCTCTCTCTCTCTCTCTCGTCCGGCTGGGTAGGTTCCAGCTAAGTTCCTAAAGCTTTTTTTTTACCGTCATCACTCCTGCGGTAACAGATTGGAGCCAATGATGTTCTATTTTGTAACCTGTATTAAAACAATAACCATGCAACAAAAGTTTACATTTAGAGATAAAGTAGAAATGCTCACTTTGTATCCTTAGTCTCGGTACTCTTGTGAATTTCCGTATGGCCATCCTGGGAGTCTCCTCCAAACTTAGATGCAATAAATTATATTAGTTAAATTTGATAAATATCATATATATCGATAAACACTTAAACTGAATAGTTAATACAACTAGATACAGATTACGTATATTAAATACACTTTTGTTATTTAAAATGCATATCACATATATCATTATGGACATCTCGGCGATCTCTTTCTCTGACAATGATGTAGTCAATGAGATGCCAGTGTTTGGATCGTGAGTGTTGCCACGAACCCTTGAACTTGTTAGCCTGCCTTGCTAAAGTATTCGTGATAGTGAGGTTGTGTGCAGCACACTCACTGGGGCCGTTGGGATTACCCTTGCCTAGTCCGTTTCTCCTTATGGTTCCCTGCCAAATGTCAGCATCTCTGCCAACTCTAGCATTGAAGTCACCAAGGAGCACAACCTTATCCTCTCTGGGGATAAAGGTTAGCACTCTGTGGAGGTCGGCGTAAAAGGCTTCCTTGCTGGCATCCTCTGCATCCAGCGTTGGGACGTATGCACTGATGAAAAAGGCATGGCGTGAGTGGTTCAGTTGGACTCGGAGCGTCATGAGGTGCTCATTGATCCCAACAGGAATTTCTGTTAGCCTGTGTAGACTGCGTTGGCGAATTGCAAAGCCAACTTAATAAAAGCGGTTTCTCTCTGCAGCAGGCTTACCCTTCCAGAATAAGGTATATAGCCAGACCCCTGTTCTGTGAGTTGACCCTCGTCTGGAAGCCGGGACTCACTAATGGCCGCCATGTCGATGTTATACCTCGCCAGCTCTTTTGTCACAAGGGCAGATCTTCTTTCAGGACGCTCATTTGTGTCATAAGAGGTTGCATAGTGTGTTTTTGTTTTGATATGTGATTATGATTGTGTTTTCGACCACAGAAGGATCACTTTACTGGGTACGGTTGTCAGTTAGGTTGGTTCCTTAGGCAGGCTATGTTTAGGGCACCTTTTCTAGCCCCCTCCCCATGTGGGGTGAGCAGAGTGGCTCCTCGAAAGGGCTGCTCAGTCGCACAGACAGGACCGGATTGCACTCCTGCCAAGATCCCAGTACATAAACGACCATCTTATCTGTGCCGCCCATGTGCAGAGTTGTGACTAGAGACTCCAGGCAGTCATCTCTACCTGTCTCCATCGCCACTCGTCCGTCGCCATAGGACTTTGGGGGATATAGGGGTTTTGATGATGAGGAGGAGTATGATAAGGTGGTTGATTACTGCGCATGGTTGATTTATGTGGTGAGGCAGGAGCGCAGTCTGCAATCACACATCTTGGCTCCGTTTTCCTGATCCAGTGGTGCAAGTATTGCAACGACTGAGGAGAGGGATAGTTGTAATGGCCTTAGCCTGCTGGTGAAGTCGTTGGGTTCCCATGGTGGTCACCTCTCTCCTATACCGCCGAGGGGTCTTGTGAGAACTTTGTAAGCATGTCTAACTCATGCGGGGCCCCACTGCAGATTTTTCGTTCGGGTTTACTCCAGTAGCCTTATATCTACAAAGATTAAACCGCAAGGCAATGGGGCAGTGATTGGTAAGTGCCAGGACGTGTCAACATACCAGTGGGCCGATGCGCCATCCTTCTGGGGCCCACTGCTACTTTGAGATCCTCTGCTGGTTTAGCCTGGGCCCACGAGGCACCCAGTTACCATGTGTTGCCACGAGGAGGCACAGCAGGAGTCTTGAGGGTGACGAGGATGTGTACTAGCACGGGAAGTGTTATGCAAGTTGCTTCCCTGTTCGCCACAAGGGCTAGCCAATGGCGGTATCTGAATGCGAGTGGAAGCAAACAGTGCTTTCACCTTAACACTAACATAATGCTGCCACCCGAGACGCATTACACCACCCTCGCACACGCACGCACGCACGCACACATATATTAGAACTAACGGATGAACAAACCAACAGGCAGAGAAAAGGACAATCTACACATTAGAGATAGAGAGACTGAGACAGAGACAGGGCAAAAGGATCCCAAGACTAGCTTATCTCTTATCTGGAGATTCCATTTTCTAAATTGGAGAGTCAGTCAGAGGGAGATACCTAAACAAAAACCTTCACGGCAGATAAGATGTGGCCTGACGAGAGAGGAGTAGAGTGAAAATTGGAGTGGAGAGTGAGAGGTGGGAAGTGAGGAGAGATGGGAGAAGATTAGAAGGGGAAATGTGTAATGGAGAAAAGAAAGGCAATGAGAGGAGAAAAACAAAGGGGTAAGAAGAGAAAATGAGCTAAGCGGATATATGGATACAAGATTAACATACTTAAAAAATCTATGGAAGCTATTTTTAATGGCACTGAAATTGGGTATTGTGATATAGACGACAACGTTAGCGTAATTGACGTACGGGAATATTGGTAAGTTGATGACTGGATAAATATGGAAAGTTGTTGTATTGGAAAGTGTTCTGACTGCACGATAATGATCAACGTTGATTTGATGAAAAATGTTGCATACGAGTGTAATGAATGTGAGTACATTGATAATAATTGCGTAGTGGTATGGAAAATGTTACGTAAGGTGTTAATGTTTGTTAGTGTTATGAAAATTGCTGAATTGTAATGTTAGTGTTACTTTTTAAAGGACGTAACTACTTTAATGAAGATGAATACAAATATACACGTGTGTGTTGCTTTAATGAAAATAGGTTATTATCTCTGTGACAAATGTTGTTGTAAAATTTAATGAATGTGACACCCCGGACGCTCAGCACCATGAAAACTGGTGAATATCAATTTGTGTGTTTGATGAAAATGTTTTTGTACGTAATGACAATCAAACACACACAGGTAGCAGCGTCCTGGCCTGTGTTTTTGTTTTATCTTTATAATTTTATTGTTGAATATCTGTAAGGAATATATATATATATATATATATATATATATATATATATATATATATATATATATATATATATATATATATATATATATATATATATATATATATATATATATAAGATTTAAGTACCGCTGATAGAGGACTATCAACTAATGGACGTCTATCAACTGATGGACGACTATCATCTGATGGACGACTATCAACTGATGGACGACTATCAACTGATGGACGACTATCAACTGATGGAGGACTATTAACTGATGGACGACTATCAACTGATGGACGACTATCAACTGATGGAGGACTATCATCTGATGGACGACTATCATCTGATGGACGACTATCAACTGATGGACGACTATCAACTGATGGACGACTATTAACTGATGGACTACTATCAACTGATGGACGACTATCAACTGATGGACGACTATCAACTGATGGACGACTATCATCTGATGGACGACTATCAACTGATGGACGACTATCAACTGATGGACGACTATCAACTGATGGAGGACTATTAACTGATGGACGACTATCAACTGATGGACGACTATCAACTGATGGAGGACATCACTGATGGACGACTATCATCTGATGGACGACTATCAACTGATGGACGACTATCAACTGATGGACGACTATTAACTGATGGACTACTATCAACTGATGGACGACTATCAACTGATGGACGACTATCAACTGATGGACGACTATCAACTGATGGACGACTATCAACTGATGGACATTCAACTGATGGACGACTATCAACTGGACGACTATCAACTGATGGACGACGCCAACTGATGGACGACATCCACTGATGGACGACTATCAACTGATGGACGACTATCAACTGATGGACGACAATAACTGATGGAGGACTATCAACTGATGACAACTATCAACTAATGGAGACTATCATCTGATGGAGGACTATCCTGATGACGACTATCGATGGACGACTATCAACTGATGGACGACTATCATCTGATGAGACTATCTGATGGAGACTGATGGGACTATCTGATGGACGACTATCAACTGATGGACGACTATCAACGATGGACGACTATCAACTGATGGACGACTATCAACTGATGGACGACTATCAACTGATGGACGACTATCAACTGATGGACGACTATCAACTGATGGACGACTATCAACTGATGGACGACTGACTATCAACTGATGGACGACTATCAACTGATGGACGACTATCAACTGATGGACGACTATCAACTGATGGACGACTATCAACTGATGGAGAACTATCAACTGATGGACCACTATCAACTGATGGACGACTATCAACTGATGGACGACTATCAACTGATGGACGACTATCAACTGATGGACGACTATCAACTGATGGACGACTATCAACTGATGGACGACTATCAACTGATGGAGGACTGTCAACTGATAGAGGACTATCAACTGATGAAGGACTATCAACTATTGGACGACTATCAACTGGTGGAGGACTATCAACTAATGGAGGACTATCAACTAATGGAGGGCTATCATATGGAGGACAGTCAGCTATTGGACTGTCAGTAGCAGAAGGATTACTGTCAGTAGACAATGGATCCCTGTCATCACGAACAAGTTGGATTAACTGTACATTAATTCTGACAGCGAGTGAAAGGTGGAGTGGAGGTAAGTGGATTTAATGGATTAGGATTAACTCGTAAGGTGATTATACTTGACGTGGGAGAGAGAGAGAGAGAGAGTTGTTGACGCTGTTACCAAAAGTTGAAGGAGCACCTAAACATGACCATACTTCGTTCATAGGAGCTTTGCACCCAGAGTCAAGAGCAGATGTTATCAATGAAGCTGATTGGCTGGCGTAATGAGCACTGTGCGCTGGCTTAATCTAGAACTCTTCATTATGGAATTATCTCTTCTGTATATTATGCAATTGCAAGTAATATTAGCACATTGATAGCGTAAATATCTTAAATTATAATAAAAAGTTAAAATCGATCAGCGACGCCAACTATATCACCACCACCCGCGTATATTCACCTGGCGGGACTACACCAATCATGAGCTTCCTTTGATTTGGTCCAGTACAGCTGTAAGCTCGGAGTAAACAGAGTTACATAGTGTGGCCAGATATTATGTAACCTTGATACAGGAAGTCTGGAAAATACCAGTTTACCTTGACCCACAGTAAAGTTGAGCAGTGCGATAATAATAATAATAATAATAATAATAATAATAATAATAATAATAATAATAATAATAATAGCAATAATACTAATAATAATAATAATAATAATAATAATAATAATAATAATAATAATAATGAGAGAATCCAGATTTATATAGCGTACTTCTTTTGCCACCTTGGATTCATTTGCCTATATTACTTTTAAAACGAAGCTCAGGTGAGATGAAGACAAAGGTACAATCTCTCAGTATTCCACGTGTTCTCACTCTAATAGTTAGTTAATTAGTTTATTGACACAAAAATTATACTACAAGAATACTAACAAGAGTATATAAAATTACACATATGATGTTCATCGAAATAACCCTTAGTTCAGAAAACCACAAGATGCAAAATACATTAGTTATATAACAATTATTCAAAACCTTTTACAACATCATGCGCATAATTACACATGTTACAGTTATCTATACAGTTTTACATAATTAACGTATTGTGGTTATAAGTACCACGGACCATTAAACCATTATTTTTTTACAATTACCACAAAAACAGTTGATGCTTAACCGTAGAGTTTTAAAGCACAATGAACATTTTTACAGTTATCTAAAAAATTACTTTCCATTAACAGGGAATTCATTGTGTTAAATATTAACATTGGGTACTTACGTCGGATTGGGGTTGACATTGAACAATCTATTATTACTTGTTTCTCATCCTGTACATTGACATTATGACAGACACTAACACACCCTTTACGCTCTGGCCATTCTACTTCACCTTCCCGTCTCTACTTTAAGGTCTTGGGACATGAACCTTACCCGAGTAAAAGCCCTCTGGCGTTATCTTGGATACATAATTTCTTCTCATGCCAACAAGAGTTGGGTTTAGTTATGACATGTAAGTTATTAATTTAGTTGCACTTTCCGGGTTATTTCTGATTTGAGGAGAAATAAGTTGTAGTGGATCAACCTGTACATCAATCTGCAGTGTTTTATCAATAAATCTATTGCCGGGTGAATTCGCTTCTTTACATATTTCAAACAATTACAGTATGTGGAATGGTATATCCCGATCTCGCACCTTTGACATCACGGCAAATACCATCACACAGAAACAGTCACACCCTCCATTTGTGGTAATTCATACATTTTTCATTCATTAGCTGACATTCATCCCTTCATTTAAATTTTATTTAATTTTAGAAAAAAAATAAACTCCTTGCGTTACATCTGAAACTAACACCTTCTCGCGTCACATCGTGAGAAAAAAACAAAACATGACTTCACATCGGGAGTAGGATCGTTCATCGCTCTTACATATAATTCGATTCAGAACTTTTAAACGGGAACGTCGGAGTTTTGAGAGTCATCACCGAGAAGAGGAAATAAGATAGATTACCAGAAAACCTTGAATTTGGCATCCCTCCCTTCCACCCTCCCTCCCCCCTCGGTCAGTAACAATCCTTCGAAGATCATCAAACTGATACCGGATTCAATTTATTTTTTTGCTAGCGACGGAGCCTCATGCAGGCAGCCAGCCACGTCTTCTCTGGGGCCCCTTGAGAAACTGGTTCTTATAGACACTGGGAAGTAGTCGATAACGCGACGCCGAAAACAAAAGGCGTTCGACTCCTGTGTGGTGGGAGAAGATCTTTTGTGCGAGGACGCTTCCTTCACCGAGTTCGATACTTTGTAAACAGAAGCTAAATGGGGAATGCTTTCATTATCGTCTTCTGATGCCGAGTTTGGGATTCCTCGCGTAATTATTGAGAAAAAAAAAGGAAGAGTAAATGAAACCGGGAAACTTTAATGACGGATTATAATGAATCTCGGTAAGAAATGATATAATCGTAAAAAGAAATATAGGAAAATAAACCGTTGATTACGCCCACGTTAGGGATGTAAGGACACGAGTCGAAATATACGACTAACAAACTTAAATTAATATATTCGTCTTTACACCGTCATTAATGAGGCTACTGATTTTCTAACCTGACTTTGCTTCCATCTTCCATGTGCCTTTAATTAAAATATCCCGTTACTTGACTGAAATGCTTACAGTCCCAGTTATATCTATTTGCAGTATAGTCCCGCTGTAATTTTGACGTCATTTCAGTTATCCTCTTAATTTTTGTAACTTAAGTGAGCCAGTAATGTGCTGTTATCCCATGTTCCGTCATCTCCTGTAGTAGCTACTGCTCCGTGTTTCGTAGTCTTTAGTAGCTACTGCTCCTTGTTCCGTCATGTCCTGTAGTAGCTACTGTTCCTTGTTTCGTCATCACCTGTTGTAGCTACTATTCCATATTCCTCCGTCTCCTGCAGTGGCATCAGTTCCGTGTTCCGTCGTCGTGTACTAGCTACTGTTACGTGTTCCACGTTCTGTAGTATCTACTGTTCAAGTGTTCCGTTATCTCCTGTAGTTTTGTACTCAAATAAACCCGGAATGTTTATTTAGCCATAAAGTTACTGATAGGAATAGTACAGTACGTAGTAATGTTAGTGTCGTGGTTGAACCTTTTGTACACAGCGTGAGATATAATCCAGTACAGTATACTTGATGTCTAGCACATATACTTATAATGGGACACAGCCGATATTATTTTTATATGGAAAGTAAAATAAATTGGATTTTAAACTGAGGTGGTGATTAAAAAACAGTTCACACAGAAAACATTAAATTACAGTCGTCGGAATTAAAACATTAATTTCGAATTGTATACCGTAGAGCAGGGGTCACCAAACTACGGCCCGCGGGCCGGATCCCAAGTCCTTCCCCGGCTCGTGGTAGCTCTGCCTATGCTCTGACGTGACCAGAGCTTTCGTTCTGGCTTGCAAGTATTGAACAGAATGATTATGCTGCCCGCGCTCGTCATTCTTTCAGTTATCCGGCCCACTGTGAAAAAAGTTTGGTGGCCCCTGCCGTAGAGTAACAAGTTTACAAAATTCTTCATTCATGTGATCTATTTCTTCCAGAAAGTTATTATACGCTGAACTTTTTTTTAAGGGGAGATGAGCGTCCAGAAGGTTTGTGTTTATAGTGGTGGTAGTTCCTCTCTGTAACTTAAACTGTTTGTTGATATGGGTGTTGTATAATTTTTTTTAATCCACTCATGATGAGCAACTGGCAAGTGAGGCAAAGGCTGCAGCAAAGTTTGTATTTTAGTTTTAATACACGGAATGTGTTCATACTGTATTACCAGGTCTGGGAGGCAACGTTTAAGTCTGTGTAAAAATCAGATAATGAGCTTTTTACGATTCAGAGTTAGGTTATTCACATGGCTATATAGTGTTTATCAAGGAGCGAGAATTTTCGGGAGCCGAAAGTCAGACTGATACCCTTTAAAGTAAAGATGCTACTTGTTATTTTTTAACTATGAAACAACCCACTTATTATTTCAGCCTTTAATGTCGCAGTGGTCTAGGCTGTGTGGTCAATGGGTTACAGAGGTCAAGAGATATGCCAAGTGTTAGGTTATTTTCAGAAGTATAACACTACCATTAGCGATGGCAGCACGTTAACTTCATTGGACCTTCATGTCACGTTTTATCATACGGGGATTCTGTAATGTTATATTGTGACATCAAAATATTTCTAGTTCGTTATATCCCACCCCTCCCAATTCTATAACTTAAGCAGGAGGACAGATATAGGCTTCTTAGTACCGGAATTGAAAACAGATTGGATTTACATAATATCTAATTTCTCCGGAAGAAACAACGAGTTAAGGATAGGTTGTGTACGTGCAGAAGAGCAGGTGTTTGCACTGGAGCCACTAAAATAATAATTCTCGTCCGGATGTTGTCATTACCCGAGGCACCATCTTTGAGTTGTTTGATGACGCCTTTTAGTTACCTTCCTTGACAGGACAGAGGGCCAGTACTGGGTGTTGTCAGGTATAAGGATAGATATTAAAATCCTCACGGAGCTCAGACATATTTCATTGCTCGGCGCTTGTCGACATTAATAATCCTTGTTAAAGTGAGGGACAGTGTCTGAGGGTTCAGTAATATGTCTGAAAACGTTAATGGATTTTTTGTTTGAAATATAATGAATTGTCCCATGTTTTTTTTTCCTAGGAACGATTCTAATTTAGCTTAGTAATGATTACATTTAAGTGTTCCTGATTGCTTAATTCTCTTTATTTCGAATAATCAAAGGTAATTATTTTTTGCACATTTGCATTACAGTTTCTATCTTTATGACATCATTTTGATTTCAATTGTTACATACAGCATAAAAAAAATATGTTTTCATCAATTTCACATTAAAAGGCAGAGATGATAGAGGAAAATTTTTAGTAATTCACGCTGGAGTCATTTGGACAAAAACAGAACTCCAACAGAAATTCTGTATAGAGTGTCTGAATAAAGGGATTTTCTTATCATATGAGTTTTTTATTTCATGATTATTTGGAATGCCTTTTAAGATTGACAACAATCCTAAATCTGACATACACAGGGAGTTAAGTTTAGTTTCTCTTGTGTAAGATTCTATTGGGAGTTTTAACGTGAGAATTACTAAACCAATTTGGAACGATTATAACTGTAGTCAGAAGTTACTCTAGTGTTGGTTGATAATGTTGAAAAAAATTTGAATTTTAGGCAACAAGTGGGATCTAGTTCTGATTTTAGGAGGCAAAGGTTGAAGTTCTCTGTCCCGTGGCAGGTTTTCCTCTCCTGAGTATATTGAAGATTAGCTTATTCAATTCACCAAGTAAGTTTAGTGCATTAGTACAAAGCTTCTGGAGATCATCACCCCAATTATAATATTTCCGGAGGCTCTAAATATTTCTGCAAAAGACAGATTTTATGGATGCTTCATTCTCTTTTAAATTATCTTAGAAAACGTACATCACTGCTCTCAGGACGGAGTAAGTTATTAGAGTATTGGTATATTTATGTCACAAGTGAATTTGATCTCACGGAAGCCAAGTACCTCTAATACTTATACTGTACAAAGTAGAGTTAAGTGCTGGACTGTATAAAATTTAGGTACGAGGGGATACTAATTGTCAATTTTAGGAACTCTCTTACAGGTAGTTGGTCGGGATTAGTTTGACGGAAGTTAGGAAAAAACAAACAATTACAGGTAGTGCTGTACACTTATGTGTTTCACAGGGCGTTATCAGGATCAACACGTGAAAGGCATGTGTCCTCCCTATTACAGTTTGATCATACAGGTAAATAGTTTTATTATTAAGATCATGAGAAAAATCATGAAATTAAGGAGTAACAATAAATCTGGGTCACTTAACACACACACACACCTATATATACAGTATATATATATATATATATATATATATATATATATATATATATATATATATATATATATATATATATATATATATATATATATATATATATATATATATATATATATATATATATATATATATATATATATATATATATATATATATATATATATATATATATATATATATATATATATATATATATATAGGTGTGTGTGGGGGGGGGGTGAAAGTATTTTAGTGAATAGAAATCCTATTTTATGAAGTTGATATTTCAGCTGAATGGAAAATAAGCCAATTAGACATGGGTATCGTACGTTATTATCATTACCAGCCAGCACTCACACACACGCACTCCTCCACAAAGCACTCATCTCCCACCACCTGCGAGCCACAACGACGCATCCATGCACGGAACACCCCTTTGTGCTTAGCCCTTCTTACTCTCAACCTCTCCACTAAGCTCCAGCCAATTACCGCTAAGCTTCCACATTCGAAACGACCAATCAGGAGGAAGTCAACGAGGATTCCTAAAGCCGACAGCTGCGTTGAGAGGCGTTTTGAGCTGAATTCTTGAATACGTTTTCCCTCCTTCTCCCTTCTACTATCCTCTACGCGCTTGTAGGTTGGCCATTAGCCGACTAGACAACTCGTAGGCGGCAATGGGAAAGGTGTTTAGCATGTAGCGCCACTGTTAGCGGTCTCTCGAGCCGCCGTAATGGCCATAATAAGCATAGAAGCGCACACGAAGACTCAAAACCTTTTAGTTTCCTCCGTAAAAGTCAAGTGGGAGACGTCGTAACTGTCATCTGCTAGCGGATTCCCTAAAGTTCGTACATTAAATATTCCTTCCCCTACCTGGAGATGTGAGACACGCATCTGCTGGTTCTTCGCACACGAGACACGAAAATGAAAGTAAACAAGAGGTAGAAATTGCACTGGGTCTCTCTATCAGAAGTAGATCCGTTTCCTTGTGATACTTCAATTGCGGAGTAACAACTAATGAAGGAATTTTTGAGATCGCAGTTTCCAAATTCTGAAAGTTTGATGTTATATTTTCTACTTAACTGGGATACGAGAACACTTCCACTTCCAATACAATCGTAATTTTATTATTATTATTATTATTATTATTTTTATTATTTATTTTTTTTGCGGGGGGGGCAAAATGCAGCTAAGAGTGAGATGATGTTTCACTTGTCCAATCTGGAGAAGAATCTAACCTAAGGACTTTTGAGAATCACGACCATTGTCTACGATGCGTCATCAAGGCTGTTATCGGCCTAACGGTGTCTAATTCACATATCTTCGCTCAACTATTTTTGTTTTTCTTACGGGGACAGGTCATCGACCCAAAACGGGGTCTGGTGAGGGGGGAGGGTTGATAAGAGAAAAAAAAATAATATGTTAATCTACACCACGAAGATATTGGAATACCAGATTTTTGAAGCGGGACAGATTTTCAGAGGATGGAAACACAGAAGAAGGCAGAGAATACCACACTTTGGCTGAGTAAGGAAAAAAAGGATGTACTATAACGGGTCATTCTAGCGTGACCGACATCCACAGAGAAACGGTGGGCACTGTGGGCAGGACGAGTATTACGAGACCACTGCTTTGCCGGCGGTACATAGGAGGCGAAAATCCACCGAACATTGCCCGTTAAAGTACCTGTAAAAGAGAGAGAGTGAAGCAACATTGTGGCGAAGCAACTGCCCATGAGTGAAGTAGCTGCGGCATCTGTACAACATTCCCAGCTTTCGGGAGGCAGCTTTAGCAGTGTTGTGGATGTGTGACTCCCTTGACACAATAGAGGAAATGTAAGGCCGAGCATATCTATTTTAGAATTTGGCAAAATGATTGCATGGTGAAATGTGATTGGTGGGAGATCATCTATTTTGGAAAGTGTAATAGGTAAACATATACTGTGTTTTATTACTATTAAATTTAAACAAATTTCTACTTCCCCAATCAGAAATGTTGCATAGATCTGCATTGACAAATGGAACGATATCAGCTTTAGAAACATCTAAAAACATATCTAATTTGAGAGTTAGGGGAGAGGGGGAAATGAGAAGAAGAGTGAAGAGCGGAATCATCAGCGAGAGATCCGACAAAAGAAAAAGGTGTTCAAGGTGACAGAAAATGAGAGTTTATGATTGTTTCGAAAATCTTAAGGGGAATTAAGTTAGGGCAATGGGGTGATAGTTTGATGGATTAGAATGGTCATCCTACTTCGGGGTGGTCTGAACCGAGGCATGCTTCCAAGAAGAAGGAAAAGTATGGGTTTAGAGGCAAAGGCGAAAGAGGCGAGCAAGCACAGGTGCTGGACCTTCAACACACTCCTCAGAACACGAGAGGGTATTCCGTCTGGTGCATGCGCCTTACTCACATCCAGATTGGATAACACACCAGATTATCAAGGGTTCCTACATCAAATCTATCCCCGTAACTATTGACGTAGAACGATTGAAGTGAAAGAGGCTCAAATGGAGTCAGGTTACTCGAGACGTGACCGTTGCTGTATACGCTCCCTCATCTACAGTTACCTGGACAAAAATAACCATACGAACCTTCATGAATCTTGGGCCTCATGTTCTTATTTCTCTCTCAACAAGCAGAAATTAAAGTAACACCGAATACAGCAACAGCGCCAGCAACAGTAAGGGGAAATAAAACAGCATCACCAATAAGTACAACCAAAACTAGTCTAGTACTACCACCACCCCCTCCCCCCACACACACTATCAACGTCACCATTGTCACCTGTTGCTCTCCTTCACCACGGTCCACCACTACCATTACCCTTTTCACGTATCACCACCATTACCACCGCCTAACACCTACCAACTACCACACTTACATTCACGTAGCACAACCACCACCACTGCCATTACTACTACCACCACTACCACAACAACTACCATCACTCCCATCATCACCATTACTACCATTAATACTACCACCACCATTACCACCACTACCATCATCACCACCGCCACCACCACCATCATCACCGCCGCCGCCGCTGCCGCCAGCAGCAGCAGCAGTCAACAGGCAGCAGTACTTCTCCCAATTATAGTTGATGGTGAGAATTAGTTTTATCGATCCTCTTACAGCTGTGCCGGGGAGAGTGGGTGAGGAGGATGGCGGGAGGTGTGGAAGATAGCGGGAGGTGAGGAGGGTGGTAGAGGTGGAGAGGATAGCGGGAGGTGAGGAGGATGTCGGGAGGTGAAGAAGATAGTGAAATATGGGGAGGATAGTGGTAGGTGAGGAGGATAACGCGAGGTGAGAGGGGAGGTGAGGAGGATGGGAAGAGGTTAGGAGGATAGCGGGAGAATGTTAAAGCTGGGGAGGATTGTGGGCAGTTGGGAAGAAGTTATGAAGCAGTAACTGGGGTGGTGCCTTTAAAGTGAGGATGGTGGTAGTAGATGAGAAGACTGAAAAAAATGATTACCATTAAACAAAAAATATAAACATCATATACATCATACTCTCACCCGTATGGAACATGTCTCCCTGTTTATGTGAAGTAGGTCACTGGATACATCGTTCACATATTAGGTATAGCTCTCTGTTCAAGGCCAACTGAGAAATATAGTCATTATTGGGTACAGAACAGCTGAACGATACGAGTCTAAATATCTCTGAGTGTGAACAGTCAGTCATTTCAAAAAGTCTGTGTCCTCGGCAATCAAAATGAACCACTGTAACGAACCCTGTGATCCTCTGGTTCAGTTTTGAATTTCAACCCATAGATGGAGCTTCTTACAGCACGAGTTAAACAACACCGCGCCTAGTATAGTTGCCGGGAATATCCCAACAGGTGGAGCTGATCATAACTGGCGATTTTATACATAAATCACTAACAAGATAACAAGATTAAATTATAATGAAAACATAATTATGAGACCAATACTGTAGAAAATATTATTTGGTTACTATACTCCCTTACCGTGAATGTATAGAGAAGCGTTACCACGCAAGTTTTCACGTTATGTAAGGCAGTGGTGACTCACCCTCATCTCAGTGGGCCACATAAGTGACCCTCCATAATTCAGTGGGCCACATAAGTGACCCTCCATCATCTCAGTGGGCCACATAAATGACCCTCCATATATCAGTGGGCCACATAAGTGACCCTCCATATCTCAGTGGGCCACATAAGTGACCCTCCATATCTCAGTGGGCCACTGAAGTGACCCTCCATCATCTCAGTGGGCCACATAAGTGACCCTCCATATCTCAGTGGGCCACTGAAGTAACCCTCCATCATCTCAGTGGGCCACTAGATCTTACATATCTAGTATTTGGTTAAGTTTGTTTGGTTTCTGTAGCCAATCGTCGTAGTCCCACAAACTGTTGCCGTTTCGTAAGAACACTTCTGAAGGTGTTACTATATAGTCATTATTTAATCTTCTCCCGTCTAATAAACATTTTTACTTTAACACTAACACATCCTAGAGATCCTTCCTATATATAACGTGGTATAAGTGGCGACTTTCTCCTTAACCTTTACCAACATTTTTGTAGAAGTAAAGAAGGATGGAAGGTTAATCTTTTTTCTTTTTTTCAGGTAGGTGAAAGTTAACAGCTCCTCGAGGGACCGTAACACACCACAACACATCACACTTCAGGTATGTCCAAGTCAGTTTTATGTATCAGTTATCATTGTTTTTGTACTTGCTGGAACGTCTAACGTCTCCGCTAACTGGATAAGTCGCCATTACCCCCCGTGTTGAAGATGGGATCACGTTTGCTGCATAAATTCATTCTAGAAAATTTCTTGATCCAGTGATTTTCTAGTTGTGACTTGCGTATATAATTAACTTGATCAACGTCCGGAACTTTGAATTCCTTTACACCATTATCACATGATCTTTTGAGTCATTTTTCATTCGAGCATGATGCTTCCTCCTAGAACTGACATGTTTTCCAGTGTTTCTTGTGATTATCAAATATCATGTCCAGAGTGTATCACAATATGCAAAAGTAACTTTTCATTGTACTTTTCGCAATTCGGGACTGAATCTGGATTTAGTCAGATCTTGGTGATCCTTCCCAAGAACGAGGAGGACGTCTCTAGTTATCTCCTTCTCCCTTTAAGACATCCCTTCAGTTTGTTATGATCTCTCTCATGCGCTGATAGTTATTTGAAGGAGACACAATGTTCCTACTTGAATGTCGTATTTTGCTTTACAAATAAAATATATCGTGGTAAAATACGGTGCTCCCTGGCAGGAACGAATTTGCTCCCAACGTTGTCTTGTCCGGCATAGGCTCTTCAGTTTTCAGATCCCAAAACAAAAAAGAAAACTTAAATTAAGTTTTATTCACAAGAATTTGGAAGCACATGGCTGCATCCTCTTGAATCTGTTTTTGTTTACCGCCTATGACCAGAAAACATATAAACTTGCTGGTGGAATGTTTACATTAAAGAAGTTTCTGGGTAAACAATCGCTTTGATGCTTTTGGATAGGTCGCTGGTTCATCCTCGAGGCACCCCTAGTTCACCCAGCTGTGACTGAGTTCCTAGCTTTAATGTTGGGCAAATTAAAGATGATCGAGTACAGTGCCTGTCAAATTGCCCCTTTGTGTAACTAAAATAGAGTTACTGTAGTTTAAGCTGTGCCTTATACCTACCGGCCGTAATAGTGGACCGGTCACAAATCATAAATTTTCTTTGAACGGCGCTTTTTGTTAATAGCTGGCACCCATGCTAAATTATTGTACATTCATTAAAAAACTATTCTGCACCCTTGGCTCTGAAACCATCCGCAACGATCACTGCGACAGAAGACGTGATGAGTGTTATCAGATTTCTTGGTCCGGTGTGTCATATTGTGTAATCCGAGGGTTCCGATGAATTTCGAATTGAGCAATCCACACGCAGGTCTACCAATGCGAGGTATGCATCATGGGCCTTTATCAAAAACTTTTGTTTGTGGTGTCATTTTGTTTCGTACAGAATTTGTAAAGGTAGTTTTTTTACCGAGTGTACAGTCAAGGAATCAAGTATCTTCCGCACTTTGGGCCAATTGCAAGATGAGCCGTGGTGTACACCGTGCTGTGGTATCCCGGCGGTCGTAATACAATGGAGCAAAAATTTTGTGATTTTTGAAGATGGGCCATGGTGGTACCCGACTGTCGTTTGTTGTTGCTACGTCATCGTAGTGTAGTCTGTATGTATATTATGTATGCTGTACCAACTGGCGGAAGACTTGGGGGTTGGTATGCTTGCACCCTCAAAACGTTGTCAGAGGCACGAAACGTTTACTCTTGCTACACGATTTACGAGCATAAAAAACTTGAATCCCAGGCTAAGGTGCACCTCATTTTCCTATTTTCTTGGATTATAAGCCAATTCTGGGAATGAAATACTATCATTTACAGTGAATATAGGTATATAAAGCCTGTGCCAACCATAAAAACGTAGGAATTGAGTGTAATATCTGTTCCTTTCTTCTTTATCCTTATTAAATCTAACAATAAAGTATAAGTTTTTCATGAACTTGGGGTTGGGTGAGTGTAAATAAAGAGACCTATGGCCTCTTCTGTGGATGAAGTCAGTAGAATATACCAAAGTACAGTATTAGGTATTATAATTTTATGACAGTGATGAACTCACTGTACAGATGAATTGGGATAAAATCGTAAAAAAATATCACCACAACTGTTAGTTTTCTATCAAACAGGAAATTATCTTTATACCAAAAATTTTACTTTCATATTATACAAGTATAAAGGCCAGTTATCTACATGATACGAAAACTTGAGATAATGTTTCCTCCTTTTCTCCACCTGATTATAGTAATGCAATAAATACCCTTTCAAAATTGCAAGACATGAACACCTTCCCAATGTCAGGAGTAAAACTGTATCCATGTAAATACTGTATATGGATCCTCACCAGAGAGTGTTCATATAGTTAGTGTGCAGACATTTGTTTACAAGGCATATAGTATTCAACTATTATGGAAATGAAGACATGTTAGGTTAGGTTAGATTAGGTTCATCTTGTGAGCAAATGTCATGGAACCCATATACAGTAGATATAGTCATGAAATTCTACCAACCAACTAATCAGAGACTAATAATGTTAAACATAGAACAAAATGATAATTAAATGGTTTAAAAATATCCTCAATACAGTCTGCAATGTTAATTGTAAATTATTCCTGCATTTTTTAATGTTTAATATAAACTGTAATAATAATAAGGATAAGAATACAATGATAAAGGTTGTTATTTCAGAATATAGGCTTTATTAAAAGGAGGATATTCTTTTATCCTCTTCGCCACTGATCGGCTTGTTAGCCTCTTGGGCGATCGGTCATGTCTCTGATTACTTTTCCTTTTCATTTATCTTCTTCACCAAAAGATCGGCAAGCTAGCCGCTTGGGCGATCGGTCACGTCTCTGTCACGCACTATTGGCAAATACTGGGCATGCACCGGCTCCTGAATGTACCTGAACCCGCTCCAGTGTTGGTCAAGTCTTGTCTTGAAAGAGCTCACACTCGGTGCCGTCACAACACTCTCTGGTAGATTATTCCAAGAGTTTACAACCCTCACTCTGAAAAAGTTTGCCCTCACAGTCTTCTGTACTTGCGGCTTCTTCAATCTTGAGCTGTGACCCCTTGTGGGGCGAGCGTCCGCCAGCTCCAAGTAAGGACAGTCAACTGAGTACTGCCCCCTGAGATGCTTATACACCTCAACTAGGTTCCCCCTTGCCCGTCCGTAGTATAAGCTAGGCAAGTTCAGGCGCTCCAATCTCTCAGGGTAGCTGAGGTGCCGAAGTGCAGGCACCAGTCTGGTGGCCCTCCTTTGAACATTTTCAACCAACTGACAGTCCCTAGCATATCTCGGGGACTAGATGGGGTGACAGTACTCCAGATGAGGAAGACTTCACTCCTGAAGATCGTTACGAGGGATGGACCGTCTAGATATTTGAACGACCTTCTTAAAAGACCCAATAATTTATTTGCCTGATTTACCTTCTTCCCACAATGGCCCGAGAACTTCAGCTCATTGTCAACATACACACCTAGGTCCTTCTCACACACAGTCTCAACTAGTGCAGTTTCTTCATCCCGTTGGGACATGTGATACGCCTCCTTACCGTTGGTACGCCCCAAGTGCATCCTCTTACACTTCGTGACATTGAATCTCATCAACCATTTCTTCGACCATTCCTGGAGCCCACAGAGGTCCTTCTGCAGCTCTTCACAGTCCGCTTGGTTCTTAATTTCCCGAAATAACTTGGCATCATCGGCAAACATTTCTATGGAGGAGTGTACAACGTCAGGCATGTCATTTATGAAACAAACAAACGACAGCGGGCCCAATACACTGCCCTGTGGTACCCCACTTGTGACAGGTACAGATGACGATTTCGTACCATAAATCACCACACACTGCTTGCGGTCATGTAGAAAGTCTTCTATCCACACTAGGACATTTCCCCGAATTCCGTACCCTTCCAGTTTGATTTTCAGCCTTTCGTGGGGTACACTGTCGAAAGCCTTGGCAAAATCTAGGTAAATATTGTCGATATTTCCACCCCATTCCAGAATATGGGTCCAAATATCCAATACCTTGAGCAATTGTGTTAAGCAGGAGCGCCCCGGCATAAAACCATGTTGGCAATCTTTTACAAGGTTGTTTCGTATTAGATGTTCCATTGCGGCATCTCTGATAATACTCTCAAGTGCTTTACATAGTATGCTGGTCAGGCTCACCGGTCTATAGTTGTTCGTTGAGTGACGATCACCCTTCTTGAAGATAAAACTCACATAAGCCACCTTTCATTCACTGGGGACCATTTGTTCATCCAGGCATTTACAAAACAGGATCTTCAGGGGCTCTGCAAGCTCGTTGCACAGCTTTCTTAGCACTCTAGGATGCACCATGTCAGGACCGGGACACTTATGGGCCTTTAGCCTGGACAGTTTATTTCTAATACCCTCTTCTGTGAACACAATGTGGGTCAGTGCTGTGTCGAACCGTCTGTCCTCAAACGCAGGAAGGTTAGTTGCATCCTCTCTTGTGAACACTGAGGAAAAGAAGCTGTTCAATGCCTCAGCTTTATCCTGGTCAGAATCTGCATAACTACCAGCCTCAGGTCTGATACTCCTACTCGCGTTTTCAATTTCGACTTTGCATAGCGGTAAAACGCCTTTGGGTTTGACTTGACCTCGCTTGCAAACAGCCTCTGGAACTCCTTTTCAGCCCTCCTACACTCTATCTTTGCTTGGTTTCTGGCTCTTGCATACATCCTCCTGTCTTGCTCATCGTTTGACCCAACCCACGTCTTGAATTTCTGGGTTTTCTTTTTAATTTTGTCGACCGCCGCATGGTTCATGTGTAGGGATCCCCTCGTATTCCTAGAAGCACTGGGTTTGGTCTTGGGTATATATTTATCGATCAATTGGGTCATTATATAAATAAACCAATATTAATATAAAGGTCTGACGACCCAAGGGAGCAAAACAAAGATAAAACACCAATAAGAAAGATGAAGCGATCTGGTTGAGCCCAGATTCTTTCTACTCCTACTGTATTTCAGTTTCACCACTTTTCCTTCAACACCTAATAATCTTCTTTCACCTCATAACTAAAGACTTCGTATCGTATCGTATCATTTTACTAGTTATGATATTCAGCGTAGTGTGTGCGTTCTTGTACCTTAATAAGTCAGGCCAGTTGATACCCCTCATCTCCTCCCTCATCCCATTGTAATTTCCCTTGAAATATTTGCACCTTGGCCTGGCCTTATCCTTATCCTGAACTAGGTAACAGTTAAATCTGAATGACAACACTGTATGGTGACTGGTGCCAACTGGGGCAAGGTGTGCCAGTTTGGCCACCATACCCTCCTTGTTTGTTATGATGAGGTCAAGTGGCTTGGGTGTTTGTTCCCCTCTGTAATGTGTCGGGTCTCTAACATGTTGGAACAGAAAATTATCTCTCAGAGTTTCTACAAAAAGAGTAGCAGGGTTATTCAAGTCATTCGGGGTGGACTCGTTTCTCCAGTCGATGTCGCCATAGTTAAAGTCCCCCATGATAAGGAGGTGGCTAGGGTTGAGCATCGCCGCGTTGTTTATTAAGGTTCTTAAGTTCCTTTGATTTAGTGGGCCACAGTTTGGGGATCTGTAGATACACCCGACGATAAGTAAGTCCCCCCCCTTTAATTTAATTTTACACCACTTGGACCCTTCAACAACATCCTCTCCCTGTACCCTCGCCTGGCTGGCTGTAAGGTCTTGCCTAGCATAGATAACCACACCCCTCTTGCAAGTTTCTTGAGAAAGGTTCGTAAATGAGTCATATCCAGCAATACTGAACTCGCATTCCTCTGGGTAGATTCTCCTGTTCTTGTACAACAGTTCTACAACACCTACAATATCTGGTTGGTGTACTCTTAGTAGTGTTTCAAACTCCTCTCTCTTATCAAGGAACGTGTCAGTATTAGTGTACATGACATTCAAGCCGGGATTTGTTCTCGGTAACGTTTCTGCTCTTAGTAATAGACCCGCTCCCCCCACATTCTCAGAAGCTAAAGCATTTGCTAAGTACACTGTATTTTGCAGGGTGTGGTTAGAAATGTCATTGTTTACACGGCGCTCGCCTCCTTCTGTCCGGTAGGCTGAGCTGGTGCCGCCTCCCGGGTGGGGGGTTGAGTGGGTGGAGGGTGCACTGCTGCCCCCTGGCCCTGGATGATCAAGAGTAAATAAGTATTTTAAAAGAAAAATCATCCACAAATTTCACAAATATATTAATACGTAATATCCATGTATGTATGTATGCAGAGTGTAAAATAAAAAAATAAATAAACAATAATTAAGGCATACAGTATGTTATAATTTCTCCAAGGCATATTTTCAGAAAATTCCAGAAATTGCATTTTTTCTTGTCTACGAGTAATTTGGGGATTTTACGGAAAGTCTCCACATTTTTCTGTTCCGAGTCTGGGAACCAATTCCGAGGTTAGGCTAGGCAGCAAATTCTAAAAATCTTCCCTCGAACTGGAAATTTTTTTTATCAATCATGATACCAAGATTTATTTCTTCAGCATTGGTGAAAGGTGAATAGTCACCTGTATCTCCACCTGTAAGTGAAAATAAATTCGTTAATATTGTGTTAGTTAAATTTGCGAATTCTGAAACATCTTTATTTATGAGGGTTAATATTTATAAGTTTCCAACATCTAATTTGGGGATTTTACGGAAAGTCTCCACATTTTTCTGTTCGAGTCTGGGAACCAATTCCGAGGTTAGCTTAGGTAGCTCAGATTTGTTTGGTTTGATATGCAACACACACTCAAAAAATTGATCCCTTTTTTGGGAGAAATTCGTAGAACAAAAATTTTAAGCCCTTTAAAATTTTAATGATCTACATAAAAATGTTAACCTAACCTACCTAACTTAACCTAACTGGAAACTGACTTAACTATCATAAAATAAAGTATACTGTCTTTCATATTTTAAAGGTTGGATTAAGGACAAATTCACTTAGGTTAATTTCAGGTTACAGTTAATTAGTCATCATTAGAATGTATATCACATTTATTGAAGATTCATAATTTCATTATCTCTGAATATCCTAGAATTGCAATAAAAAATCAATTAACGGTAAAGGGAATCATACCTGTGATTACTTTCTACAATTATTACATCTAGCTATGATTGAGTGGAGCAGCACGGTGAGTTAGGTAAGATAGGTAAGTCTCTCCTCGACTTATGACGGTGTTCCGTCCCGACGACCAGTTCGTAATACCTGAAATATTGTTATTAAATATTATCATTAATGACTTCTTTTGGTAATAAACAATACAATTTGGTGCTAATTTTTTCCTCTTGCATAAAGTAGCTTTAGTGTATAGGGTGAAACATCTATCATGAAGTGATTGTCATTTGACCTTTACGGAGTCTGAATTTGTAAAAAAAAAAAAAAATGTTTTTGATCTGCTCATAATCAAGTTGGTAAAATGAATGTCTAGGTCATCCACCTACTTGGCATTTGAAAAAACATAATTTCAATGTCACCAAACCATACCTAACCCAACTTAACTAATCTAACGTAACCTAACTTAACTGGTAAAAATCGGTCAACTTAAAATCATTGAATTCGTTGGATGGCCAAAAGATAATATTATCATCAATTTCATTTACTTTAGAAGGACTTATTCATTTTTGTTGAAATCATGTACATACAAAGCCAATATATCTATATTTGATTCTACCACTGTCAATGGCAAAGTTAATTTATATCACCACTCCAACTTTTGGCCCAAACAAGTCGTAAAGTAGTTCTTTCTTGTAATAAATTGAGTCACTAAGGGAATAAAAAATAAAACATAAATTTAGGTCACTAAATTTATCTTATTAGTAGCAAATTGTGGTTAAACTGGTACACAAATGAAATATGCCTGGGAAGTACCTGGCACTAGTTACCTGGCATATTTGGACTTCTTAAAATATGAAATCTAGGCTACTAAGTAATTATACTAAGGAAATAATTATTTTGGTAGTGCTGAACGGTTATTAATTGCACTCATTACGAAAATTGGGTCGATATTATTTCTGATAAAGGACGTCCATTCACCATCCCAGATGGAGCAGTTTGGATTCACCTGGCATTGGTTACCCGGCATATTTGGACTTATTAAAATATGAAATTTATGCTGCTAAGTATTTATACTAAGGAAATAATACCAATAATTATTTTGGTAGTAGTGGACTGTTATTAATTGCCCTCATTACGAAAATTGGGTCGATATTAATTCTGATAAAGGACGTCATTCACCATCCCAGAGGAAGCTGTTCTCACCACTCTCAAATAGACCATTTAGGACTTTTTTTTAGCTTAATTTGATTTCAATACATTTCTACACATAAATTAGTTTTATTAGTTATCTTAAAGGCTTAACTTTTATGATGATTAGGCGAATTTGGAGGATATAAACGGCGATGTGACAAGTACAGGCTGGCGGCATTTTTCGTATACAAACATGGACATCTTTTAAAAAGAACAATACAATTCTGTATGTGCTGTTCCATATGGAGTATATCATATAAAAAATATTATTCCTTTGCAGATTTATACATTTAATGTGCATCCAAATGACACGATAATCAAGTTTGCTAAGGGCATACTACAGTAAATTCTCCCTTATATTCCTTTATTACTCTGGCAAAAATCTCTCGGAACCTGGCCACTTATGTTTTAGTTTATCTATTTGTTTACTAACATTGTTACTAGACACAACCATCTCGTTTAATCTACATTCTTCATTGTATTTGTAGATACTCGGTGTAAAGGCCTGGGACCTAGGGATAGAAATCCCTTGCCAGCTTAATGAGGATCTTATAAGAGGAAAGTCAAGAACCATGGTTTTCCGAGGAATAACAAACAACCGTTCTAGATTGACATCTCTTTACTATGAAAATAACACAAAACTCTGACACCACTCACACAAATATCAAATAACAATTTCGGGAGTCAAACAATTATGAGAATCAAACAATTAATGGAGTCAAACAATTAATGGGGTCAAACAATTAAGGGAATCAAACAAATAATGGAGTCAACAATTAAGGGAATCAAATAATTAACTGGAGTCAAACAATTAACGGGAGTCAAACAATTACTGGAGTCAACAATTAATGGAGTCAACAATTAATGGAGTCAACAATTAATGGAGTCAAACAATTACGAGAATCAAACAATATATAGAATATTTCCTACGGCGGTGGCCCGGTGGAAGGTTCCGTAGAGCGGGGATCCGCTCTAAAGAGGAGGGTCAAGGCAGCTTCCTCAATTGGCGTCGGCGTTGGCGGGCGAGGTCTGCCACACAGGAGAGTCGCCAGGGCAGAGACTGTGGAGAGGGTGTGAAGGAAGTGGCGATGACGTGGCAGCCGTGGCAGTAGCTGGAGCAGGTGACCGGAGGTTGACAGTCGAATAGTGAAGGTCTAGGAAAACAGCCCACGAGTCCAGAGCCTCAGATGAGAACAAAACCAGAATTTGAACGAGCACTGGGGAAGTGCAGCAGTGACGTTCTCACCTCCGTCTACCCCCATGTGGGGGACGCGAACAACCATCCTGCTCATTACAGCCCTGACGGTAGGTGCCTTGGGTATCATGTTTAAATTTTCGGTTGTGAAAACTGGTGAAAGATACCTGGTCAGATTATTGCCCATTTTTCCGTCGTTATCAGTCAGTTCGAGGTATTTATCAGTAATGTTTCAATTTTGTCTCCTATTTTAGTTTTATACATTTAGAAGAATCCCTTAGTGTTTTTTTTTTTTTTTTTTTTTTTTTTTTTTTTTTTTTTTTTTATATTACACGGGAATTAGCCCACCCGGGCACAGGTCAAATGACCCACAAAGGGGCCTGGGGGGCGAAAAAATAAGAACAGAAACAAATATAAAATAGAGAAGAAAAAGGTTATACTATGTTTATCTACACCATGAAGATGCCGGAAAACCAGCTTTTTGAAGTGAGACAGATTGTATAAGTATGGAAACACAAAAGAAGGCACAATATTCCACAGTTTGGCTCGTGTGGCCGACATCCACAAAGAAACGGTGGGTACCGCGGGCAAGACGTGTGTTACGAGCCCACGGCCTTGCCGGCGGTACACAAGGTGCCAAATCCACCGAACATTGCCCGTTAAAGTACCTGTAAAAGACACAGAGTGAAGCAACATTGCGGCGAAGAGAACGAGAAGAGAGATTGTCAACTAAAGGAGGAGAGTTAATAAGACGAAATGCCTTTGATTCCACCCTATCTAACAGTTGGACAGAAGAAGAGCCACCCCAGATATGAGAGCAGTACACCAAGTTAGGACGAATGAATCCCTTATATACTTGGAGCAATTGCTCAGGAGTGAAGTAGCTACGGCATCTGTACAGCATTCCCAACTTTCAGGAGGCAGCTTTAGCTATGTTAAGGATGTGTGATTTCCAGGACATATTGGAGGAAATGGTGAGGCCTAGCATATTTATTTCAGAATTTGGCAGAATGATAGCGTCCTAAAATGTAATTGGTGGGAGATCATCTAATTTAGAAAGTGTAATTGGTAAATACTAAGTTTTATTACTATTGAATTTAACCAAATTTGTACCTCCCCATTCAGAGATGCTGCCCAGATCCGCATTGATAGAAGTAATGATATCAGCTCTAGAAACAGATCTAGTTTGAGATTTAGGAGGAATGGTAAAATGTGAAGAAGAGTGAAAAGTAGAATCATCAGCGTAAGAATGGATAGAATTAGGTGTAGTGTGAAGTAAATCATTGATAAAAAGAAGAGAGAGAGTAGGTGAAAGAACAGAACACTGTGGGACACCACTATTGTTAGAAAAAGAGCGAGAGATCGATCCCTCGACAACAACCGCCATGGATCGGTTCTCAAGGAAGCTAGAGATTAGAAAACAAAGTGGGTGAGAGAAACCAAAAGAGGGAATTTTAGAAAGCAAAGACTTGTGCCATACCCTGTCAAATGCTTTGGAGCTGTCGAGAGCCACGACGAACGTTTCCCCATAATCCTTAAGAGAGGATAACCAAAGATGGGTGCAGTAGGAGAGCAGATCACCAGAAGATCTTGCCTGGCGAAAGCTATACTGGTGATCCGACAAAAGAGAATGGCGTTCAAGGTGACGGAGAAAATGGGAGTTCAAGATAGTTTCGAAAATCTTAGAGAGGGATGAAGTTAGGGCAATGGGGCGATAGTTAGAGAGATTAGAATGGTCACCCTTCTTCGGGATGGGCTAAACCAAGGCATGCTTCCAAGAAGAAGGAAAAGTTTGGGTTTTGAGGCAAAGGCGAAAGAGGCGAGCAAGCACAGGGGCCAGGGCTTCAGCACACTCCCTCAGAACACGAGGGGGTATTCCGTCCGGTCCATGCGCCTTACTCACATCCAACTTGGATAACACACCGGCAACCCTGCGAGTGGAGATTATAGGAAAGTGCATAGGTTCAGTAGGAGGTGCAGGGGTAGGAGGGATAGAGTGGGAATCGTCTAAGGTGGAATTAGAGGAGAATAAGGTGCCAAAGAGGTTGCTTTGTCAGGGGGAGAGTTGGCTATAGAGTTATTGGGACGGAAGAGGGAGGAAAAGAAGGCGTGCAGAAGTTGTTACAGATGTTTTTAGTTAAGGACCAGAAGGATTTACTAGAGGAAGAATTAGTCAGGACAGCGGTCTTTCTTTTAATAAAATTCCGCTTGGCCCTACGAAGAATAGCCTTACAACGATTCCTAGAAGTAATGAAAGAGGTGTGGGTAATAGGAAGGAGATAGTTTCATAGCTCGATATGCCCTATCTCTCACCCTGCAAGCAAGAGAGCAGGAGCGATCAAACCATGATTGTAATGTGAAAGTTTTGGTAGAAGATGGGATAAATGCACTCATACCGCCCTGTATAACCCCAGCAATGCTGTCAGCACATACCGAGGCGTCCCGAGTGGAAAAGCAACATTCATCCCAAGGAAAGTCGGTGAAGAATTCTCGCAAGGATTGCCAGCTTGCCCTCCGATAGTGCCATAGTTGACGTTTAGAGGGGGGTGGGGGAGGTGGTCGTGCCCAGTTTGATTTAATAGAAATAAGGTTGTGATCAGAAGACCCTAAGGGGGCAAAAATTGAGTATGAATAGTGTGAGGGGTTAGAGGTAAAACAAAGATCAAGAATGTTAGCAAGTTGATCGTGTCGATCAGGAACGCGTGTAGGGTGTTTGATTATTTGTTCCAAATCATTAAGTAGGGAAAAAGAGAGTGCTCAGCTCCACCTGGGTCGTCCATTGCAGAGCCAAGCCACTCTCTGTGATGTACATTGAAATCCCCTAGGTAGAGGATCTCTGTGTTGTGGTGTGTGGATAGCAACGACTCATGGCAAGAAGTGAGATAGTCAAAGAGTTCGAAATAGTTGGTAGAGTTGGGAGAACAGTATAGGAAACAAAGAAAAATAGTCACAGTTGGTAGAGATATTTTGAGCCAGATGACATCATAGAGGGAAGATTCAAGATCCGTGAGTCGTGCTATGGGTGTACGTGTGTTGCAGTAAGCGCATACACCTCCCTTAGAACGGAAGGAGGTATAAAAGTTGTAGTTGGAGACTTGAAAAGGTTTGAGTGAAGCTGCTTTGGACAGTTGAAGTTCGGAAAGTAGTAAAAGATCGGGGGAAGAGGTTAATAGATGGTGCTCCACAGAAGGAAAATTGGATCTCCGGCCGCGAATGTTGGAAAAATGAAGTGTGAAAAAAGCCTATCCTCCAGCAACCGCGGTGGCGTCTGTTGAGGCCCCAGTAACTTGATGATGATTAAGTCGGCCCTGGGGTCCACAACCTTCCCGACCAGTGGGACCCATCGGAAAAAGACTCCGCTTCAATATTAATATCAACTGACATAGGAGAATAAAATAGAATGAATAAAACAGATCAAGAATGAATACGGTTATATTTGGTGTGTTGTCAATAGTAAGAGAGACAATTGAGACCTGCAATTGTGTGTAAATGAGGCAGAAAGATAGATCAGCAACCTGGGACTTGGTCACAATTTTCGTAATGCTTTTCCTATCTCGGTCTTAACCTTACTGGCCAATACTTTATAATAATCTCTGAGGTAAACGTCACTACGATTTATTTTCCTACCTATAGCCATCCTTTGTCCAATAATATTCCTGAAATAATCATTTATCCATTTTGGGTCATTTTTATTTGAACTGTGTTTTCTGTAGAGTATATTTTGCCTTTGTGCATTAAATAACGCATTTTTTAAATTGTTATGAAACTCGTCAGCCTCAAATTTTGTGGTCAGGACACCCTCAGCAGTTATTTTTTTGTGAGGTTATCGTTGTCAGGTCACCAGGTGAAGTGAAGTCGCCTTCTGTGGGTTGTGTGAGATCACTTTATTTACCTTCTCACGTGAGGTCATTAATTCATCCCAAACGTAATACTCCTACTCTCAGCTGTCTTTTCAACCTGTCAAAGTTTGCCCTGATAAAATTTGGGACTTTAATGGAATTTTCTTTGTGACTGACATTAAGTTCTATTTTGCATCTCACTTATTTGTAGTCACTATTAGCTAGTTTGCTCCCTACATCGACATTACTAATGAGGTTTTCTTAGTTTGACAGTCGGTTCAATCTATTTGATCTAAGTTAAAGTCGCCTACTATACAGACTTTGCTATGTCTAGATCCCCTGCATATTTCACCCCAGTTATGTTATTCATTAACCCTAACGAGATTAGTTCTATATATTAATTCTATGATTAATTTTTCCATACCATCTGCTAATTCTCCCCAAATTGTTTGTGTATTCAGTTCATTATTTATTGCCTTATTGATTTCACACTTCAAATTATCCCTGATATAGATTGCTACCCCACCTCCTTTCCCAATTTGCCTATTGGTATGTAATTATTTGTAACCTATAATTTGGTGTCCCACAGGTAACTCACGTGAGTCTAAATTTTTCCATGTTTCGGTGATTATTCTATTATATCGATTTTTTCGGAATATACCAATATCCTGATTTCATCCATTTTATTTCTCATGCTTCTACTCTTTGCATAGTTGACATTTAAGTTAGTCGTGATCTGATCTCTGTCACATTTAGCTTTATCGTCATTCGTTGCACTATTTCTCTGTAATCTCTCTTTTTGTTTGCCCGCGCCCACTGCAGTCTCCTCGGCGCCGTGTTCGAAATAAGGCAAACAGTGTATTAGGTTTTATATCTAGAAGTGTAAGTAATAAGAGTGCGGAAGTCATATTGCAATTATATCTTGCGCTAGTCAGGCCGCACCTCGACTATGCTGTTCAGTTCTGGTGCCCTTAATATAGAATAGACATCAACTCACTGGAGTCGGTGCAGCGAAGAATGACGAAAATGATTCTGGGACATAGAAACTTTCCCTATCAAGAGAGATTAAAGAAACTAAACTTGCATTCCCCAGAAAGACAAAGAGTGTGGGGAGATATGATAGAAGTATTTAAGTGGGTGAAAGGAATCAATAAAGGAGATATAGAGAAAGTTCTTATAATATCCGAGCAGGATAGGACTCGTAGCAACGGATTTAAGTTGGATAAGTTTAGGTTTAGGAGGGAGATAGGAAGAAACTGGTTCACAAATAGATGAGTGGAACAAGCTTAGCAACTTTGTAGTAAGTGCTGGGACGCTGGAAGTTTTAAAAGGAGGCTAGATAGATTCATGGACGATAGAGGGTGGGAGTACCTGTAACTCCCGATAGGAGCTGCCATGCACAAGCCAACTGGCCTATTGCAGACTCCTTATGGTCTTATGTTCTTTTCTTATGTTCTCTAGCAGTTAAAAGACTTTGATATCTTCTGAACTACCATCTCAAGAGAGCCAGCTAGGGTTGCCACCCAATCCCTAGATAAATGTACCGCATCACTACCATGAAGGTCCCTTCTGCCTTAGAAGTTGTCCCAGTTGTCAATGAATGGAACTGATTTTAACTTCCAGTATCTGCCAATATGGCCGTTGACACTAACTGCCCCTGACAACCATTCATTGCCAACTCTCCTTCTAGGCAGGACACCACATATGATAGGGATCCTCCCCTTCCTCCTAATCTGGTCAATAGCTGCCTTGAACTAATCAAGGAGCCCCTCACTCCCACACCAGCCAATATCATTGCCTCTTGCACTGAGACAGATAATGGGTTTGTTCCCATTACCAGACATAATATTGTTCATCTTGTCTAATATATCACCCACCCCAGCTCATGGCAAACATACTCATCCTATTTCTGTTTTTTCCACAGAACACACACACACACACACACACACACACACACACACACACACACACACACACTCTCTACTATTGCTGCCACTACTACTACTTTGCTGTCACTCGGAATCGACTATGACGATCATCCTGCTGAGACAATGATATGAGGTATTAGGGATGTTACCTACGTTGGTGAGCTCTGGGGTGACTAGAGAGGCAAATACGGTGGGGAGTTATTATATATCATATCTGTATCACTTATGTTACTTGTGTATTATTTGTAAATCAAGAGACCCATTCCCCAATTATGTAACTGTATATTTTCAGCCTTCCGGCTGCTATGCTCTTTCAAGAAACCGTTAATTATTATTATTATTGTTATTACACAAAAGGTTCGGACACTCTTATTGACAGTCTGTAAACCTGTTGTTAATATCACATCGAGTTTGTCTTTCATCCCAACCATCAACACACTACTTTATGTTTACATCTTAATTATAGCTCTCAGTTGCCATTATACAACGATAAATATTATACGTGACAAAAAAGAACTGTATTTGTTTTAGAAGTCTTACACAGGAAGACAATAAATAAGGGATCACCTGAAGATTAGCCACCGTACAATACTTCACCTGATGATTGTCCACCTTCACCTTACCTGGGGAGGAGGTTAAGTTGGGCTTTCGTTAGAGTGGTTAATATTACGGTATAATAAGCTTGGGAGGACTGATCTTCATGTGACCCTTAGTAAGAAATATATATTGTGTGACATTGAGTGTGAGTGATACAAGTTAGAAGGAGAACATAACACTTGAAGAAATCATTACAATGTAGTGAGATTTATAACAGAGTGTTGAGAGACGGCTTTTTTTATGGGGATTAGCCTACCTGGGCACAGGTCACCGACCCACATCGAGGCTCGGAGGGCGAAAATAAGGAAAAAATAATAATTTCACCATAAATACAGAAATGAAAAAAAAACAGATCAAGAGTGAGAAACGATACATTTGTTATAGTGTCAAAGTAAGAGGAACAATTCAGACCCTTCAAGTGTGTGTAAATGCGGCAGAAAGTCAGATCAGCAACCAGGGTTTTGGTCACTATTTTTGTGATGCCATATGGCAGCAGGGTCTGCCTACTATCTACTTGCCTACTACCTTACTGTTTACTACCTAATAGCTACTAGTGATTCAAATAACAGATTGTTGAGAGACAGAGAAAGTGTTAAGTATTATAGCACAAAGAATGTTCAGAGACAAAGTGTTACAAATTACAACACGGACTTTGATGAGAGACAGAAAAAAGTGTTAAGTGTTACCAACAAAGTTTGTTTAGAGACGAAAAAAGTTGTGTTAGAAAACAAAACAAAAATGTTGAGACAGAAAGTATTAAGTGCTACAGCACAAAGAACGTTGGGGACATAGAAAGTGTTCAGTGGTACCAAACTAAGTTAGATGACAGACCGAGAAAGAGTTAAGTATTACCAAAGTTTGTTGAGAGACAAAAAGTGTTAAGTGTTACAAAACAAAAACAAAATGTTTTGCGACAGATAAAGTGTTAAGTGTTAAAACACAAAGAATGTTGAGTGACAGATAAGTGTTCAATGTTAACAAACAATGCTTGTTGAAACAAAAAACGTTAAGTGTTACAAAACAAAGTCTGTTGTGAGGCAAAGAAAGTGTAATGTGCAACAACACAAAGAATGTTGAGACACAGAGAAGGTGTTATGTTACATTACAAAGAATGTTGAGACAGAAAGTGTTAAGTGTTACCAAATTTTTTTGAGAAACAGAGAACATAAGAACATAAGAATGGAGGAAACTGCAGCGGGCCTATTGACCCATACTGGGCAGTCCCGTTTATACCCAACCCCTATTGCTCATATAAGCATCCAACCTATGTTTGAAGCTATCCAACACATTCGAGTTAATGATGATATTTGGTAACTTGTTCCATTCATCCACTACTCTGTTTCCAAACCAGTGTTTACCTATTTCACGCCGAAATCTAAATTTATCCAATTTATAACCATTGTTACGAGTTCGCTCCTGGTTGGATAATTTGAGTACCTTTGTAATGTCCCCTTTGTTTAACCCTGACTTCCATTTATACACCTCTATCATGTCGCCCCTCACTCTACGTCTCTCGAGGGAGTGCAAATTAAGATGCTTTAACCTGTCTCTGTATTCAAGGTTCCTAATGCCCGGGATTAGTCTCGTCATTCTCCTCTGGATTCTTTCCAATGACTCTATATCCATTCTGTAATACTGTGACCAGAACTGAACTGCGTAATCCAGGTGAGGTCTCACAAGCGCTAGATATAATTTAAGATGACCTCGCTAGTCTTGTAACTAACACTCCTTTGTATGAACCCAAGTACTTTATTAGCCTTGTTACGAGCAAAAACACATTGTTTACTTGGCTTAAGATTCCTACTTATCATTACTCCTAAATCTCTCTCGCAGTCGGATTCCACAATGGCATCGTTGTTCATTTGGTAACTGGTTTCCCTGCTTACATCTCCTATACTGAATACTTTACATTTGTCCACATTGAATTTCATCTGCCATTTTTCCGACCATTCGAAAAATTTGTTTAGATCTTCCTGTAGTTTTGCAGAGTCCTCGTCAGATTTAATTACACGTCCTATTTTAGTGTCATCAGCAAATTTACTTATGTTGCTGTCTATGCCGATATATATGTCGTTTATGTATATAATAAATAATAATGGTCCACGTACTGAGCCTTGGGGAACTCCACTAGTGACGTTGCTCCAATGCGATTTAGTGCCGTTTATGCTCACTCGCTGTTTCCTGTCCCATAACCACGCCCTAATCCATTTAAGGATATTACCTTTGATGCCATGCGCTTCTACCTTTCTAATTAGTCTTTCGTGGGAGACTCTGTCGAAAGCTTTGCTAAAGTCGAGATATACCACATCATAATTGTGCCCCTCGTCCACCGATTCGAAAACTGATGAAAAGAATGTTAATAGATTAGTTAGACATGAACGCCCGCTTGTGAAGCCATATTGGGAATCATTGATCAACTTGTGCTTCTCCAGGTGGTTTCGAATAGAGTGAAATAATTGATTCTAGAAATTTACCTACTATTGATGATAGACTGATTGGGCGGTAGTTAGAGGATAGTGATCTATCCCCCTTCTTGAAAATCGGTATTACATTCGCTATCCTCCAGGATTCTGGCACGACACCTGTTTTTAATGACATGTTAAACAACTTTGCTAAGGGCATACTAAGCTCATCCTTACATTCCTTTAATACTCTGGCAAATATCTCATCGGGACCAGGTGACTTATTAGGCTTCAGTTTGTCTATTTGCTTATTAACATCGTTACTAGTCACTACTATCTCGCTTAATTTGTTTTCTTCACTATCTCTGAATAGAGTCAGTGCCTCGGGTATTATGTTTAAATTTTCGGTGGTGAAAACTGTTGAAAAATATTTATTCAGATTATTGCTCATTTCTCCGTCGTTAACAGTTAGCTCGCCGGTGTCTGAACGTATTGGTCCAATCTTATCTCATGTTTCAGTTTGATACATTTGGTAGAATCCTTTGGGGTTTGTTTTCGCCTCCCCTGCTACCTTCAGCTCATAGTTCCTCTTGGCTTTTCTTATCTCGGTCTTAACCCTACCGGCCAATACCTTATAATACTCCCGGAGGTAAAATTCGCCACGCTTTATCCTTCTACCTATAGTCTTCCTTTGGTCAATAATGTTCTTTAAATAATTATTTATCCATTTAGGGTCATTGTTGTCTGATCTGAGTTTTTTGTATGGTATGTTCTGCCTTTGTGCATTAAGTAACTCGTTATTTAAATTGTCGTGGAACTCGGCAACCTCAGATCTCGTTATTAGGTCGGTGTCATCTGTCAGGTTCACATCCAAGCGTGACACCCCCTCTCTCAGCTGCCTCTTTAAACTATCAAAGTTTGCCCTTCTGAAATCTGGGACTTTAATGGAATTCCCTTTACGTCTGACCTGAAAATCTAACTGGAATCTAATTTCTTTGTGATCGCTGTTTGCAAGTTCGTTCCCTACATCGACATTGCTAATGAGGTTTTCTCTGTTCGACAGAACTTAATTGAGTATATTATTGCCCCGGGTGGGTTCGGTTATATGTTGACTTAGGAAACAGTCCTGGATCGTTTCGAGGAAATCCTCTGATACTGAGTTACCCGTAAGGTCAGTCCAATATATTTGGCCAAGGTTAAAATCGCCTACTATACAGACTTTGTTGTATATGGAAGCCCTGCGCATTTCATCCCAGATAAGTCGCTCATTAACTCTATCAAGATTGGGAGGTCTATATATTACTCCTATGATTAATTTTTTCCTACCGTCGATTAATTCTATCGAAATTGTTTCTGTATTCCGCTCAGTTGTTATTTCCTTATTTATTTCGCACTTCAGATTATCCCTGACATAGATGGCTACTCCGCCTCCTTTCCTGGACGGCCTATCAGTATGGAACAATTTGTAATCCGCAATTTGGTATTCGACAGGTAACTCACGTGAGTCTAGGTTGATCCATGTTTCAGTGAATGCTATTATATCGATTTTTTCGGTACATACCACGGCCCTAATATCATCCATTTTGTTTCTCATACTTCTACTGTTCGCGTAGTAGACATTTAAGTTAGTCGTGTTCTGAGTCCTCCCTTTACCGCGTTTAGGTTTTAACTCCCTGTCTAATTTAGTTTTGTCATCATTCCTAACACTATTTCCCTGTAATCTTTCACTTGGTTTACCCGCTCCCACTGCAGTCTCCTCCACCCCCGTGCCCATATGCTCCCCTAGCAGTTGAAAGACTTCGATATCTTTTGAACTGCCCCCTCTAGAGACCCAGCCAGGGTTGCCACCCCCTCCCGAGACAGGTGTACCCCATCCCTAGCATAGAGGTCCCTTCTGCCGTAGAAGTTGTCCCAGTTGTCAATGAATGGGACTGATATTGACTTGCAATATCCGTCAAGACGGCCGTTGACACCAACTGCCCTTGACAACCATTCATTGCTAACTCTCCTTCTAGGCAGGACACCACATATGATAGGGATCCCTCCCTTAGTCCTAATACGATCTATAGCTGTCTTGAACATATCAAGAAGCTCTTCACTCCTACACTGGCCAATATCATTGCCTCCTGCACTGAGGCAGATAATGGGTTTGTTCCCATTACCAGACAAGATATTGTCCATCCTGTCAACTATATCCCCCACCCCAGCCCCTGGCAATCACACCCTCATCCTATTTTTATTTTTACCACAAAAGGCTCTGTCCAGGTACCTTACCTGTGATTCACCAACAATTAAAGTTTTTATATTTCCTTGTCAGCCCTGTCCCTGACTATACTAACGTCCAATTCGTCTATCAAGGGACTGAACGAGTTGGTACACTTAGCTGTTGTTGTCGTTGTTGTCGTATCCTTGGTGTGTTTCTTCACCACCAGTTTGGTCGTCCCTCTCCTCACAACCTTCCATTCCCCAGAGTTATCGTCATTCACCGGCTTTCCTTGTCCCGTTTCTTCCTTCATCGTTGCTATCTCTTCCTTTAATTTCAAGTTTTCTAACTATAATTTTAGGTTTTTTTCCTTGGTATTCTGTAACTTGGCCCACAGAAGGGCGTAACCCCGTTCACCAGTAGCACTAGCCATATCTGATAATTATCCCCGGGAGCAGAGCTAAGCAGCCGTGACCTCTCCTCTAGTGAGGTCAGAACACAACTGAGTGAGGTCAGTGTTAAGTGGTAGAAAACGAAGTTTTTTGAGAGACAGAGAAAGTGTTAAATGTTACCAAATTTTGTTGAGGGACAGATAAAGTGCTATGTGCTACAACACAAGGAATGTTAAGAGACAGAGAAAGTGTTATGTGTTACAACACAAAGGATGTTCAGATAGGGAAAGTGTTAAGTGTTACAACACAAAGAATGTTAAGAGACAGAGAAAGTGTTAAGTGTTACCCAAAAAAGTTTATTGAGAGACAGAGAATGCGTTAAGTGTCACAAAGCAAAGTTTGTTGAGTGACCGAAGAAGTTTTAAGTGTTACAAAACAGACTTTGATGAGAGAGAGAGAAAGTGTTAAGTGTTACAAAGGAAAGTTTCTTGAGAGAGAGAGAGAGAGAGAGAGCAAAGTGTTACCAAACAAAGTTTGTTGAGAGACACAAAGTGTGAAGTGTTACTACACAACGAATGTTAAATGATGCCAAACAAAGTTTATTGGGAGACAGAGAAAGTGTTAAGTGTTACCAAACAAAGAAAGTTGAGAGACAGAGAAAGTATTAAGTGTTACTACTCAAAGTTTGTTGAGAGATAGAATAAGTGTTGTGTGTTGCAACATAACGAATGTTAAGAGACAGGGAAAGTGTTAAGTGTTGCCAAACAAAGATTGTTGAGAGACAGAGAAAGTGTTAAGTATAACAAAACAACTTTCGTTGAGAGACAGAGAAAAATATATTGTGTTACAACACAAAAAAATGTTGAGAGATAGAGAAAATGCTAAGTGTTACAAAACAAAGAATGTTGAGAGAGAGGAAGTGTTGTGTCACAACACAAAGAATGTTGAGTGATAGAGAAGGTGTTATGTGTTACAATACAACGATTGTGGAGATATATAGAAAGTGTTAAGTGTTACCAAACAAAGTTTGTTGAGAGACAGACAAAGTGTTAAATGTCACCAAAAAGTTTATTGAGAGATAGAGAAAGTATTATTACAACATAAAGTTTGATGAGAGACAAAGAAAGTGTTAAGTGCTGCAATATGAATAATGTTTAAAGACAGAGAAAGTGTTAAGTTGTACCAAACTTATTTTGTTGAGAGACAGAGAAAGTGTTAAGTGTTACAACACAAAGTTTGTTGAGAGACAGAGAAAGTGTTAAGTGTTACAATACAAAGAATTATGAGAGACTGGTGTAGTGTTAAGTGTTACAAGATAAAGTGTGTTGAAAGACAAAGAAAGTATTGCAAGACAGTGAGAACATTCATTGTTGTGAGACATAACGCAGTGAGATACAGAGAGGATATTGAAAAATAGAGACTACTTGAATAATTGGAAGGATTTCCTACCACACGGAGAGACATTATTACAAGATTACATAAAGTTCTTGTATGATTGGCAGGAAATATTAGACTATAGGGCTTGGATTGTTCTACAGTACATAATGTAACAAGATTGGGACAGATTATTCCAGACGGGGAAGGTTTATTACAAGAATATTCCATGATGACGGTGTTAATATTGAAAGATTGAGAGAGAAATTTGAAAGATATACGGAGAGAACTGAGAGATGGGAATGGTTATTGAAGACCTAGTGATGTGAGAGAGTGTCGTTGCAAATTATTTGTAGTCTCATCAGACTGTTACAATAGTGACTTGTTACCTACCCTACCTGGTGCTGTAGTGGAGGTCTGCTTAAAGTGTCAATCAGTATTATGACATACAGTATTGTATCCTTTTTATTTTGTATTATTGTCATTGTATTTCTTGTATATGTTTCAGTTGTTATGTTACGTGGTACATTTATTCTAATTTGCATTTTTTTTTTAATTTTTTTTAATAACGTTAACTTCTTATTTCGTAGGTCAGAGGGTTAACACCAAAAACTATATTTTGGCGCGCGGTTCCTTTCATTTTAATCAATCTTATTAAAATGTGGGCAAATATGTACGTACAGATCACTTTGAAATGTCACGATCTTCAACGAAATAGAAGGGATAGTAAGATTGGTTTTCGGTAAATGTAATTATCAAAAACGTCAACTACATATACCTTGGCGGCTGGGTATGAGATACGTATTTAAAACAGAAACAAAAAACGCTCACGTCTAATCTAACCTTACCTTACATTACCTATCTGAATTAGACCCCCCCCCAAAAAAAAAAAATGCTCAAGATATTATAGAGCCTCGGGATAGAGTTAGATTCAAACGTTGATGATCATGGACAGAAAAAATAACTCAGATCTCTACCACAATACAACAATAATTACCTTTACCAAGAAAATATTAAAATACCACAATAATCGTTTTTCAGGTTAATGCTCTACAATAGATGAACTTCGGAGGAAAAAATAATTCTACAAGACTCTACAAGACAAGACAGATTCATTGCCAGCAAGATGACATGTAATTACAATGGGTGACATAAATGGCCGAACAGACTCGTATCAGAAACTTATTTGGGATTATAAGCACAATTCTTAGGTAGTAACAACCTTATCAATATACATGGTATTTGGGGAACACAGATGAAAACATGTGACTAGATGTCTTAGATTGATTTTACTTTAAACAACAGGAAATATCTTACGAATGATCTCTATACAGACCAGGGCTGGTAAAAATAAAGGTTTTATTCCCTTACCTAAATAAAGAGAAATATCAGGTAATAAAGTTGTCGAAGTGAAACAGAAAAAATCATATATGCATACATATTATTATTTTGTTATAAGTTAGATGATTACCATTTCACATATCGGAGCAGCAACATTTAATGATAAAAAGTACATGTTTTAGAACAAGAATCGTCTTCCATAGGTCATAAGAAATTGGAATTGAGAATTATTTTGAATACGTTTATCTGTTTACAGCCAATTATCATCACACTTAAGTTTTTCTTCTTTCCATTTCTTGTGTTCCTTTACTTGTTACAACATTACCAAATTTCACTTCATTTGTTTGTTATTTGTTTTCTGCATATTTATTCAATACCTTCTCCTCCACCTCCGTCCTCCGTCTATCCTAAGTAAGAAGTCTTGTCACATTTTTTCGTTTCCTCAAGGAATTTTCATTTCTTTCTGATAAACATATACAGTATATATATATATATATATATATATATATATATATATATATATATATATATATATATATATATATACTGTATATATATACTATATATATTGTATATATATATATAACCCAGCTACTGTTCTTTCATTTATCCTCCTCTTCCTTATCCTTCACCTCCTACGTCTCATATTACTTCCCTCCCACTTTCTTGTTCTTCCTGTTCTCTTCTCCATCTCCTTGTGTTTTCTTCCATCACTTCTTTTTTCTCATTTCTCTTCCTCTTTTTTCTTCACCCTCTTCTTTCTCCATCTTCATGTTTTTTCTCCATTTGCTTATTCTCCTCCTCTTTTTTTCTTTTTCATCTCCCTCCATCTTCCTCTTTCTCCACTTCCGTTTTTTCTCATTTTTCTCCATCTTTCTCTTGTTCCTACCTCTCTCTCTCTCTTTCTCTCTCATTTTATTTCCTTCCCTTTTCAGCTCAGTCGCCCAATTCCGGTACATCCATTATGTGGACAAACAGAATGAATTTTTCCTCCATATTTCTGCCTTTTTTCTCCTGAGCACTTTCCAACAAATCAATATCTTCTCCCGGTTGACAAAAGGCGCATCCCAGCGGCCAGCGATAAAAATTGCATAGCCAGGAGAAAAACATCCCTCTTCCTTTTACTAACATTTCCACGGCCTCCAGCCTCTCAGACCCTTTTAGTTCTTCAGCTTTACATTATATAAGGCTGATATAGTTTTTTCTTCATAATCTATATACTACATAAATAGGGTTTATATAGTTTTGATAAAAATTATCTTCCTCTATCCATTATATTGGGTTCATATAGCATTAGTTTTTCCTCTGCTGTTCATTATCTAATGCTGATACAGTTGTGATAGTTTTCCGCATCTGTCCATTACGTTCGGTTTATATAGGATTATTATTTTCCTCTGGTGTCAAATAAGTGAATGTAAGGATTTTATAATCAGCTTTTGATAAGTCTCCTCAGCTGTCAGTTTTATGAGCATGTCTGTGACAACCTTTGAGAAGTTTTTCATCTGTTTATTTAATGTAGCTCTAATAGTTTCCCTTCATTATATATTTTATGATAATCCATACATTATTCATTATATTTATTGTTTACTGTCTTCATGTCTACTTTTTTGTTTTCAAGTATTGTTATTGTTCATCTCTCCCATTCTTTATTGAAATTGTTGCTCTGTTTCTAGATATTCTCTAATAGCTTATGGTTTCATTAACTTTAATATGCGAATTTTGCTGTTTTTATTCCGTTGAAATTGTTTGTAGTGTAATTTGAAACTTTCTCCTCTAATAAGTTTGTTATTAATTAGCAAGTTACCCCTCCAGTTTGAGACAGACAGACAGACAGACAGAGACGGGGGTTATTACCTCTGGTTGTATCTCTGGGACCCATACCCTTAGAGAAGAGACTTAAACAAGAATGAAATGGTGTATATCTTTCTCCAATGTGTACCAGGTCATCCTGAAACATAGCTCACGCACGCACACACGCACACACACACACGCACGCACGCACACACACACACACACACACACACACACACACACATGTATATATGTATGTATGAGTGTATTTTCATTGAAATAATTATAACTCGTTATATTTCTCTACAACCACACACCTCTCCACTATCACCACCACCACCACCACACACATCACCTTCCACCACCACACACATCACTCTCTCCACCACCACACACACCTCCACCACCACCACACATCACTCTTCCACCACCACACCACACACATCACCCTCTCCACCACCACACCACCACACATCACCTCTCCACCACCACCCACCCACCACACACATCACTCTCTCCACACCACCACACTCATTACTCTCTCCACCACCACCACACACATCACCTCTCCACCACCACACACACATCACCTTCCACCACCACCACCACCACACACATCACCTCTCCACCACCACCACCCCACACACAACACTCTCCACCACCACACATCACTCTCCACCACCACCACCACCACACACATCACTCTCTCCACCACCACCTCCACACACTCGTCTCTCCACCACCACCACCCACTAGTCTCCACCACCACCACATACTCGTCTCACCACCCACCACCACCACATACTCGTCTCCCCACCACCACCACCACAAACTGTCCTTCACCACCACCACACCTGTCTCCCACCACCACCACACACTAGTCTCCCCACCACCACTACACTCTGCTTCCCCACCACCACCCCACACTAGTCTCCCCACCACCACCACACACTAGTCTCCCACCACCACCACACACCAGTCTCCCCCCACCACACCACCACACACACCAGTCTCCCCACCACCACACACCAGTCTCCCCACCCCGCCACACACTCGTCTCCCCACCACCACCACACACCAGTCTCCCACCACCACCACATACTAGTCTCCCACCACCACCACAAACCAGTCTCTCCACCCCACACACACCGTCTCCCCACCACCACCACCACACCACTTCACCACAACCATAAACTCGTCTCCACCACCACCACACACTAGTCTCCCCACCACCACCACATACCTGTCTCACCACCCACCACCACCACATACTGTCTCCCCACCACCACCACCACAAACTCGTCTTCACCCCACCACCACACTCTGTCTCCACTCCTCACCACCCACACACCATCTCCCCACCACCACCACACTCTGTCTCCCCCACCACCACCACCACACACCTTCTCTCCCACCACCACTCACACACCTGTCTCCCCCACCACCACACACCATTCCACCACCACCACACACTCGTCTCCCCACCACCACACACTCGTCTCCCACCACCACCACACACCTGTCTCCCCCACCACCACCACATACTAGTCTCCCCACCACCACCACACACAATTGTCTCCCCACCACACCACACACCAACTCGTCTCCCCACCACCACACACTGTCTCCCCACCACCACCACACACTAGTCTCCCCACCACCACCACACACTAGTCTCCCCCACCACCACCACACACTCGTCTCCCCACCACCACCACATACTAGTCTCCCCACCACCACACACCAGTCTCCCCACCACCACCACACTCCTGTCTCCCCACCACCACCACACACACTAGTCTCCCCACCACCACCACACACTCAGTCTCCCACCACCACCACACACCAGTCTCCCCCACCACCACACATAGTCTCCACCGCCACACACTCGTCTCTCACCACCACCACCACCACCACATACTCGTCTCCCCACCACAACCATAAACTCGTCTCCCCACCACACAACCACAAAATCACCCCACCACCACCACACACACTAGTCTCCCCACCACCACACACTCGTCTCCCCACCACCACCCACACACCAGTCTCCCACCACCACACACCTGTCGCTCCACCACCACCACACACTCAGTCTCCCCACCACCACCACACTCTGTCTCCCCCACCATCACCACAATCTGTCTTCCCAACCACCACCACACACCTTTTCTCAACCACCACACCTAGTCTCCCCACCACCGCCACACACACACTCGTCTCCCCCACCACCACCACACACCACCCCCACCGCCACACACCTGTCTCACCACCACCACCACATACCTGTCTCCCCACCACCACCACCACACACCTGTCTGCCCACTACCACATACTCGTCTCCACCACCACCACCACCACATATTCGTCTCCCACCACACCACACACACACTCTGTAACCCACCTCCACCACCACATACTCTGTCTCCCCACCACCACCACCACCACACACCGTCTCCCAACCACCACCACCACCACATACTCGTCTCCCAACCACCACCACCACATACTGTCTCCCCACCACCACCACCACCCACATACCTGTCTCCCCACCACCACCACCACACACTCGTCTCCCCACCACCACCACCACACACCACACACCACACACACCGTCTCTCCACCACCACCACCACACACCTGTCCCCACCACCACCACCACCACCACACACCCCTGTTCCAACCACCACACGCATCTGTCTCCCCACCACCACCACACACACCACACCACCACCACATACCTGTCTCCCCACCCCACACACACTGTCTCCCCACCACCACCACATACTGTCTCCCACCACCCACCACATACTCGTCTCCACCACCACCCCACATACTGTCTCCCACCACCACACATACTGTCTCCCCACCACTACTACCCACCACATACTGTCTCCCCACCACCACATACTCTGTCTCCCACCGCCACACACATGTCTCCCGTCAGTGGTAGATCATCCACATGCAAAATATGTCACCAAACCGCAGACTTTACCAACATATTATCACTTCTCCCCAAAATGTAATGTGCAGGACTAATCTTAGGAGGAAAAACATAGTCACAAACAAGAGGTAGATGTTGAACTAATGGCTGCTATAGTGACACACACACCTTCTCGCCCCCAATACAATAGAGCAGATATCAAACTCTTTTATACTCAAAGATAAAACCTTTCGCCTCCACCTTTCACCGCCGGGTCTGTGTCACATACAGGTTGTTTTCCTCTGATCTTGTGTCTTGCTCTGTGTCCGTGTTACTCATGCCCTCCCGCCCAACCACAACTGTCCCCCAACCCATTCCCAACCACTGCTGTCCCCATCCTACCACCGTGCCCCTCCACCACCTCCCCAACAACGCTGCCCCTCCACTACCTCCCCACCACCACTGCCCCTTCCACATCCTCACAATCACAATTCCTTTCTTCTACCTCCCCACCATCAATCAACCCCTACCCACTCTTAACTCCCATTCACTACTCAATCCCCTTCCTGGTCTCCCAACCTTCAATATCTCCCCTACCTATACCCCTTACACTCATCACCCACATTTCATCCCCTTTCCCTTATACTCATCACGCACCCTTCTACCCCCTGCCCACCCCATCATTCACTTCTCACTCAACGCCCTCAACCCACACCGCTACTCATCCTGGGCCCTCACCCCTCCCCTCTGTCCCACACAACTCCCCCCACTCCCACCCCCCCACCACCACCTCACCGTATCAAAGGTTGCAAATGGAGGATATGAGACTTTAAAAACATTTAGAGGTTTGCAGGTAAAAATGCGTGGGATGCATTCCTAGATTTTTAGCTGCAGGCTTTTGAGGAGATAACATGAAGAGCGAGGCAGGCGGGCTCGTGTGTGTGGACTCTTCACAATAACTGACCGCCACACTCCCACAGTTTTGTATAAAGTGTTGTGGCCTAACGAATGGTGCGGTGTAGAAAGATGTTACTTTGGAAATTTTCTTTTTTGTGACCACATTGACATATAGAAAATACTCCTTTCACTAAATATCCAAAATTAGTATGTTTGCAAGTGTATATATATATATATATATATATATATATATATATATATATATATATATATATATATATATATATATATATATATATATATATTACATAGAAGTTTGTAGAAATAAATATATGATAATGCAATTTTGTGTTGTGACTTTTAAAAGCATTTAGTTGACTATAAAATAATATTCTTCAAAACATTGGTTATCCGTTATTGGTGTGTACAGAGAGAAGTGGAATTACTAACACTGACTATTGTGTTTGACGAGTTTTATTGGTGCTTTTGGTTGTGTGTTGTTAAGTGCTTCAGCTGCCAAGGTTATTATATAACGTGTCACTTGGTCACAATTTCTACAACAGAGAACTTTTGAAAAAACAAAAACATTTAGAATTCGAGCTATAGTAGAAAATAAATAAATGATATAAAGTAATTTAACTCACCCAACCCACAGTGACTTGACCTAACTTGACCTTACCTAACCTATCCCATTTCGACTTATCTTACTTTAACCTAACCTAACCTAAATTGACTTTGCCTTCCTAACCCAATTTGAAGTGACCCATTCCAATTTGATCTAACCTAGCAAACTTAACTATACCTAACCTAATCCTAATCTAATCTAATCTAATCTAATCTATACTAACTTGACCTAACCAAATTTAACATAGCTATATAAATATATAAGCTTCACATACAATATTAAACAGAACAAGTTAGTTCACAGATGGCTGAGACACTTGTATGTTCATTATAAACATAAATATCTGCTGACGGAGAAATCTGTTGCGGGAAATAGAAAAAAAAACAAGGTGGTGGGGATGCGCAGGAATTTATGCGCATAAATGTGAATAATTGAGGACCCGCCCGGGGAAATTCGAATGCAAATTTCTCACCCCAAGACCCTGTCTATTATCAGTTCTTTTTGTGGGCGTGTGGCTGTGACAGTGAGGGTGTGCCTGTGACAATGGGCGTGTGGCAGTGGACGTGTGGCAGTGGGCGTGTGGCTGTGGCAGTGGATGTATGGCTGTAACAGTGATTCTGACAGAGATTGTGACAATGGTTATGCTATTGAATGTGGCAGTGTTTATGGCAGAGTCTGTGACAGGTTATAACCGGCTGTAAGGATAGCTGTTACAGTGGCTCTGAACCAAGATCTGACAGAGGTTGTAACAGAGGTTATGACAGTTGCTGTTACAGTAGCTGTTACAGTGGTTATGACAGTCAGAGGCTATGGCAGTGGGTGTAACAGTACTTGTGGCTGTGACAATGACTGTGGCAGTTGGTATAACAGTGGTTGGGAGAATGGCTACGTATTGGTTGTGACAAAGTAAAATTAGTGTTCCAAGCTACGATGATCCTGAACCCATCAAGCATTACCATCCTGCCAACAGACCCTTCTAGCAACACCACCCTGCCAACAGACCCTTCCAGTATTACCATCCTGCCAACAGACCATTTCCAGCATTACCACCCTGCCAACAGACTCTTCCAGCATTACCACCCTGACAACAGACCCTTCCAGTATTATCATCCTGCCAACAGACCATTTCCATTACCACCCCACAGACCCTTCCAGCATTACCACCCTGCCAACAGACCCTTCCAGTATTACCATCCTGCCAACAGACCATTTCCAGCATTACCACCCTGCCAATAGACTCTTCCAGCATTACCACCCTGCCAACAGATCCTTCCAGTATTACCACCCTGCCAACAGACCTTCCAGCATTACCATCCTGCCAACAGACCTTCCAGTATTACCACCCTGCCAACAGACCTTTCCAGCATTACCACCCTGCCAACAGACCCTTCCAGAATTACCACCCTGCCAACAGACCCTTCCAGCATTACCATCCTGCAACAGACTCTTCCAGTATTACCACCCTGCCAACAGATCCTTCCAGTATTACCACCCTGCCAATAGACCTTCCAGTATTACCAACCTGCCAACAGACCCTTCCAGTATTACCACCCCCAACAGACCCTTCCAGCAATACCATCCAGCCAACAGACCTTCCAGTATTACCACCCTGCCAACAGATCCTTCCAGCATTACAATCCTGCCAACAGACCCTTCCAGTATTACCACCCTGCCAACAGACCTTCCATCATTACCATGCTGCCAACAGACCCTTTCAGCAATACCATCCAGCCAACAGACCCTTCCAGTATTACCACCCTGCCAACAGATCCTTCCAGTATTACCACCTGCCAACAGACCTTCCAGTATTAACACACTGCCAACAGACCCTTCCAGTATTACATCCTGCCAATAGACCATCCAGCCTTAACAACAGACCATTTCCAGTATTACCACCCTGCCAACAGACCTTTCCAGTATTACCACCCCAACAGACTTTCCATCATTACCATGCTGCCAACAGACCCTTTCAGCAATACCATCCTGCCAACAGACCCTTCAGTATTACCACCTGCCAACAGACCCCATCCAGCCTTACCATCCCTCCAACAGACCATTTTCCAGTATAACAACCCTGCCAACATACTTCCAGTATTATCATCCTGCCAACAGACCATTACCAGCATTACCACCCTGCCAACAGACCATTGCCAGCATTACCACGCTGCCAACAGACCCTTCCAGTATTACCATCCTGCCAACAGGACCTGACCAGTATTACCATCCTGCCAACAGACCCCTTCCAGTATTACCATCCTGCCAACAGACCATTTCAAGCATTACCACCCTTGCCAACAGACCCCTTCCAGCATTACCCCTCTGCCAACAGACCCCTTCCAGTATTACCACTCTGCCAACAGACCCTTCCAGTATTACCACCCTGCCAACAGACCCTTCCAGTATTACCACCCTGCCAACAGACCCCTTCCAGTATTGCCATCCTGCCAACAGATCCCTTCCAGCATTACCACCCCTGCCAACAGACCTTCCAGTATTACCACCCTGCCAACAGACCCCTTCCAGTATTGCCATCCTGCCAACAGATCCCTTCCAGCATTACCACCCTGCCAACAGACCTCCCTAACACCCTCACCCGCCAACAGACCTTCCCAACGCCTCACCTGCTAACAGACTCCCAACACCTTTCACCCCACTGGAACTCCCCCAACACCCTCACCCTGCCACTGGACCTCCCCAAAACCCTCACCCTGCCACTAGACCTCCGCTAATTACCCCGACCTTACCAGAAGACCTCCCAGATACCCTCCGCAGCCCACCTAACTAATAGCAACAGACTTCCTTAACACCCTCATCCATTGCCAACATAATCTCCCCAACACCATTTCTTTGCCCACATACCGTCCTCTTGTCAAACATAATATCCCTGCCAGTTGAACTCCCCAAAATCTCCCCACCGCACTTGAGTTCCAGCTAAAAGATCACCCCATCCAGTACCAGCTTACTAGCCTCGGGTCAGGATTCCTCTAATGGAAAAACTTAAACCTTCTCAATCAATTACTCTGTGAGACCCGACAGGCCATTTAAGGGAACCGTTCATCCGGACCAGAGTCGAATGACTGGCTGCAGAACGTTCATCCTGGGCCCACGCCTTCCAGGATGAGTGAAGAATGATGGACTGTTGGTCGATATTCCCTCCTGTGTGTAGTTGTGGCTGGTGATCCTAGACTGACTCAACCACGTAACTTATGATTTGTTCAGGTGAATATACAGAGTTATTAATTTACTGTTAGTAGTCTAGGGTATCCAGATCAAATCCAACTTCTGGAGTTGCCGGATAATTGACCTGAACCTTGTGGGCTTTACGCTCACTTATTTCCGATATTCTGTGAATATGTCTTTGATTTTTTTTTATTCGATAACGATTTATTGTTAGAATTTATATTATTATATTCGTTTCGATTTGGCTAAACATCAATCTCCGATTTCTGGTGTGCGCCGCAGCTCTAAACACTCAAGTAAGTGATTTTGTGTTTCTAAGCAGGAGAGCGAGTATAGTTGCCGGAAGAGAAAATCACAAAGTTTTCAATAAGTATCTGAAGCTTTACCGCGTTTAAAAGAAACCCTTTCAATACTTGTATATCTTATTGGTGTGCGAGATAAATTAGAACCATTATTTTTATTATACACTATATCTTCGTACATCATTAACAACAATGGTATGGCAGACAGTCTTGTGCACAATTACTCCACTGTACCTCGAGGGATCGGTTGTGTGCTCACGACATGCTTGAGCGAGCCAGTATTCACTGTGCTGGAGGTAACGAAACTTTTTAAATGATGAATTTTGTACACAGAGTTCGAGTGTCCAAAGTTTTTTTACTATATTTAGCGTGGCAGAAGTAAGTTTAGTGCATCATAATGATTCCTGTAACAAATGCATCTGTATGTTTAAAAACTGTTAAGAACATTTTTTTTTCCGGTGAATGTCCGTCTTCACTAATGTTGTAAGTGCCATGGGTGCACCTGTGTCACTGAGTGCATAACATAGTGATGTGACATAACCTTTTCAAGTTTCTAACATTCCAGGTCAAGTCAAAGCAAACTCACAGGCATTCAATCAATGCAAGAACCACGAAACAATGCAGTTGTATTTTTTATGAACATTGGTAAACACAGAGTCTGATAAAAGTTTCAAAACCTTTTTCGCTCCAGTACCGGGTCTGAGCTGCATGTCTGTGTGTTGGCGTAAACGTTCTCCAGAGGCTGGTATTCTTATAATATTGTACGGTCACAGAATCAAAAGTCAAAAGTCAATTTTAACGAATAAGTAAAATTTTGGTACTAATCCTGTATGTGAAACTAGTGCTTCAGTCTAAGATAACTCTATTTCAAACTTGTTAGTCATTGTCATTACCCTTTGATATATGAATGTGCTTCTTTTGGGTCACGGGGTGAAAGGTTCGGTCACTGTTCCTTATGAACAGACCGAGGGATCTACTGAACTTTTCACAGCTACTCTGTTAACTTTCACGTCAGTTAAAGAGAAATAAATTAGAAATTTCAAAACTTTAAAAATGTCCTTTGAGATCAATGGTGACTAGGAGAGCAAGGAAGACTTAAAAAACATTAACAGTATCCGATATTGTAAATGAATTAATTTGTAACTAAATAATAATAAAACAGTGAAAGTTATCACAATGAAGGCAAAGAACAAAAAGTGCTACAAAACAGGGCATTTTACATACCGTTCATTATTCCAGTGACAAAATACAATTTAATATCAGGAGCATTTTTAAACTGGGACACCTACATGTATTTCTCTCATAAAATATAATAGATGGGTATGTTATTATACATGGATACAAGTCCGTAAAAAAAAAGCATCGGCGAAACATTTGAAAAAAAAATCCGACAAGAAAAAGGGTTCAGTCTTTTTTCTATTAATCTTTCTATGGACTGGATGCCGGAGCATCTAAATGTGATCTATACTCGCCTAGTCTGTCAGGTACACTAGAGAGCCAGTTAGCAACCTTGGGCGTCATTCAACCACATACGACCTCGTAGATTCTTGTACAAATATGAACAATGTGTGGAGATCAATATGCCCTCTCCAAATAGACATGGCTAGCTTATTGTCGACGGTGAACTTACGTCTGCAGTCAAAAGATGCAGCATCGAGTGGCTTTCCTCCTGAATGACATTAAAAACACCGGAATCAAATTATGTTGGTCAAACATTGCCACTTTTATTTCAATTAAATGATTTTATCAAATATTTTTAAGTTTTAAGCAACCGTTATGTGTATTGGTTGTTCATAGCTCACAGAGAAACAAAAATGGAATGCGGTACATTTTTTTCAGATCACAGTGAAAAAAATTATTCTACTCTCACTCGGTACAACAGGACTAGATATACACTTCCACCCGCAGCTAGAAACAGAAGTCACACTCTCTGAGAACGGAATGTGTCACGCCAAGATACTTCTTGATCCTCGCTGGTGTAGGACTGACCGAGCCACTATCATCAATGTCTCATACGTATTTTATCTCTAATTGACACAAGGACCTGGTTAATTTCTCCCTTACACCAATTTCACAGTTTATTAATTTTTTTTCTATTTTTATAATGTTCCATTTTGTGTGTCTGTGCCTGTAATTTTGATCTAAATTATTTTGAATCGGATTATGAATCTATTTATTAGCGAATAATAATAATAATAATAATAATAATAATAATAATAATAATAAAGAACATTGACTGAATCAAAATCGATTATAAAAGTACGATGTAAGTCTGTTAGGTGCAGTTTAATACCATGATGGATAACGTTGTTCTTGATAGAGAGGAGCTTCTAATTCTCGCCTCACTCCATCATCGTCAACACACAGCCACACTGCAGTCACCCACTGCTGCTACCCAACTTCCACTCCCTGCTCCCCACCCCTGCTCCCACCCCCCTGCTGCCACCCTCTGTTGCCACCCCACTGCTGGCACCTCTGCTGCCACCCCACTGCTGCCACCACCTGATGCCACCGCCTACTTCCACCCCCTGCTCCCACCTCTGTTCTGCTCCTCTGCTGCCACCACCTGATGTCACCGCCTACTTCCACACCCCTGCTGCCACCCTTCTGCTGCCATCCTCTCCTGTCACCCTCCTGCTGTCACCCCTTATACTACCACCCATTTTGTTGCCTTCCCCGGTGCCACCCCTCTTCTGCTGCTACCCTTTGTTGCTTCCCTCTGCTGCCACCACTCTGCTGCCACCTCTGCTGCCATCCTTCTGCTGTCACTCCTCTTTTTGCCACTGCTTACTTCCACAACTCCTGACGCCACCTTTTGCTGCCACCTTTGTTGTTACCCTCTGCTTGTTACCCCCTCTGCTGCCACCCTCTGTTGCCACCCTCTGTTGCCACCT